>NC_059291.1:9240662-9308162 GCF_017591435.1 Portunus trituberculatus
TGATGGTGGTGGTGGTGGTGGTGGTGGTGGTGGTGGTGGTGGTGGTGGTAGTTCTTCTTCTTGTTGGAATGAGAAGTTATAGACAAAAACAACAAAGGAGAGTAAAGGAGGAGTGGTCTATGGTGTAATGCAAGAGTTGGTTTCAGTGTCTTTTTTCTTTTCTTTTCTTTTTTTTTATTTTTCGCTTTTTCTATTTATTTATTTATTTTTTTTTTTTGCTTCTCGTCTATTTTCTTTTCTTTTCTGATTTTTACAGTTTTATCAGTTTTATCTGTTTTTCTCTTTATTGCCTTTTCTTTAATTTCTCTCTCTCTCTCTCTCTCTCTCTCTCTCTCTCTCTCTCTCTCTCTCTCTCTCTCTCTCTCTCTCTCTCTCTCTCTCTCTCTCTCTCTCTCTCTCTCTCTCTCTCTCTCTCTCTCTTGTATTGATTCATTCATACGTACATTCGGGAAAGGAGAATATATCGTGGTCATGAATACTTTGAAAAGACATGTGGATATTTTTCATTCTTTATTACTCTCTCTCTCTCTCTCTCTCTCTCTCTCTCTCTCTCTCTCTCTCTCTCTCTCTCTCTCTCTCTCTCTCTCTCTCTCTCTCTCTCTCTCTCTCTGTTATTTAGACAAAGATGATCATTAATCTTCTGCAAACAAATCATTGAGGTGTATTTTTCGCTTCAAAAGACCTAGTTTCCTTCTCTTCGTCTGTCTGTCTCTATGTCTGTCAGTTTGTATTTCTGTCTAGTCTTTTTTCCCAGTGTGTGTGTGTGTGTGTGTGTGTGTGTGTGTGTGTGTGTGTGTGTGTGTGTGTGTGTGTTTTCTAAGTGTTGTATGATAAATTGTAGTTTGTTGTATTATAGCGTTATGTATGAGAATAACTAAATCGAAAAAAAGGACAAAAGAACAGAGAGAGAGAGAGAGAGAGAGAGAGAGAGAGAGAGAGAGAGAGAGAGAGAGAAACACAATCTAGAAAAATATACAAAAATAAAAATAAATCATACACAACTAAGCCCACTAAATCGAAACAATAAGAAAATATACAGAGAAACAAATCTAATGAGAAAAAAAAAAAACACCACTCAATTCTGTTATAGTTACGTCCTTCCCTTAAACTTAACCTCCTGATCAGCTGACAGTCTCCTTATGTTAACCACTCTTACCTTTTCCTTTTACAATCACCAACGTGCGTCTGTATTTCCAACTTCCTATGACTTGACTTCACTTAACAGGGAGGTTTCAAGACATTTGTTCCTGTATTTTGGCTAGTTCTATCGGATCTTTGGTGGAACTGGCGACCGAGTAGATCCTTTTCTTCTTGTTGCCCTTAGCCAGTTTTCTCTTACATAAAACAAAAATCTCAAGTAATAACAAGTAGCAACAGAGATCTCACATTACTGGTTGTGTCTTGCTGGAGTCTTACAAAGCATGATCATAAACTCTCAGTAAATAAAGTGTGACATTGAGAAGGTGAAAGGCCACGAATACAGTGTGAGTGTGTTGGGTTACGTGACTACCGTGCTGGAGTCTTACAAAGCATGATCATAAACTCTCAGTAGATAAAGTGTGACATTGAGAAGGTGAAAGGCCACGAATACAGTGTGAGTGTGTTGGGTTACGTGACTACCGACCCTGATTGAGAGAGAGGGAGAGAGAGAGAGAGGGAAGAGGGGGAGAGTGTGGCACAGAGGGAGGGAGGGAGGGAGAGGTGAGTGTGACAGAGATGGGTCAGACAGATTAGCATAGGCCGTCGACACATATAGGTTATCAATAGTGATACGATAAGCGAGTGTGTGGGACGAGAGAGAGAGAGAGAGAGAGAGAGAGAGAGAGAGAGAGAGAGAGAGAGAGAGAGAGAGAGAGAGAGAGAGAGAGAGAGAGAGAGAGAGAGAGAGCACATAAACTGAAAAACGGATGAGAAGGAAAGATGATAAAACATAAAACATATTAGGACAAAAACGAGCTTGCAGAGAGAGAGAGAGAGAGAGAGAGAGAGAGAGAGAGAGAGAGAGAGAGAGAGAGTCAAAGTCAGTCAGAATAGGAATATAAACACGAATATTTACGCTGTACTGAAGGTGAATGTTGAAAGACTACAAAAGAGTGTGATTTAACCAAACACAACATTTTTCCACCATAAAAATAAAGGAAGAAACTACGAGACATTTGCAAGAATAATGGTGTTTTCTTGTAGTAGTAATAGTAGTAGTAGTAGTTGTTGTTGTTGTTGTTGCTACTGCTGTTGTAGTGAAAGTAGGAACATTAGTGGAAACATTAATAGTAGTAGTAGCAGTAGATACAACGGTTATCGTAATAAAAGAGGATTACACGACTCCTAAAATGTTACCACAGAACAATAAACATGATCTCTCTTCTGTTTTCAATGGGATACACACACACACACACACACACACACACACAAGAAAGGAAGTACGTGATGTAAAGTACCCCATAAAACCAACAAGGAAGCACAACCATCCTTGCTCCTTCCTCGTCAAATGAGAATAAAAGATGGCAAGGAATGAGTCTCAGATAAAGATGCAGATGATGGAATGGACTCAGAAATCAGATCCTAAGCGCAAAGTCATTAGAGAGCTTTAGAAAATCAGATTAATGAGAGATGAGAAATGGATGTAGTAAACTCTGGAACACCTTACCTGATTCTGTATTTCCAACTTCCTATGACTTAACTTCATTTAAGATAGATATTTCAAGACATTTATCACTATTTTTATCTCCCTCTCTCTCTCTCTCTCGGACCTGCAAGAGGACTGGCAACTAAGTGGGCCTTTTTTTTTCCGCTCTATGTTACCTTTGGCCAGCTTTCCCCTCTTATATGAAAAAAAAAAAGATAGGTATGTTTCTTGAAGGTGCTGTTACGTGTATGGCTGATGGCGTCTCACAGCTTCCCTTATTCTTTTTTTTTTTTATATTCTTCCTAACACTTTATAACACTCCACTCTATAATGAACGGTCTTAATCCACTCACCAGCAGACTGAAGTGCACTGGTTAAGAATAGTGCGTCTCAGTGTTTGGTGTCTAAGAATATCTCGTCCAAGTGGGGTTTTTTTTATATATTTTTTATCTTTTAGTCTCTTCTTTCCTCTTCAGTTCGTGGTTGAGTTGAGGGAGGCAGGCGTGTATAGAAGACTTGAGCTGCACGAGTCTTGAGCATGGCGAGTTGAAAAGGCTGCTTTGTTATTTCTATTTCTGTCTTTAAGTGGTCTTGATCTCTTAACGCGTGTACTCTCTCTCTCTCTCTCTCTCATCATCATCATCATCATCATCCTTTATGCACTCCATCCACCTCTTTTATATTCTTCCTCTCTCTTCACCTCCTATATATTCCATCTTCATTGTGTTGTTGCACTATGCCAGTCTAAAAATTAAATTGTGGATAAATGTATTGGAAGTATTGCATTAGTGTCTTTATCATCATTTTTCCTTCTCTCTTACTCCTCGCTGCGCTCTTGTTATCCTTTGTAAGTCTCCGTGATCCTTATATAATCCTTTGTGATCTTGTTGCTGTTCTTGTCCTGTCCGGCGCACACTGGAATTGCTAATGTGTGGAGTGTGTGACTTTTTAACCATGTCCTTAGTGTTTCTTGCTTGCTTCCTCTCTCTCTCTCTCTCTCTCTCTCTCTCTCTCTCTCTCTCTCTCTCTCTCTCTCTCTCTCTCTCTCTCTCTCTCTGTTCTTTTTTTCGTTATCAGTAGTGTCTTCTTTTTCTCCTTACCATTATGTTGTTGTTGTTGTTGTTTAGCTTCTCCTTTGCCTCCTCCTCCTCCTCCTCCTCCTCCTCCTCCTCCTCCTCCTCCTCCTCCTCCTCCTCCTCCTCCTCCTCCTCCTCCTCCTCCTCCTCCTCCTCCTCCTCCTCCTCCTCCTCCTCCCACACTTTGCTCTTTCCCTGACCAACTTTCGGCTGCACGTTCTTTTCAGATATTTATTGAGGAAAGTTCAGCAGTTGGAAAATAGGAGGAAGTTTTTATTTTGTTATTTTCTTTTTGTTCGATTATTGTTTTGTTGACCATTAGTGCTTTTTTTTTTTTAATCTTGTAATTTAATTAATGTTGTTACTTTGCCTTGTATCCTCTCTTTATTCGTTTTCTGTAGTGTATTTTTTTTAATTTTTTTATTTTAGGTATTGGGTTTCTCTCTCTCTCTCTCTCTCTCTCTCTCTCTCTCTCTCTCTCTCTCTCTCTCTCTCTCTCTCTCTCTCTCTCTCTCTCTCTCTCTCTCTCTCATGGTGTTTCCTTGTCAGTCTATCTTCTTATCAATTTGTCTATCTCATTTTCTATTTTTTTTCTATTACCCACGTATCTATTCAGTTGTCTACCTGTGTGTGTGAGTATCTGTCTATCTATGTGTCTTTCTCTCTATATCAGAAGTATCCGTAGTGTGTCTCTTTATCTATCTATTTGTGCTTTTTTGTCAAATATTCCACTATGTCTGAATTAATTTATAACTTCAAGGTGTCGAGGGAAGAGAGGGGAGAGTGACAAAGTTAATAAACATTAGCCATTTTGAACACCGTAGAGGGAAACAGCAAAAAACGACCTTGTTGCTGCGTCACTAATTCAATAACAAGGAGAGAGAGAGAGAGAGAGAGAGAGAGAGAGAGAGAGAGAGAGAGAGAGACTAACCACAAAATACATAATATACAGTGAAAAACAAAAAGGAACTAAGAAAAAGATGAAAAAAATTGACGAATGGAAAAAAAAGTAAATAAATAATGGTGAGACTAATAAAGAAAACGAATTAAAGAAAATAACCTTAGAAAAACAATAGTGGGAAATGAAAATGATAGAAATGAAGCTAAAGAAATGGTGATGAATGAATATAGTGTAGGATAAACTAAAAAAAAAAATATAAGGTAAAGAAGGAATTGAAGGTAAGAAAAGTAAATGAAGGAGAAGGAAACGCGGGGAGAGTAATGCTAATGAGAGGATTAGAGGCAGAAGAGAGAGAAAAAAAAAATAATGAAGGTTTTAGGAAGGTAAATGAATTGTACTCAAATTGAATTATGAAGAGAAAGGAAGATAATAGAGATGTAAAATTCTTCTTTCTTTATTCTAATTCTCTCCTATTCCTTCTCCTCCTTCCACATTCTTCAGTTTTTTCTCTCTCTCTCTCTCTCTCTCTCTCTCTCTCTCTCTCTCTCTCTCTCTCTCTCTCTCTCTCTCTCTCTCTCTCTCTCTCTCTCTCTCTCTCTCTCTCTCTCTCTCTCTCTCTCTCTCTCTCTCTCTCTCTCTCTCTCTCTCTCTCTGTAAAATTCTTGTCCTTCATTTGATTTCCTCTTCCTACACTTCTTCCCTCCTCCTCCTCCTCCTCCTCCTCCTCCTCCTCCTCCTCCTCCTCCTTTTCTTTCCCTCTGTTCGTTCCTAATTAAAGCCAATTTATAACTTCAATCCATCGGCAAGTTTCCGCAGCCTTTTCATACTAAGCACCTCGGCAAGTTTTGAGGTAAAAGTTTATAACGATAATAATGAGATACGGCCAATTAAAAGTTAACGTGTTGTTTATTTTGATGCCAGATTTGTGTGTGTGTGTGTGTGTGTGTGTGTGTGTGTGTGTGTGTGTGTGTGTGTGTGTGTGTGTGTGTGTGTGTGTGTGTGTGTGTGTGTGTTTTCTATGTTTGCTGTTTCTCTGTGTTTGTTGGCTGTCTTTGTTTCTTTTTCTTTTTTTTTCAGTCTGTTTTTGTGTCTCTTTCTCTGTTTATCTGTATCTCTGTCTCTGTCTCTCTGTTTCTCTGTCTCTGTTTCTCTGTTTCTCTCTCTCTCTCTCTCTCTCTCTCTCTCTCTCTCTCTCTCTCTCTCTCTCTCTCTCTCTCTCTCTCTCTCTCTCTCTCTCTCTCTCTCTCTCTCTCTCTCTCTCTCTCTCTCTCTCTCTCTCTCTCTCACACACACACACACACACACACACACACACACACACACACACACACACAACAACAACAATAACAATAACAACAACAACAACATGAGATCTGCATTGACTTTCACCACTGTCTCACTATTGTTCACCTGTTCTATACTGTTACCTAACCTTCCCCCTAACATTAATATCACTCTTCAATTAACAAACGCAACCTTTTGTCTCACGCTCAGGTAAATATAAGGCTGATCTAATTGACGGCGCGCACAGGTAAGCCGAGTAACGTTATGTGTATTACCTGAGTTACCTGACGCCTCTTGTCCTTCAGGTAAAGTTAATAGTGTTATGATTAATATTTTTTCTTGTTACGTGTTTAATTTTTTTTTTTTATTTATTTTCATTTTCTCTTGTCACCTTCGCATGTGTTAATGTGTATAATGATTTAAATGGTACAGTGCGGTTTGAATGTACTGATGGGAGTGTTGAAATGTTATTGTTTTTGATGTGGTGGTAGTGGTGGTGGTGGTGGTGGTGGTGGTGGTTTTGTAATGTTAAGTGTCATTGAGTTTACCTTTTATCCTTGCACTGGTTTTGTATTGCACGTGTTGCCTTACTGCATTGCTCATTCTCTCTCTCTCTCTCTCTCTCTCTCTCTCTCTCTCTCTCTCTCTCTCTCTCTCTCTCTCTCTCTCTCTCTCTCTGTCTCTGTCTGTGTGTGTGTCACGGTTCAAGGTTTTGTGTTCCGTGTTGTTTTACTATTTTTTGTTTGCTTATGAATATTGTTTTGCGATGAATATGTGTAGCAAGGCAGGTTTTTGTATTACCATCATTTTTTTTCTTTGTTTCGTGTTTGGTTGTTTATTTATTTATTTATTTTATCTTACAGTCGTCTAAGTATTACGAGTGTGTTGTGTTGTAATTTTTCTTTTTTTTTTCTATTTTTTGCTGCTCCTTTGTTTTGTGTGTTGTGTTGCGATACGATATTTGTGTTGCCAGCAGACGTTAATTGATCTTTATTTAGTCATCTTATTGTTATTTTTTTACGTTATATTTATTTATTTATTTATTTATTTTGTTTTTTGCTTTTAGTGATAGATATTTGCATCAGCTACGTTCATTCACGTTCCATTCGACATTCCCATTACTTTTTTTAACTTTGAAACACACACACACACACACACACACACACACACACACACACACACACACACACACACACACACACACACACACACACACACACACACACACACACACACACACACACATCTTTTTGACATACATAGAATTCCATTTGGATTTTCGATTTCGTGAAAACGTCCCAAATTTCCTCATGTCGTAAACGAGAAATGCTCTCTCTCTCTCTCTCTCTCTCTCTCTCTCTCTCTCTCTCTCTCTCTCTCTCTCTCTCTCTCTCTCTCTCTCTCTCTCTCTCTCTCTCTCTCTCTCTCTCTCTCAAAGCAAGTGATATTATGATACTTCCTTCCCATTCCTTCCTTTCCTTCTCATCATTAATTTCCCCATCCATTCTTGTAACCAATCAGCATCCTCATTCACTCCTTATTTCCCCTAGCATCATCTCCTGTTCCTGCCTCCACCTTTGGCATCCTCGACCCTCTTCTCTATTTCCTTTACCATCCTACCATCCACACACAGCCTCGTCATCCCGCCCCTCTATTTCCTCCATGTCTGGCACCAATTTTTTTCACATCCAGCAATGTTATAAAACTTCCACCACTGCTGCCAAACCTCGAGATAGACGTGAAATTGCTCAGGAGTCCAGCCACCGTGCCGTATCATGCCGTGTCGTGTCGCCCAGCCATGGTCCGCCACTCAGGAATCATGACAGAGACGTAACCTTCCTACATGACTGTTTTTGTGTACCAGTGTCCGTGTGTGGTGTGTCTGTCTTGCTTCTCCCTCGTGTATCAGCTTGCCTGCCTGCCTGTCTCTTTGTCTACTTGTTTCCAGCTGTGTGTGTCCCTTGCCCTCTGTTTCTGTCTCCTGGTAAAATTCTCGGGTTATATGTGCAGAGTTGTTGTGTGTTTGAATCCCGTTGGGTTCTTGAATATTTGAGATGGATAGGAAGGTGGGTAGTTGGAGAGAGAGAGAGAGAGAGAGAGAGAGAGAGAGAGAGAGAGAGAGAGAGAGAGAGAGAGAGAGAGAGAGAGAGAGGAGTGTGTGTGTGCTTTACTATTTCATTGTTGTATACAGATAGATAGAGAGAGAGATTGGTAGATAAGAAAGTACAGTAGACATAGATAGCTATATATATTATTAGATGACAGCAATTGTACTGTTTCCTTTTCACTAGTAAATAGGTGCGCAAAAAGGCAGATAGTGCGTACATACGTCAGCAGATAGATACATGAATTATTTGTCATATAATTTCAAATTGTAAAATCATATTCTTTAAGGACGTGAGCTCGAATGAATGGATAAAAGTCCGTTATGGATAAAATGATGCGTGAATGATCTCCTGAAAATGCTACATGAAATGACTACGTAATGAATTATTAATTACACTCAAAACTAAGAGAGCGGAGTTATAATTACCGTTAAATTATTGAATAGTCCCGTGTTTTATTATTATTATTTTGTTAATGAGTCTGACCTAGAGAGAGAGAGAGAGAGAGAGAGAGAGAGAGAGAGAGAGAGAGAGAGAGAGAGATGAAGAAGAGCTTTCCCATGTGTCGTGGTGGCATGATTTCAAAGCATCAATAAACTCCTGGAAACACCAACAACACACTTCTCCCGTTGTGGTATGTTCGTGTTAATATTCCTCCTGCTCTTCACTGAACAAGATCGGAGCCCTGCAAACTTCAGCGCCATAACTTCCTGACGTCTTAAGTAGGTCAGCTTGGGGAGGAGGTCAGGCGCTAATGACCTGCTGTGGGCTATTGGTTAATTGCAACCTTAATTAACTGATGAAAATTAGCTCCCCGCAGCGATGCATTTTATCTTAGCTTATTTTTTACGGGGTGACAAAAATAATCGTGTCATTAAGTTTTTTCTTATGGCTAACCTGTTTTGCGTGTAGCTATATCATCACCTGAGGCGCCATTTAACACCTGAGCGGGCAAAGGTGGCGTGGAATTAGCCTGTAATTAACACGCGCCTTGCCAGGTGTGTAAGATGCTGATGAAGACGCGAAATTTCTGCAAAACTTAACATTACTGGTGGAATCGTGGCCACAAGTACAGTAACATCACCTACACTCTTCCGTTCAGTTTAGATTTAGTTTAGATTTTTCTCTCTGCCTCAAGTTAATTAATATGTGAAGCAGGTGTGAGTTGTCAAGAGCTTAAACTGAAAGGCAACGCAAAACACGGTGGAAATGAGTGTCGCAGGTTATACTAACATTGTGGACACTCTTCCGTTTTGTTTAGGTTTTATCTTAGTCTCATTTATTTTGTCTGCCAAGAAGTTGTTTATTGTTAGAGCGTAAACTGAGAGACAGCGCAGAACAAGGTGAAAATGAGTGTCGCAGGTTATTCAGTTGATCCTAACTGGACTAATTTCCCTTTGAGCTGAAATACAGCATAAAGAACTTGACAGCGCCACCTTCATGCATAAAAAGCAACTTGACTGAAAACGTGTATGGCTGGAAAAAAAAAAAAAAAAGCATCCTAATCATCAAGGATCAAGCTAACCAACCAAATAACCAGCTAACCAACGAACTAATGAACAAAACCTAACAATTAACTAAGAATCCAACAAAACAAACGAAAAAAAGAGCTAAACCAACTAACTTAACCAACAAACGAACCAGTAGAATAAATAAATACATAAAAAAAACACACAAAATATAGAAATAAATAACTAAATAGGTAAATAAATAGCAAGACAAACACAAACAAAAGAACAACACGATCTGCACACAAGAGCCAGCGCAACACAAGGAAGGTTGCCTCTCTGCATCTGAATGTGACACGGCGAGAGGAGGAACAGGTGAGTGACTATGATAGGAAGACACTATAACACTTTCGTCTGCTGGAATGTGTTATCGAGCCTCCTTCGTGATGCATGACACAAACAGCGCTCGCGTGTCTCTTGTGAAGGAGGAAGAGGGAGCGGAGTGAAAGATACAGTAGGAAGGAGGAAAAGAAAAAAAAAAAGAGAAAGAGGGAGAGAAGTGAAAGCTAGAATAGGGATGAGGAAAAAATACTAAGAGGGAGAAATAAAAATTGGATTAAGACGAGGGAAAGGTAACAAGAAGAGAGAAAGTAGTAAAAGATGTGATAAGAAGAAAAGGAGGAGAAAGGGGAGGAAAATGGAAGAGTAAGTAGATGAAAGGAGAAAGAGAATGGAGAGAAATAAATTTAAGCTGTAGTAGTAGTAGTAGTAGTAGTAGTAGTAGTAGTAGTAGTAGTAGTAATGGAAGATCATGAGAAGTAAAGGTAGAATTAGGAGGAAGAAAAGGAAGAGGAAGAGAAGAAAAGTAACATGTGTTAGTAGAAATAAGAGAAGGAACCAGAAAAGGAAGAAAAAAACAAAAACAAAGGAGGAGGAAGAGGAGGAGGAGGAGGAAGATCACAAAGGAAAAACAAAAAGCAGCAGCCAGCCCTTTTGGTCCCTAATGGGTTGTTTGCTGTCATATAAAAATCAAGGTCGTTTTTACATACACACAGTTCCAGTTTCAATTTAATTTTCAAGCTTAGAACACCTTACTGACTGAAATCTCTCTCTCTCTCTCTCTCTCTCTCTCTCTCTCTCTCTCTCTCTCTCTCTCTCTCTCTCTCTCTCTCTCTCTCTCTCTCTCTCTCTCTCTCTCTCTCTCTCTCTCTCTCTCTCTCTCTCTCTCTCTCTCTCATATACCACCCACATACAAAATAAAGCGAAATATACTCTTGTTTTTCTTACAAGCATAAGTCGTCCTTTTCTTTACAATTCCCTTCACTTTCTATATAGTACAATATTAATGTGTACTTTGGCAACGACGTGTCCTCATTGTGTTTTTATTTCCGCGCCCCTTCAGCCGACGAGTAGCTGTGTGTGTGTGTGTGTGTGAAAGGCTCGGGCTGTTAGGGAGCAGGTGTGTTAGTGCATTAGTGTTCCTTGGTGCCCAAAGAAAGAGTCAAGATTGGAAGAGTAGCCGTGCAGGTGTTACCATTATAAACAGACAGGCTTTCTGACACATATTACACCGCCACTACTACTTCCTTCTCCTTCTCCTCCTCCTCCTCCTCCTCCTCCTCCTCCTCCTCCTCCTCCTCCTCCTCTTCCTCTTCCTCCTCCTCCTTGTCTTCCTCATCCATATATTATCATAGACGCAAGACACATCAAAGAAAGAGTGTCAGTGTGTTTCTGTGCTGCATCAAAACTACCTCCCAACATCCAGAAGTGGGTATAGCTCTCTCTCTCTCTCTCTCTCTCTCTCTCTCTCTCTCTCTCTCTCTCTCTCTCTCTCTCTCTCTGTTTTTCTAGTTATGAGCTCTTTTTATCGTGTTTATTTCATCATTTATCTTTCTTTTTTTTTTTTTCATGTCCTTTGTTTCGCTATTCGTTTACTGCTCGCCACGCTGATGGCCAGATTGTTGTGTTCATAAGTAGGTCAATAAGCAGAGAAGTCAATGGATAAGTGTCAATTCTAGATATGTGTTAAAAAAATGACTATTGATGGATGGTTGTATTGGTGATTATGTTGGCAAGTCATTTGATACACAGGGAAAGAAAGGGAAAGTTTTACACACACACACACACACACACACACACACACACACACACACACACACACACACACACACCGATAATTAGATAGATGGATAGATAGTTAGGTGGATAGATAAAAAATAACTCATACATATCCAGAATAATACATGAACAGATAAACGGATGAACCAATATATATACATACATCCATGCATTCGTCTATCCATTCATATATACAAACCTGCATACACACACACATACTGTACATACATGCATACATACATACATACATACATACATACATACATACATACACACAGTCAGTCAGCGAACGAATGAATGAATGCACTCAAATGAAATACATTCACCCGATCCAGCTTAACAATTCATTGCGAAATACATCATTCAGGAAATGCTGAAAGAGAGAGAGAGAGAGAGAGAGAGAGAGAGAGAGAGAGAGAGAGAGAGAGAGAGAGAGAGAGAGAGCGCATGAATATTTAGTGTATAGCAACTTTATGAACTAAGCGTCGTAATTTTTCTGTCATTTTTTCAGGCTTTTTACAAACAAACAAACAAATAAACAAAAGCGGCAGATTGGAGGACAGCAGAACTTGCCACACTGCTCACTATTTGACGTTGTTATTGTTGTTGTTGTTGTTGTTGTTGTTGTTTCTTTTTTAAAATGAATGTGATTGCTTTGGTGTGTGTGTGTGTGTGTGTGTGTGTGTGTGTGTGTGTGTGTGTGTGTGTGCGTTCGTGTGTTGTACGAGTAATAGGTTTACGGTCTTCGTTTTGGGTCGCTTTCTCTCTCTCTCTCTCTCTCTCTCTCTCTCTCTCTCTCTCTCTCTCTCTCTCTCTCTCTCTCTCTCTCTCTCTCTCTCTCTCTCTCTCTCTCTCTCTCTCTCAGCAATCTGTTCCCAGGTTAACCTGCCAAACCGCGTTACCTGCCAAGTAACTTCATCAAGGTTGATGGAAACTCGTTCGCCCATTCTTTTATTAGGGCGCGGACACACACACACACACACACACACACACACACACACACACACACACACACACACACACACACACACACACACACACACACACAGACAGAGAGAGAGAGAGAGAGAGAGAGAGAGAGAGAGAGAGAGAGAGAGAGAGAGAGAGGAAATAGGATACTCGTCCCCTTTTTAATTAAGATATGGTGCTAAACAATGAAATAATAAGTAAAAAGAAAAGAAAATAATGAAGTAGAGAAAAAAAATGAGGTAAAATTAGCTCAGAGGTGTGCAGAGGAAAAAAATATAAATAGATAATAAATATAAAGCAATGCTAAAGAAAAAAAAAAAGATATGAGTGAATGGGAGAGAAAAATGTGTGTGAGGAACTACAGAAATATTTAGTGCAAAGAATAGTTTTAAGAGACCACAACAAACCAAAATATGTACACCGACTCATGGTACTGACGCTCTCTCTCTCTCTCTCTCTCTCTCTCTCTCTCTCTCTCTCTCTCTCTCTCTCTCTCTCTCTCTTTTTCCCCGTATGAATTATGATGTATATTAAATTCTCAACATGCTTTTCTCGCTTTCCATCATAATATTTGACCTACTTTCCCTGTCGTCATGTATTAGTGCAGCGTTGAATGCCTCCCAGTGACGTGGTGGTGAGGAGTCTGTGTTGTGCTGGGCTTCTGAATCACTGACTTCCCAAGACAGCGTAAAATGAGGTCAAGGAACATACGGGTGCTGTCTCCTCCTCATGCTTATACAACACTCCCGTCAGGTGTCAGATGTCTATTTTGATATTTGTTTTGTGTCTTTTATACATTATCAGCTTCGTTTACTTACTGTTCTCTTCGTCCTCTCTTTCTCTCCTCTGTCTCTTACCTGTGGGTAGAAAAGTTAGCATGAATTGTGATGTTGGAAGAGGAAAGCATGAGAGAAGTGTAAAAGATGTAAAAGATAAGATATATGTTAATTCTATAATGTATTTAAACCCTTCAGTATCATGACGCGTTTCGATATTCATTCTGCTTGCTATTTGGTGATTTTATACAGCATCAGAAACTTATGTTGGGGGTTAAAATAGTGAAGACTCTAGCCATTAATCTTCTGACCTGCATAAACCCTTGCTAATGTCAATAAAATGGTCTTATCGCGCACAAATCTCAAGGTAAAAATGTGTCCCAGCACTGAAGGGGTTAAGTCCCCATTCGCCTTTTCTATATCTATCTTCCTATCTCTCAATCTCCCTTTTATATAGCAATCTGTCTACATTCTCCCCTCCTGAAGTATCTAGCAACCTATTTTTCTACCTTACACCTACCAGATTTCTTGGCCTTATAATCTACCTACCTTCCTCATTATCTACCTACCTCTCTACCTTCCTGCTCCCTAAACTATTAACCTACCTTTCTCTTACTAGATTTTTTTTTTTTTAAGTCAATAATGTACCTACCTTCCTATCTATACCTACCCATCTCCTAATCTCCTGCCTTATCTACACACCTGACTACCTTCCTGCCTCCCGATCTATCTATTATTATTATTCCTACCACATTTCCTAATTATAATCTACTTCCTATGTATCTACTCACTTATATATCCACCCACCTAAACACTCATCTCTTCACCTACCTACCTATTTACTCATCTACCCACACAACACCTTACTTTTCCATCCATCCATTCGTCTACCCAGCTACCTAACACCTCACCTCATTATCTTCTTATCTCCTTACCCACCCACCTGTCTTCTCACCTTCCCTCACCTCACTTCACCTGCACCTTTCCCTCCTGTTTCCTACCATACTCCTTTTCACCTGTCGCGCCCCTAGCCAGATTAAGAGTGACAGGCGTGGTTCTCCTGCACCCGGCAAACACACACACACACACACACACACACACACACACACACACACACACACACACACACACACACACACACACACACACACACACACACAAAGGCGCTTTAGATTTTCCTCAGCATGCGTTAAGAAAGTTCTAGGGATTCCACAGTGTTTCTCTATCTCATATCCTGCTATCCTGCTATCCTGCTCCTCTCCCTGAAGGATACCACGCCACCCCACGCTCGCTTCCCTAAGGACTCCTGGCTCCTAGATATACAGAGCGTCAAAGGATTATGTGTTTCTCTCTCTCTCTCTCTCTCTCTCTCTCTCTCTCTCTCTCTCTCTCTCTCTCTCTCTCTCTCATTTTTCTCTTGTTTTTTGGTTATTATGTGAATAATGTATGATTTTTGTGTTTTTATTCTTTTTTTATTTTTATTTTTTTGTATTTGCTTTAGTTTTAGTTCTTTTCGTTTTTTTTTTTTTTTGTAGTGTTTTTAATGCTTCGTTTTAAATCTTTTTCGTTTTTATTTCTTTTTATTTTATTTTTTCCTTTTATTGAAGCGATTGTTTGTTTGAATTTTTGAAGGAGGAGGATTCACGAGGATTGACCCGTATACTCTCTCTCTCTCTCTCTCTCTCTCTCTCTCTCTCTCTCTCTCTCTCTCTCTCTCTCTCTCTCTCTCTCTCTCTCTCTCTCTCTCTCTCTCTCTCTCTCTCTCTCTCTCTCTCTCTCTCTCTCGTAGCCTCTCCGTTATACATTGATTTTTGTGCCTTCCCTCGCGCCTCGTGTCTCGCTGGCTGAGGTACTTTGGTGGAATTGGGAGGCCAGCGTGAGAAATGAAGACCATCCACTTCTGGCGAAAGGACGCAGCAATGGCGAGGGAGGTGTGACAAGGGAAGAAAGAAGAGAGAACGACTTGGAGGAGGAGGAGGAGGAGGGAATGGAAGGAAAAGAAAGGAAGAACAGCAATATCTACAGCATGAACAGGAATAAGAGCACCTACGTAGAAGAGGAAGAGGAGAAACAGCAGCAGGTCGATTAGGAAAAAATTGGAGAGAAAAATATTGTATGAAAGGAGGACGAGGAGGAAAAATACACATGAATGCAAATGAGGAGTGGACTGCTGGTGGTGGTGGTGCTGCTGGTGCTAGTGCTGGTGCTGGTGCTGCTGTTTCTGTTGCTGTTGCTACTACTACTACTACTGCTACTGCTACTGCTACTATCACCACCACCACCATTACTACTACTTTTATTACTGTTACCTTTTTTATAGATTAGCAAGGTAGAAAAGCCATCTCCATCTCTCAGGCTGGAAGTAGGAGGGAACGCCATATAACTTGTAGAAAACGAGAACCTGAACGTTTTTATAGTAGAGAATGAAAATGGGAAGATACTTTACCGTACCTTCCCCGTCTCCCACGCACACTGTCAGCCGGGTATCGCGTCTTAAGCTCACGTGTTCGTTATTTTTAGTGGTGTAGGCTTGCTCCCGATAGCGTCTCGTAATTAGCTGAGTTATTTCCCTTCTTCCTTGTTATTGCCAAAGTTATTCCCACAAACCGCCTTATAATTACCAAAACTATTTTCCACCTCGCCTGATTGTTTTCATGCGAGTTATGCTTCAATCTTCACCTGGATATACGTGATTAGGGAAGTTATATCATCTCCCTCTGTTATTGTGGGTAGAAATCCCCATCTTTTTCATTATAATTAGGGAACTTCTCTCCTACTCGACAAAGCGTGAGGAATATCCAAACTTACACAAATGGATAGTACAGTAATTGAAATCAGGTTAGCTAGGAAACTATTTTGCTGCTAATAATCTTAAACCTTTCTAATCATAGTCATAAGGTAAGGTTGGTTAGTTTTATTTATCTACTTTTTTACGTGTGAGGGAAACGAACGATAAGAAAATAAATGGAGGGAGGAAAGGGGGAAGTTAAAATTCCTAGATACATCAATAAAGGTCAGACGAATTCCAAAACAGTCATAGAGTATTTATTTCCATAGATGCTACGATACCCTTTAACCCCCAGTACCAGGACGCGTTTCCATATTCATTCTTCTTACTATTTGGTGATTTTATACACCTTCAGATTCTTATATGGGGGGAGCGAAATAATGAAGACTGTGGCCATTAATCTGTTGTTGACCTCCATAGACCTAATATCAATAAAATGGTCTAACCGTACACAAATCTCAAGGTAAAAATGTGACCCAGTATTGAAGGGGTTAAAAATCAAGTTCTAGGAGGTGGGAATATAGAACCAGGCATTGTTGTAGCTTACCAGTGAAGTGAACTAAAAAGGGGAAGAAGAGAAGGAGAATAGAGGTCAGATTGGAGGAAAAAATAGTACTAGAGAGAGAGAGAGAGAGAGAGAGAGAGAGAGAGAGAGAGAGTTTTTTATTTTGCATTTCCCTTCTCCATTTCGTACTGTTTCTCTTTCCTCCTTTGATCCATCCCTTCCTCCCTTCCCCTCCTATCTTTTCTTCCTGTTTCCTCCTATCAGCTCTCCCTTCAGTTCTTCCTCCCTCTCTCTGTCTCTTTTCTCCTTTCCCCTTTACTTCATCTTTTGTTCTCTTTAAACATCTTCACATTATATTGTTTCTTTCCCCCTTTTTTTCTCTACTTTCGTTATGTTTCTCTTATCTTTTTTATTTGTTATTGTTCTTTCCTATTTTCTTGTTTCTATTGTTTTTTTTAATCGTAGTTTTTTGTTGATGTTATTTATTATTGTTGTTTATTATTGTTGTGATGTCTATTATTGTTATTGTGATTTTTATTATTATTGTTATGTTTCTCTTTTCTCACTTTTTTTTTTTCTTATTGTTCTTTTCCATTCTCTTGTGTACATCATTTTCGTTGTTGTTGTTATTGCTTGTTGTTATTGGTTCATGCATGTTCTCTGTTGTTATTGTCGTTGTTGTTGTAACGCTTTTAGTGATGGGAAATAGAGAATCATTAACTTCAAAAACTCAAACCATATATTTTTTTTTTTTATCATTTTTGACAATAACAACATCACCATCAACAGCAACAACAGCAACAACAACAACAACAAGAGTGGCAACAGCTCGCGTCCATCATCAGCTAACAAAACAAGTGAAGCGTCTGCCTAACACGACCTGCCATCCATTGTCCCTCTTATGGAAACACTCTATTTTTATTGGAATGGTGAAAAAAAAAAACACGGTAATGATATAACTGCACTCCATAGGTACAATGAAAGCAAAACTCTCTCTCTCTCTCTCTCTCTCTCTCTCTCTCTCTCTCTCTCTCTCTCTCTCTCTCTCTCTCTCTCTCTTTGTGGCTCGGTTCTTTTTTGTTTACATACACATCGCGCGCAGCCTCCATTCATGAATAGGCCAGTAAAAATTTATTGCCGCTCCAAGTACTGCCTCGGCACCACTCTGGCCAGTCACTGCGGGATTGGTGGAAAGGCTGGTGTTTGTTTGTACTGGTGGTGGTGGTAGCAGTGATTGTGATAGTGGTGGTGCTGGTAATAATATCTAGGGTAGTAGTTGTTGTTTTGTTGTTCTGATATTGTTGTTGTTATTATTTTTATTATTGTTATTGTTCGTATTATTATTGTTGTTATTGTTATTATTACTATTGTTGTTGTTGTTGTTGTTGTTGTTGTTGTTGTTGTTGTACTTGTTGCTAAAACCACAATATTCATCTATGCTTTGATTACAAACCCGGATGTCAGAAATGAAATCAGTTGAAAATAATGATAGCTAATACCACCACCACCACCACCACCACCACCACCATCACCACCACCACCACCACCACCACCACCACCACCACCACCACCACCACCACCACCACCACCACCATCACCACGAATAATACAAACAACAAACCACAAAATTATCACCGGAATATAGAACTTACACCAAACTTCCTAAACGGAATCTAACCTTCTATAACCGCCCACCCCCTATACCTCCCCAAAAAAAAAAAAAAAAAAAAAAAAACGAAAAAGAAGAGTAGGAAGAAGAATGGCCTCACCTAAACACCCAGCTGCAAAATTTTACCATTCATTCTGCACCGATAAATAGACGAGGCGGTGAGATACAAGACACGGTTCTCGGTAATGACTCCCAGGTGGGGATTGCCCGGCCAACATTATGGACCAATAAACACACACTCCGGTAATAAGGAAAGACAGATCATACCAAGCCGCGCCTCGTTAACGGGTGTACATCATTGGAATGCTTTGTATCTGGTATTGGAGCTTGGGTAAAAGAATCTAATCTCATGCTCTGTAATTCGTGTTGTTTTCAGTCGTTTCAGATGTAACTAGGAAGAAAAGGTGACATGAAGAAAGTATCGGAATAAAAGTGATAAGAAAAAGTGTAACAGAAATATTGAGTGCTTTAAATTTACTGCCATGAAATCTAATACGATGAAATATACTTAACTCAGTGGCATTATATCCAATCTAGCAGCATCAATTCAAGACCTATCTATATCCCTTTCGTTTGGCTAACTCTGTCGGACCTGTAAGGAAGGGGATTGGCAATTAAGTGGGCCTTTTTTTTTAAACTTTTTGTTGCCCTTGGTGAGTTTTCCTCTCTTATAAACACCAGAAAAAACAAAAAAGATGAAAGTCAATCTAAAACCATGAAAACTAACCCAATACTGTAAAAGTTAATCCTGTACCATGAAAGTTAATCCACTACCATGAAAAAATAGTCATGAAATATAAATCACTACCATGAACTCCAGTATCGTACAATGAATTTTAACTCTTTCAATACTGGAACACATTTTTACCTTGGGAGTTTTGTACGATTAGACCATTTTATTGATATTGAGAAGAGTCTATGGAGGTCAGAAGACTAATGGCCACTATTTTAACCCCTCACACAAGTTTCTGAGCTGTATAGAATCACCAAATAGTAACCAGAATGAATATGGGAACGCGTCATGGTACTGAAGGGTTTAATCTAATACTATAAAATGCAGTCTACCATGAAATTCTGTAATGGTTCTCCTGGAATCCGTCTGCAGTGAGGACGAAGACAGCCGTGTTTATTAGTGCCTCTTTCTAATTAGCTGCCGGCCAGTCTGATGAGAGGCGCAGAGGAGGAAGTGAAGAGATTCGAGATTCACCGTGTGTCGCTTTTGTTAATGAACCTGCTTCAGTGTTCCGACTCCTTGACTGTCTGTGTGTGTGTGTGTGTGTGTGTGTGTGTGTGTGTGGTGTGTGTTAAGTATGCATTTTTAGTTACCGAATTTAGCGTCTTAAAAAGGAATATATATCTTGGGCCTTTTAGTTTGGATGAAAAAATATGGAAATCTAAGAATGATAGGTTTTTCAAATGATTAGGCTCTGATTTATTGATTTAGAGTTACTGCATTCATTTCACATATTCATCTTTTATTCATTTATCCTTTTTTTTTATTTGTCCATGCTGAAAACCACATTTATTCACCAATTTTTCATTATTATTATTTTTTTTTTCATATTTGTAACTTGTCTGGATGATAATCTGGTCAAAATTTTGTCACTCCTTATTAGGTTTAGATGAGTTTTTCTTGCCCTCAACCTTCCCGTGCCTTTCATGTTATGTTTTTTTTTTTATTTGATATATTTTTTTTCTTCTTTTATGATTTTCCCATTAAACTTTTCCGATTAAGATGCCAGTTACGTTCCCGCGCCATGTCATCCTGCTGGTCCTAAATCTCTTCCTCCTCCTCCTCCTCCTCCTCCTCCTCCTCCTCCTCCTTCACTTTTTATCCCTTTTCATAATTTTCTTACCGTGCTTTCATTTCCATTTCACCAACAACTTATTAGACTCTCTCTCTCTCTCTCTCTCTCTCTCTCTCTCTCTCTCTCTCTCTCTCTCTCTCTCTCTCTCTCTCTCTCTCTCTCTCTCTCTCTCTCTCTCTCTCTCTCTCTCTCATTCCTTTCTTACCGGTAACTTTTCGGTCACTTTATTTCCTTTTTTCTTTATTTTCTTCTCTCCTTTCTTGGAACATTTCAATCTAACTTTTCGTATATGAAGTTTTATTATTTCTCTCTATTCTTATCTTAACTTGTTCCATTTTTTTTTTTTTTTTATTTTACTGCATTCTAGATTTTTTTTTTTCCTGTTCCTTTTGTTATTGTTTCTCTCGTCTTTCTTGTTGATGGTGTTTCTCCTTCTTTTTTCCTGTTTCTTCTTCTTTTTCTTCTTTCTTTTCTTCTTTCTTTTTTCCTCTTTTTCTTACCTCTCCTCTTCTCTTATTCCTTTAATTTCTTTCTATTACTGGCGCTGCGTTTACAATGAATAAATTAAACATGAATTCTGCTTTTAGTTCCTCATTTGCGTCTCTTTTCTTGTCCTTAGTCCGTCTTTAACTTTCTCTCTCTCTCTCTCTCTCTCTCTCTCTCTCTCTCTCTCTCTCTCTCTCTCTCTCTCTCTCTCAAGACAACTTCTGTAATTAGTTTTTATGTTATCATTTGAAGGAAAGGATTTTGTATTTCTGGTTATTGATGTTATTTTTGTTGCTGATGGTGGTTGTGGTGGTGGTGGTGGTGGTGGTGGTGGTATTGGTATTGGTGTTTTTATGGTTTTCCTTTTCTAGATCATCTTATTCGTCATCGTGTTCGTGTTCTTCTTCTTTTTCGTCTTCTTCTTCTGTTTATTGTCATCATCATCATTATTATTATTATTATTATATATAGTAATAGTAGTAGTAGTAGTAGTACCATTAGTATTATCATTATTTTTTTATTATCATTATTATTTTTATTATCATTATTATTATTATTGTTATTATTATTATTATTATTATTATTATTATTATTTTTACCATTATTTTTATTATTATTATTACTATCGTCGTCGTCATTACTCTTTTTCTTTCATCAAAATGAACGTGTAATTCTGATTTTATTTTAATAGAAATTTGTGGCTGTCATAAAATTACTTCCTTGAACAGACTATAAAAAAGACGTTTTATATTTTCACCTTTCTTTCTTTACATAAATGAATTAAAAGTATATTAAACACAACTTAGAGAGAGAGAGAGAGAGAGAGAGAGAGAGAGAGAGAGAGAGAGAGAGAGAGAGAGAGAGAGAGAGAGTATTTACCTTTGCTCGCGCGTGTTTGATTTGTTGAGATGTTTCCAAATATATTCATTAATTTATTTACTGAAGGCTTAGAGAGGCGCGGCGCTGCAAGGGATGTGGGGCGGCGGCCTTTGATGGTGGTGGTGGTGGTGGTGGTGGTGGTGGTGGTGGTTGTGGTTGTAATCGTGGTGGTAATTTTGATAAGGATGGAGAATTTTTGCTTTGCTCTCTCATTGTTAACGATGATGATGATGATGATGATGATGATGATGATGATGGTGGTGGTGGTGGTGGTGGTGGTGGTGGTGGTGGTAACTGACATACAATCTTTCATCCTTGTTTATCAGACAGTTTGAGAGGTGTTTTCCTTTTCACTAACTTGTTTCTTACTTTCGACTATTGTTATTATTATTATTTATTACTATTATTGTTATTACTATTATTGTTATTACTATTATTATTATTATTATTATTATTATTATTATTATTATTATTATTACTTTCGCTATTATTATGTAAAAGAGTTCATTCAGTAAAGACCAAAATATTTCCTAATCTGTGTTTTACCTGTGTGTTCCTTTGATCATCTCCTCCTCC
Organism: Portunus trituberculatus; assembly: GCF_017591435.1. Taxonomy (NCBI): domain Eukaryota; kingdom Metazoa; phylum Arthropoda; class Malacostraca; order Decapoda; family Portunidae; genus Portunus; species Portunus trituberculatus. Next base: position 9,262,677 of record NC_059291.1, read on the forward strand.
TCCTCCTCCTCCTCCTCCTCCTCCTCCTCCTCCTCCTCCTCCTCCTCCTCCTGTCGTTTCCACTACTCTGGCACCAAAATTACTCCCCTCATTACCTCACCGCCCACAAAGCCCTTACGCCCATGCTGACCAAGCCACCAGCACCACTCCTACAGGCGGGAAAGGTACCACTATTATAGATACAAACATACATACATACATACTGTCTTTACCGTCACGACCATACATTAGGTTCCCTTTGTAGTATATTGTTTGAGAGAGAGAGAGAGAGAGAGAGAGAGAGAGAGAGAGAGAGAGAGAGAGAGAGAGAGAGAGAGAGAAAAATAATTGAAAGGGGAAGGAGGAAGAGGAGAGAAAAACAAGGCAGAAAAAATGAAAAGGATATCAAGAAATTATAAGGAGGAGGAGGAAGGAGGAGGAGGAGGAAGAGAAGAAAGTGTGAGGAAGACAGGAGAAAACGAAGGAGAAAATAGGAGAAAGAGAAATTGTTGTTATTGGTAAAGAACATATGATTGAGTTGCGTGTCCTATTTTACTGATGATAAGGAGGAGGAATAGAAGTAGGAAGTTGTTGGAGGAAGAGAAGGATTACTAGAAAGAAATGAGCATTGAAATTTAGGGAAAGAGGTATCACGAGAAGTTAAAAGCATTCAGTACAACATTTATTGCCGTATAAGGTTTGATTGACTATTTAGTGTGTTATATTTTACAGTTGTGGTGTGTATGTGAGAGGAGGATAAGCACTCCATCATTTCTCTCTCTCTCTCTCTCTCTCTACACCCTCACTTAGCTACAGTGGCTGCATAAAACATAAGTGTATACAGGAAGCTTACACACAGATGTAGTAATGGAATATTTAAGTAAGTAATGGCCAGGAAATATTATCCTGTATAAAGTATTCATAATGAGACTGATGAATTATGTGAAACTGAATTAGGAAAAGAAATGCATCGAGTGTCTGTATGAATTGGTAGTTTTCTTATGGCGTCTTTGTAATTGCGTTAAAGATAAAAGAAAAGGAAAAAGAGAAAAAAAAAGAATACGGAAGATAAACATAGGTACAAAGAGAAGCCCGGAAATCTTTGAAATAAACGCGAAGAAAAATAAATAAAACTGAAAAGAAAACGAAAAAAAGAAAAGGAATATGCCGAAGAGGAGGAGGATAAGGAGGAGGAGAAGAAGAAGGAGGAGGATAAGGAGGAGGATAAGAAGAAGGAGGAGGATAAGAAGAAGGAGGAGGATAAGAAGAAGGAGGAGGAGAAGAAGAAGGAGGAGGATAAGGAGGAGGAGAAGAAGAAGGAATACATAGGAATACATAGGAAAGACGAGTGACAGGAGGCCTTGCGACCTATAACGAGGTCACTCGTTTACTAAACTACACGTACAGAAGCTACATACTTAGTAGGAGGTAAGGATAGAACAGATGAAGCTCCTCCCCACCCACCACTCCCTCCGGCGTCACCCGGCAGGAAATAAGACGAAAAATACACCCCGACTGTTGAGAAGGACAATCGGGGAAATTTACACAGGAAAGATGGGAAAAAAGAGAGTACTAATGGAACTACTACTATCGCTAAGAGAAAGAGGTATCTAGTGTAAACTACTACTATCGCTAAAAGAAAAAAAAAAAATTATCGGAAACCATTTTCTTTATAAAACTTGTCTAATTTACTTTTGAACGTAGCTACCGTGTTAACTTGGACTACGGACGCTGGCAGCTTGTTCCAGTGTTCAACTATTCTTACGTTAAAAAAGTTTCTTCGCAAATCAGTATTAAATCGCTGTCCTTTAAGCTTCAAGCCGTTATTTCTCGTTACTGATTGCGAAAGCTCAAAAAGATTTTCATAATCGATCTTATCTATATTTTTAAGTATTTTAAAAGTTTGAATGAGGTCACCTCGGATGCGACGATCTCTGAGGAGAACATGTCTAGTCTTTTGAGACGTTCTTCATATGACAGGCCACGTATTCCGGGGATTAGTTTCGTTGCTCGTCTTTGAACGCTCTCTAATTTATTTATGTCTTTTGATAACATGGAGACCAGAACTGAACCGCATATTCTGGTCTCACTAATGACGTATAGAGACGCGTTATGATTTCAGGTGTTTTATAGTCAAAATTACGTGCGATAAATCCTAAAACAGTGTTAGCTTTACGACTAGCGGCCGAACACTGTGCAGCACATTTTAAGTCATTTGTTATGAGTACTCCCAGGTCCTTTTCTTCAGTGACTTTATTTAAGTTACGTCCATGTAATTTGTAATTATTTTTCACATTGTTTAGGCCGATATGCATTACTTTGCACTTATCTGCATTAAAATTTAATAGCCATTTTTCGCTCCAACTACTAAGGGTGTCTAAATCCCGCTGGATGGCATCACAATCGTCTCTTGTGCGTACTTTGCTACCTAGTTTAGTGTCATCGGCGAATTTTGATATTTTTGATATGATGCCACAGTCTAAATCATTTATGTATATTAAAAAGAGCATTGAACCCAAAACTGAACCCTGGGGAACACCACTCGTAACTTGAAGCCAGTCGGAGGAGGTGGAGGATAAGGAGAAGGAGAAGAAGAAGGAGGAGAATAAGGAGGAGGAGGAGGAGAAGGAGAAGGAGAAGAAGGAGGAGGATAAGGAGGAGGAGGAGAAGAAGAAGGAGGAGGATAAGGAGGAGGAGGAGAAGAAGAAGGAGGAGGATAAGGAGGAGGAGGAGAAGAAGGAGGAGGAGGATAAGGAGGAGGAGAAGAAGAAGGAGGAGGATAAGGAGGAGGAGGAGAAGAAGAAGGAGGAGGATAAGGAGGAGGAGAAGAAGAAGGAGGAGGATAAGGAGGAGGAGAAGAAGAAGGAGGAGGATAAGGAGGAGGAGAAGAAGAAGGAGGAGGATAAGGAGGAGGAGAAGGAGAAGGAGGAGGATAAGGAGGAGGAGAAGGAGAAGGAGGAGGATAAGGAGGAGAAGGAGAAGGAGGAGGATAAGGAGGAGGAAGGAGGAGGAGGAGAAGAGAGGAGGAGGAGGAGGAAGGAGGAGGAGGAGGAGGAGAAGGAGGAGGAGGAGGATAAGGAGGAGGAGAAGGAGGAGGAGGAGGAGGAGGAGAAGAAGGAGGAGGAGGAGAAGAAGGAGGAGGAGAAGGAGGAGGAGGAGGATAAGGGGGAGGAATACAAAGGAATACAAAGGAAAGCCAAACAGCAACAGACCTGTTGGTCCTTTCGAGGCTGTTTGGTAACTACTTCTAACTGGCTACAGATAAGAGAGACAGGACAGTACAGGAGAAGGCTCCTCCCCACCCACCACTCCCTCCAGCTTTCGCTGGCATGGAAAATAGCTTGGAAAAGTACCATGCAGTATGGAAAAACTGACATGGAATTTTCACAGGAAAGGATGAAAGGAGATTCTATTATTCACCCTACGGTGAACTCTACATATCTATCTATAAGAAAGTTAATATAGTATCATGTTTAATTATTCAGACAAGAAGAGAGCTTGTTGGGGTTATTCTTTAAATATTTATCAATTTTGTTTTGAATGATGCAATGGAAGTACTGTTTACTATTTCAGAAGGAAGCTTATTCCAAATGTTAACTATTCTATTAAAGAAAAAGTGCTTTGCCTCGTGGGTTTTAAAGCGTTTTGGTGTAATTTTAAATCCATTATTCCTTGTTATGGTGGAATGATCAATAGTAAAATATTTATTGACATCAAGGTTGTTGTATCCCTGAAAAATTTTGAAAACTTCGATTAGGTCTCCTCTTATCCTGCGCTTTGTTAAGCTGAATAAATTTAATGCTTCCAGTCGTTCCTCATACGGCTTGTTTCTCAATCTCGGAATCATCTTGGTCACTCTACGCTGGATCCTTTCCAGTTTTCAATGTCTTTTCTGTAATATGGTGACCAGAACTGCACACAGTATTCAAGCTGAGGACGCACCAATGAGTTATATAAAGTAAGGATAACTTTTTCTGATTTAAATTCAAAGGTTCTTCCAATGAACCCAACTAATTTATTTGCATTCTTTACTGCTTCTGTGCAGTGTTTGCTCGGCTTGAGATCTTTAGACACCACAACACCAAGATCTTTTTCATTCTCAGCACTTGCCAGAGGTACATTACTCATTACGTATTTTGCTTGTACATTGTTACTTCCAATGTGTAGGACTTTACACTTTTCTATATTGAATTTCATTTGCCATTTTCTGCCCAGCGTGTCAGTTTATTTAAGTCACACTGTAGTTCTTGCCATTGTGACGTTGATGTAACTTTGCTCATTATTTTGGTGTCGTCCGCGAATTTGCTTATTTTACAAGTGATTCCTTCATCAATATCATTAATATAAACAATGAAAAGAACTGGTCCTAATACAGAGCCTTGAGGAACACCACTTTTCACATTGTGCCACTCTGATTCTTTTCCATTTATAACAACACGTTGCTTTCTGTCAGAGAGCCAGTCTTCCAGCCATTTCAGGGTATTTCCAGCTATGCCGTGAGCTTTTACTTTGCTGATTAGCCTCTTGTGAGGGACAGTGTCGAAAGCTTTCTGGAAATCAAGATAAATAACATCCACTGCTTTTGTCTCGTCATACGAGTTAAAAACTTCATAAAAGAAGTCTAGTAGGTTTGTTAAGCAGGATCTCTTGTTTCTGAAACCATGTTGTGAATCCTTCATGATCTTATTTTCTTCTAAAAATTTGACAATCTTATCTCTGATTATCGTTTCCATCAGCTTGCACACTACTGAAGTAAGGCTGATTGGTCTGTAATTAGCTGGGAGTGATTTATTTCCTTTCTTGAAAATGGGCGTGACATTTGCTAGCTTCCACTCCTGGGGACTTTCCTGCTTGTAAAGTTTTATTGAATATAATAGTGAGTGGTTTCACGAGCTCATTTTTCGCTTCTTTGAGAAGCCTGGGTGATATCTTGTCTGGTCCAGGCGTTTTGTTTACGTTCATGCTGTTCATGACTGTGAGGATTTCATTTTCTGTAACTATGAAGTCAGGCAGTGTTTTGCCTTGTGCCTGAGGCTCTGGCATGGGCAGGCTGTTCTGGACATCTTCAGTCGTGAAGACTGTTGAAAAGAATCTATTTAGGACGTTTGCGAGGAGAAGGAGGAGGAGGAGGATAAGGGGGAGGAGAAGGAGGAGGAGGAGGATAAGGGGGAGGAGAAGGAGGAGGAGGAGGATAAGGAGGAGGAGAAGAAGAAGGAGGAGAAGAAGGAGGAGGAGGAGGAGAAGAAGAAGGAGGAGAAGAAGGAGGAGGAGGAGGAGAAGAAGAAGAAGGAGGAGGATAAGGAGGAGGAGGAGAAGAAGAAGGAGGAGGATACGGAGGAGGAGAAGGAGGAGGAGAAGGAGGAGGAGAAGGAGGATACGGAGGAGGAGGATAAGGAGGAGGAGGATACGGAGGAGGAGAAGAAGAAGGAGGAGGATAAGGAGGAGGAGAAGAAGAAGGAGGAGGATAAGGAGGAGGAGAAGAAGAAGGAGGATAAGGAGGAGGAGAAGAAGAAGGAGGAGGATAAGGAGGAGGAGAAGGAGGAGGAGGAGGAGAAGAAGGAGGAGGAGGAGGAGGAGGAGAAGAAGGAGGAGGAGGATACGGAGGAGGAGAAGAAGAAGGAGGAGGATAAGGAGGAGGAGAAGGAGGAGGAGAAGGAGGAGGAGAAGAAGAAGAAGGATGAGGAGGATAAGGATAAGGAGGAGGAGAAGAAGAAGGAGGAGGATAAGGATAAGGATAAGGATAAGGAGGAGGAGAAGAAGAAGGATGAGGATAAGGATAAGGAGAAGCAGAAGGAGGAGATGGAGGAGGAGGAATAGGAGCAGAAGGAAGAGGAGGAGGAAGGAGCAATAACCGTAACGAGAAACGCATTGATATGAAAGCACTTACCGGTGAAATCAGCAAAACAAAGGAGTAAGCAACTGTTGACCTAGATCACTCTGGCTGCTGCTGGAATGTTTACCGGGCGTTTTTTTTTTTTTTTTTTTTTTTTTTTCCATTCAAGCATCGATTTAGGATTCAACTCAGCAGGCAAGGGCACTCCACCTTGCTCCACTCACGGCGGCTGGGAAAAGAGCTACAAGTGTGTGTGTGTGTGTGTGTGTGTGTGTGTGTGTGTGTGTGTGTTCCATTGCATCCCCTGTCCCTGCTTCATTCCTACCCCCATGAGTGTTAGGTGTTTTTTTTCTTTTTTTTTTTCTTTTTTTTAATCATGTACTTATCGAATTTTTCTTTTTTTTTTCTTTTTTAATCATGTACTTATCGAACCAGCCATACGTGTAGGGTACTTGACGTTGTTTGGCTGCGAAACTGCAAAATAGTTCATGTGTACCTATTATATTGCGATTTTTTTTTTTCGATACACTGAATTTTTTTTTTTACGTGTGTGTGTGTGTGTGTGTGTGTGTGTGTGTGTGTGTGTGTGTGTGTGTGTGTGTGTGTGTGTGTGTGTGTGTGTGTGTGTGTAGCTTTGTCTGGCTGAGGGAGAATTCGGCTGCGTCTATCGACCTACATCAGTCTTGGCGTTATATATTGCTTGTTTCATATTTATTTAATCATTCACTCAGGAAAAAAAAAATGTATTAGGGAACTTTACCTTTTTCGACTGGGGAAAGACAAAAAACAAGAAAAATATTAATCTACATCTTACTTTGTGCTTATCAATATTTTGTTTTTTGTGAATTTAATTACGTAATGCGGCTCAGATATCAACAAACTGAAGAGGAAGATAACTATTTTTGTTTTTTTTGTGAATTTAATTACGTAATGCGGCTCAGATATCAACAAACTGAAGAGGAAGATAACTATTTACGTACATTCTCGTGTCGCTTCACGTACTTCACTTTCAGCTGTATAAAATGACCAATTTTTTTTTCTTTTTTGTCAGATACTCACAAAACAAAACAAAGAGCGAATGGCTAGCCTTATTTATATATTGGTGAACTCAACTAGACTAGCATATTGTTTGCGTGTTGTCTTGTATCCCTTGACCTGCATCACTCACAGCTGCAAATTGTCTGTCTGAATATTTATTTCCCCATTTTAACCCAATACTCGCAAAACAAAGCTCGAGAGCATTTCATATCGCTCACTTACTAACATACCCGACAGGGAGAACCAATTTCTGTTTGTTCCCTTTCCATCTGCTGACCCACATGACCAGTACCGCTGCAAAATGGTGATCTTGATGTGTTTTTTTTTTTTTCTTTCCTAGTACTGGAAGGACATGTGAATAATTAGTTTTGCACAATTACTGTTACCCACAATAGGAAGAGTTTTTTTTTTTTTTTACTTTTTATCCTCTATTTGTTGACCTACTTTACTCGTGGCGTTATCAATTATTTTTTTTTATTTCTAAGTTTATCAGAAAGCAAAACATTGGAAAAATGAATTTTGTCCAGTTCCTAGCAGTCCGACAGGGAATACGAGTTTCTACGTATTCCTTTCAATCTGCTGGTCTGCATTACTACTATCGCTCCGAATGTGGATTTCAATATTTTTTTAGCGAGTACTCGATAAATAAAATATGTCTAATTAATCTTGTTACTAATGAGCTTGACCCGAAAAGTCAGTTTGCACCTTCGCTATCAGTCCGTCGACCTACATAACTCTTAGTTTACCTGAATATTTTCCTTCTTTAGTCAAGTAGTCCAAAGACAAAACATTCACATAATTAATGTTGTTCAATTACTGATAAGCTTGACAAGAAAAGGAAGGGGGTTTTAATTTACATCACTCAGCGCTGTAATTTCCTTATCAAAACACTATTTTTGTTTGAAATTAATTACTCTTTACAGTACATCCCTGTTCTCTTTTCGTAACAGCTTTAATGAACAAACTTTGTTCTTTTTATATACTTCTATGACCGTCCTTCCTAATACATAAAAATTATCTTATTACATCAGGAAAAATCTAATTTAGGCAAAAATCTTTAGTTTTAATCGCTCTGCTGCTGCTAATCACTCTTTGCTGCTGCTAAGTGTTTGCTCAGAAGTGTTAGAATCAATAACACTCTCATGACTCAAACCAGACTTTCTTTACTTTTCTCCTTAAATAGAAGACTCTCCAGGAGGATAAAAAGTTGTAAGGTGAGGTAAAGTTGAGTAAGGTGAGGCATGATGATGCAAAGTAAAACATGGTTGGGTTAACCTATACATGAAGTGGATGAGAATGGATAAGGAGGATCAAGAGGATGTGTAGGAGGTGGAACTAATTTTCTTTTCCTTTGCCTCGGAAAAAAAGGATAATATAGGATAGGTAGACCACATTTCTTACCTCGACTCGGATAAGAATAGCCAAGATCAGTTCAGAAGACACCATCTACACGAAACAAACAAAATTCTCCCCTTTGTCTCCTGTGGGAAATACAACTAAGTACACTTCAGAAGGTTCAGGATAAGTGAACGCATTTTTTACCCATCGCCCCACGGTTCCCCCCTCTGTCCACTAAGCCGTGTATTCGCCCACCTATTGGCTCAAAGTTATTATAAGTAAGGAAGTTGGAGTGAGTAATCAAGGTGGGCCAAGTTATGAAACATCCTGAAGACTCGCGCCATCCCTTCCGCAGTGAATGGCGCTGCAAAGTTCTGGTTGTTGCTTTTTAGATTTGTCCTCAATGTTTTGGGATCAATCTTGTGGGAGAGAGGGGGAGAGAGAGAGGGAGAGAGAGAGGGAGAGAGAGGGGAGAGAGAGAGAGAGAGGGGGAGAGAGAGAGGAGAGAGAGAGAGAGAGAGAGAGGGGGAGAGAGGGAGAGAGAGAGAGGGGAGAGAGGGGAGAGAGAGAGAGAGAGAGAGAGAGAGAGAGAGAGAGAGAGAGAGAGAGGAGAGAGAGAGAGAGGGAGAGAGAGGGAGAGAGAGGGGAGAGAGAGAGAGAGAGAGAGAGAGAGAGAGAGAGAGAGAGAGAGAGAGAGAGAGAGAGAGAGAGAGAGAGAGAGAGAGAGAGAGAGAGAGAGAGAGAGAGAGAGAGAGAGAGAGAGAGAGAGAGAGAGAGAGAGAGAGAGAGAGAGAGAGAGAGAGAGAGAGAGAGAGAGAGAGAGAGAGAGAGAGAGAGAGAGAGAGAGAGAGAGAGAGAGAGAGAGAGAGAGAGAGAGAGAGAGAGAGAGAGAGAGAGAGAGAGAGAGAGAGAGAGAGAAAGAGAGAGAGAGAGAGAGAGAGAGAGAGAGAGAGAGAGAGAGAGAGAGAGAAAGAGAGAGAGAGAGAGAGAGAGAGAAAGAGAGAGAGAGAGAGAGAGAGAGAGAGAGAGAGAGAGAGAGAGAGAGAGAGAGAGAGAGAGAAAGAGAGAGAGAGAGAGAGAGAGAGAGAGAGAGAGAGAGAGAGAGAGAGAGAGAGAGAGAGAGAGAGAGAGAGAGAGAGAGAGAGAGAGAGAGAGAGAGAGAGAGAGAGAGAGAGAGAGAGAGAGAGAGAGAGAAAGAGAGAGAGAGAGAGAAAGAGAAAGAGAAAGAGAGAGAGGCTTACGTCACAACACAGGATCAGAAGAGAAAAACCTTACTTTAAATCACAAAAAAGCGAAAGACAGGGAAACTAATGGAGAACAAACCATGGAAAAGAGGCACAACAAAAACGCTTGGAAGGGGCGGACAGGACACGCCCACTAGGAAACTGTTATAAAAGTCTCCCCAAAATGTAGACAACAAAAAGAGATAATTAATTAGGATTTATCCCAGACTTACCATTCCCTTCAAAAAAGTGACTAATGGTGCTGCAGACCCTGTAGAAAAAGGGCATGGAAAATAAGAGGAAACAAGACAGGTGTGTAGAAGAAAACCAAGGAAGCAGAAATTGTAGACGAGCGTTGAAAATAAGAAAATTTAGTGTGTGGAAGGAAAAGGAAGAAGTAAGACAGTAGAAAACAAAGATTAGAAAAGTAATTACTGGAACAGGTAAAAAGAAATGAAAAAAGGTAGGACATGGAAGAAATCGAAGGAAAGAAAAAAAAAAGATTGAGGGACGCTGAAAAATGAGTTACATGAACCGAGGCGATAAAAAAAAGGGTGGAAAATGGGAAGGAGAGGAAAGGAAGAATTATAAGATATTCAAAGGCTAGGAAAGAATGGGAAGTAGGTTGAATGAAAAGATAGAAATAAATAGAGGAGAACGAATGTAGAGTGAATGAAGAAAAAATAGAAGACTAGAAAGGATTTTAGAAAGCAGAAATGAAGGATATGAATGAAAATTTAGAAACAAAAGGTAAGGTAAATCAATACGAACGTGATAATAAAGAGAAGGACAAAAAGAAAGTACAAAAAAAAGGCAGGAAAAGGATGGGGGTGAAATATCGAAATTGAAGATAGGAAAAAAGAAATTAATCGATAGTAAAACGATGATAGATGTACGAGAAAAGGAAACGGAAGGAAAAGATTAGCGAAAGATGGAGATGGCAGACAGGAAGGAAGAGCGTGAATTGATGGAAAAGAAGAGAACAGAAAGATCAACAGAGAAGAGATAAGTTTAGAGGGAAAGAAAAGGAAATAAGTTGAATTGATGGAAGAAGAGAACAGAAAGATCAACAGAAGAATTTAGAAAAAAAAAATTGAGATCTTAGAGTTGGAATGAGAAATAAGAAAAGAATAAAAAATAAGTTCATAAGCAAAGAAAAAATAAAGGAAAAGAAAAAATAACGAACATTAAGAATAAGAAAAAGGAAAGGAACGAAAACAAAGGAAAAAGGAAAAAAATAAAAGGAAGGAGAACAAGAAAAAATGAGAAAAAAGATTAATCACTAATAGAATGAGATAAGAGGATGAAAAGAAATTAATAATGAAGGCGAAGATTGAACATGAGAAGGAAGAAAAAATGAATTAAAAAGCAAAAAATAAAAGGGAGCCTGCAAGTAAAAAAAAAAAACAAACTAATGGAAAAAAAAAGATGGGAGAAATGAGTTATTGGGATCGAACAAAAGCAGAAGGGAGGAGCAGAAGAGAGGAGGAGAAATTGGAGAGATCAATAATGAAGGAGACGATGACAGGTGTAGGGGGAAGCAAGATATTTACTGAACGAGGAAGGATTGCGAGGGAGACGTGCAATGAATGGAGACGGGACGGTTACTGATCTGAAGGTGAAAGGGAGACTTCTTTTGAGACGAAGGAAACTCAACTGAAAGAAAATAAGTAAAGGCGCATATTCTGAAACAGTCCTCCCGTATCATGACTATTTTCCAAGAATTTCACAATCTAAAATATATATGGTCCTAGTGATGGATTAATAGGATATCTACATTAATCCTTCAGTATCATAACGCATTTCCGTTTTCCTCCAAGAACTTCAATCCAAAATATACCTGTTAAGGGGTTTTTATGGTCCTAGTGATACAGTTCTACATTATTAATCCCTTCAGTACCATGACGCACTTCTATATTCTGCTTACGATTTGGTGATTTTACACAGCTTCAGATACTATTATTATACCATTATCGTTTGACCTCCATAGACCCTTCCTAATACCAAGAAAATCGTGTAATCTCACCAAACTCGCGATAAAAATGCGTCCTGGTACTTGTAGTAAGTAACAACTTACCAGTTCAAGTTTATTTGTTGCGGGGGCGAGTTAGGAAACATCACTGGCCTGCCCCCTCTAAACTGGGCCCAAGATTAATTACTTAACCCGGTGGGGCAGTAATAGACAGCTTCGAAAGGTTCCAAGTTTACTAGACTCGCAAAACAGATACACAATATAACAAAAGAGACACCTTACACACCACCCGGCTCTCACCAAGAATCTCCCTCCAGAGCAAGTGAGGGCCAGAGGAACACTAATCTCACCAACACTGGAGGCAGACTCGTCAACGGCGCCGGAAAGCAGGTAGAGGGTGAAATCAGGACAGCAGAGAAGAGGCCAGTCCTTGGAGAGTCCTGAGAGTTCTCTGCCATCTGGGTGTTGGCGAGGCTCGAGGTAGACTCGGTTAGGTGTTCACTGGGGCCTCGAGACGTGAAGTGACCGGAAGAAGCAGGGTTCTCGAGACATACGTGGCAGAGAGAAATGAGCGAAGTGTCGCTCGGGAGTGGCCGAACGATCCAGGACGAGGGCTGATGATCAGGTGGTGTTCTGCCCTTTACAGTACTGAAGAGGTTGATAGGAGAAATACCAATGAGAACTTTGCTAGTCGTCTGTGTGGCCTTCCAAAATGGTCGTGGTGAGAAAGCAAGTTTTGTATACAGGCCGATAAATGACGAGGATTAGAGGAAGGAACTGACGTGGCTGAAGGAGGGGGAAGATGTCAAGGCTAAGGAAGAGGGTGAGAAATATAAAGGAGTATACAAAGACTGGATCTCTTGGCCATTACGAGGTTGTTTGGTGTAAAGTGGAAGATATAGCGTAGTAAAGATGAAGGATTCTCACCATCTACTGCTCTCTTTAATCTGTGGCTTACAGGGACTGAGAGAGAAATAAAAGAGAGAAAGATAGAAAAAAAAATAATGCAGTATTGAATTCAGTACAAAATAACAACAACTACAACTACTTCTACTTCTGCTTCTACTACTACTTCTACTTCTACTTCTACTACTACTACTACTACTACCAATACTACTGATAATGATAATAATAGTATCACCACCACCACTACCATCCAAATGAGTAAGACAAAAACAAGTGGAGGAGGAGGAAGAAGAGGAGGAGGAAGAGGAAGAAGAGGAGGAGGAAGAGGAATTGAGCGTGATGGATTATGATAGTGAAGTAGATGAGAGGATAAAAAAGATGTTGAGGTTAAGGGTATGAAGCGAGGGAAGGCAGATGGAGTTTTCAACGAGGGAGAGCAGCTTATGTACGCAAAGATAAGTCGAGTGGAAGGGAAGGACAGACGAGTGAGGGGATGAGGGAAAAAAGAGATGTAAGCTAAATTATGGAACTGATCAGAGAGAGAGAGAGAGAGAGAGAGAGAGAGAGAGAGAGAGAGAGAGAGAGAGTAGACAATCACGAACCACACAAACAAACACAGATCAGAGAAACAGACACACAAACAGACAGGCAAAATAGTGAGAGCCGGAGGGATGGATGAAGTGCGAAACATTAATGAAAAATAACACTTGGAAACGAAAAATCAAAAAAGGGAAGGAAAAAAAAAAAAAATCAAATCCATTAAGGTTATTTTCAGACGCGCTGGAGTTTCCACGTGTCACAAGAGGGCGCCAGTGGGAGAGCCCAGCACATGCATTCAAAAGTAAATGACAAAAAAATATAATATACGTTATACATGAATGTGAAATATCCGTGGAAAATATTGGAAAGGCAAGGGACGTATTTGTTAGCGATGGAAGTGATAGTGGTGGTGGTGGTGGTGATGGTAGTGGTAGTGGTAGTGGTAATGGTAATGGTAGTGGTAATAGTAGAGGTAGTAGTAGTAGTAGTAGTAATAATAGTCGAGGTAGTAGTAGTAGTAGTAGTAGTAGTAGTAGTAATAGAGGTAATAGCAGTAGCATAGTAATAGCAGTAGTAGTAGTAGTAGTGGTAGTAGTAGTAGTGGTAGTAGTAGTAGTAGTAGTAGTAGTAGTAGTAGTAGTAGTAGTAGTAGTAGTAATAGAGGTAATAGCAGTAGCATAGCAATAACAGTAGTAGTACTAGTAGTAGTGGTAGTAGTAGTAGTAGTAGTAGTAGTAGTAGTAGTAGTAGTAGTAGTAGAAGTAGCATCATCATCATCAACAACAAAAACAACAACAATAACAACAACAGCAGCAGTAGCAGCAGCAGCGGCAGTCACCACAGTTTTATCATCATTATCAGGAGCAGATGCACATTATTACACACACACACACACACACACACACACACACACACACACACACACACACACACACACACACACACACCTTCGCTTCACACATCACCATTACCCTCGCCATTAGTCACCAATGCGTGTGTTTGCTGCCACAATCACGCCAATTAAAGAGAGGAAGGGGCGCGTCTCACCTGCCCGTTCAATGACCCGCGCACCTGTCACCCTCACCTCGCCAAACACCAATTAGTGACGCGTGACACTCAAAAGATAATTATTTGCGTCCTTTTGAATACAGGTGATGTGATTGAGGTTTTATTATTTTTTTTTCTATATTAGCGTGTGAATAATGTTAGTGGTGGTGGTGGTGGTGGTGTGTGTGTGTGTGTGTGTGTATTTGTTTGTATGTGGGGAGGGGGATAGGGATCTGCACGTACGTGACTTCGCTGCCTCCCCTCACCCTCCACACACACACACACACACACACACACACACACACACACACACACACACACACACACACACATTGTTATAAACTAATTGACTAATTTTTATATTAACCCATTTGTACCGCTTCTCCCCTTCATTTCCTCTCCTCTCCTCTCCTCTCCTTTCCTTTCCTTTCCTTTCCTTTCCTTTCCTTTCCTCCTCTCTCTCTCTCTCTCCTCTCTCTCTCTCTCTCTCTCTCTCTCTCTCTCTCTCTCTCTCTCTCTCTCTCTCTCTCTCTAGCGATTCTTTCCTCTCATTATTTCCTCTACCTTCCTTTCCCTTCCTTCTTTCCTCAGTATTACTTATTTATTTACTCATTTTCATATCTTTCCTTCCTGTTTCATCTCGTTTCCTGTTTATCTCAACCTCACCTTTTCCTTATTACCTACCATGCATCTCCCCTCTCTCTCTCTCTCTCTCTCTCTCTCTCTCGCTTCCAAAATTCTAGTTAAGGATCCAAAGGAAGAGGAGAGAAGGAGAAGGAGAAGGAGAAGGAGGAGGAGAAAGAAGAGGAGGAGGAGGAGGAAGACAAGGAGGAGGAGGAAGAACAGCAGGAGGAGAAGGAGGAGGAGGAGGAGGATTAAACAAGGCTGCAGCTGTAGTATACCAATAAGAATTAGGTCAGAGAGAGAGAGAGAGAGAGAGAGAGAGAGAGAGAGAGAGAGAGAGAGAGAGAGAGAGAGACCCACCTATATTCTCCTATCAAACATAAATACCAAAGTGATGCGCACGTAACTTCCCCTTCACTTGTTTCTCCCTGGACGTAAATAATGGACGCTGATTGGCGGAGTAATCTTTGCCTGAAAAATCCTGCTCTGTGATTGGCTGATTCTGCGCCGCCTGGGAAACATCGCAACTAGCTCTTGTTTTGTTTACTTCTCGCCTCATTACGATTAAAAGACAGAGAGGAAAGGGGAGGGGGGGAGGAAGGGAGAAGAAAGGAGGGAGGAGGGAGAAAAGGAAGGAATGAGGGACGAAGTGAGGTAGGGAAGAAAAGATAGATGAGGGAGAGGAAAGAAGTGAATAAAGAGAAGGGAGGGGGAGAAAGGGAAGAAAAAAGGAGGGAGAGAGAGAGAGAGATGGAAAAATGAGAAAAAGATTAGGGTATGGGGAAGAGAAAACTAGAGAGAGAGAGAGAGAGAGAGAGAGAGAGAGAGACGAATGGAGAAGAAATATAGAAGGAAGAGAAGAAACGAATCATAGAGAAAAGGAAGGAGAAAATAAATATAGGAGTGAAAACAGGAAGAAGAAAAGACAGAAGAGAGGCAGAGAGACGAAAGGTTAAAAAATATATAGAAGATAAGAAAGATAAGGAGAATTAATAAAATGTGGAAGTGAAAGGGGGAAAAATAAAGGGAAGAGGAAATGGAGAGAAAGAATGAATAACACAGAAAACGGAGGAAGGGAAGAAGGAAGGAAGGAAGGAAGGAGAAGGAAAGAGACAAAGAGGAAGAGAAGAAGAGATGAAGGAAGGTATGGAGAACACAAACTAAAGATAAAAAGGAAGATGGAGCAGATTTAGTAAAGAAAAGTGGATGAAGAGAAGGGAAGATAATTAAGAGAGAGAGAGAGAGAGAGAGAGAGAGAGAGAGAGAGAGAGAGAGAGAGAGTTAATAATTTACAGTTAATTTCCACGATAATTTTACCCAAAAGGTTCATTCGTGTGTGTGTGTGTGTGTGTGTGTGTGTGTGTGTGTGTGTGTGTGTGTGTGTGTGTGTGTGTGTGGATATGATTTATATTTGTATAAGTATTTTTTTTTTGTCTACTTCTCTTTTTTCTCTTTTCTGTACTTGTAATATTTTAATCTATACTGTTTTCATTCTATACTTGTTGATTCACTGATTCACCTAATTCTTCTATGTCTAATTGTATATATGTAAGTGTTTGTCTTTAATTTCAATGCTATTTATTTATTTTTCCACCTACCTCCCTTTCTTATAAAGCTTCTATCTATCGTCCTATTATCCTTCGTCTTTCGGTCTAACTGTATGTTTATTTATCTACTCACTTATTCATATTTATTCATCCATCTGTCTATCTATCTATCTATTTATAAGTGTCTGTGTTGGTCTGTCCGTCTGTCTGTCTGTGTGTGTCTGTCATTAATCTACTTAATCGTGAATTTACCTGTTCCATAATAAACATCTTTCTCTCTCTCTCTCTCTCTCTCTCTCTCTCTCTCTCTCTCTCTCTCTCTCTCTCTCTCTCTCTCTCTCTCTCTCTCTTGCAGGTGATAAAATCGCTTTGTAAGTCGCATCAGACAAAAAGGAAGCGACGAGATAGTGATGTATATAAAGTAGGAGGAGGAGGAGGAGGAGGAGGAGGGGGAGGAGGAGGAGGAGGAGGAGGAGGAGGAGGAGGAGGAGGAGGAGGAGGAGGAGGAGGAGGAGGAAAAAGAAGAAGAAGAAATTGACAAGGGGAGAAATAAATAGATTCTGATTGAAAGGAAGAGAGAGAGAGAGAGAGAGAGAGAGAGAGAGAGAGAGAGAGAGAGAGAGATTGATTGTCACATCATCCTCCTTAACTTATTTCTCTCATTCCTTCTTTCTCCTCCTCTTTCTTTCATCTCTCAATCCACGAAGGTATGATTTTCTTGTGTGTGTTTTTTTCCCGTTTTCCTCACAATTTTAGGGAAACTGCAATTAACGTCAGCTGATGAGATTATTTTTTTTTTTTATCACGTGCGGGAGGTAGAGGGAACGAAAGTATTCAACTGACAGCTCGTACTAATGACCCTCAGGTGTCAATCAGCCTTTTCAGGACACTCAGATAGATAGATAGAGAGGTAAAGGGTTTAGAATAGCAAGTTGATAGATAGGTATATTAAATTGACTAGATAAGTAGTTAAGGTAGCAGATAGATAGACGAATTGATAGGACAGATAGAAAGACATTGGTTGACATAGATAGATATATAGATAGACATGTATATAAATAGACAGTGGTTACATAGATACACTAGAAAATTAAATAGGTAAGTAGACAGTTTATTCACTAGAAATTTAACAGATCACTCACAAATCAAGAAACATAACGGGTAGATGGGGAGAAATCTTCATCTTTACTATCCTTCAACTATCATACTATCATTAATGCCTAAGCAAAGGAATACTATAGATTGTTAGGAGACTATGTTTTTTACTATCACTAACACACAAACCAATCTCTCTCTCTCTCTCTCTCTCTCTCTCTCTCTCTCTCTCTCTCTCTCTCTCTCTCTCTCTCTCTCTCCTTTGTTAAATTCTTTCACATCCCTGATCTCTTCTTTTTCTTCCTTTGTTTTCCTAACTGTCTTTTTCTTCCTTCGTTTTTTTTTTTTTTTTTTTTGGTTTATTTTTTCCATTACATTTTCTATTGTTATTCCACATTTCTTGTTTTCTGTATCTTTTGTCTTCTCTTGGTTTTCTCACGTCATATTTTTGTTATGATTATTTTAACTTTCATTTCCTTTCACTGTCCTCTCTTTTCCTCTTTCATAATTGTTGTTTTCACTTATATCCGCTTATTTCTCATAATATGTTTCCTTATCTCCCTTTTCAACTAACCTTCCCTCTCTATTATCTCATTACCTCCTGTCTACCATCCTTTCCCCCTTTATTCCTTCCTTCCTTCCCTGCTTCTCGTTTCCGTCCTTACTGAAGAAGAAGAAGGAAGAGGAAGAACACCTCAATAACATTCTCTCCTAAAATCCTTCAGGAAAACAATTAATGAGTGCAAATGCTCCTGTGAGTAATTATTCATCAACAACACCCGCCCCCTTCCAGCCACCTCCATTTGTTTCCCCTCTCGGCAAACACTGAATTTCCTCCCCGTGACTGTACCTCGCTCAGTTTCGCTTCTTCCTTCTTTGCACGTCGGATTAGCAAGGGCTGGTGATTCTCTTAATATTTGTGAACGCTTGTTTTGTCTATTTTGGGTGATTCAATTGGAGGGGTTACTGTCTACTCAGATGGCAGGTTGAGTGAGTTGCTATTTGAGTAGTTTGTAGTTTTGTATCCTGGTGAACGTAAGAAAACATGAGAAACAAGGAACTCAATAACCATAAAGCTTCATCTTTCTGACTTTTGATTGCCACTTTGACTTACTGACTGCCCTACTTTCTGGCTAACTAATTGCCGAGGTAATTGAGTTGCTGGCAGAATAACTAACTGATTAACTTCTTGATTAACTTCCTGACTGACTGACTGATTGGGGAGGTAACCGTCTAACTGACTGATTGACTGACTGACTAGGTGGTGAGGAGGTAAAGTGGTGAAGTGGTACATTGACTTACTGACTGTCCTGCTCTCTGACTAACTGACTAAGTAATTGAGTTGCTGGCAGAATAACTAACTGACTAACTTCTTGATTAACTTCCTAACTGACTGACTGATTGGGGAGGTAACCGTCTAACTGACTAACTGACTGACATGACTAGGTGGCGAGGAGGTGAAGTGGTAGAATGATATGGTGATGATTATACGGTTTCTCGTTAATTAAGCAAGTTTCCCTCCATCATTATACGAGAGGCGGCTCGGCTAACAAGGCCTCATTTCCTGCTGGTACGAGTAAGTGAACCCAGACTTGCTGCCTCGAACTGCCTCCGCTGCTCGTGCTGGCTAACCTTCCTTCTCTATTATCTAGGGTGTGTGTTGTGTTAATAAGGAATAACATACAGAAACTAAGGATTTATTTATGTTTTCTTCTAATTACATACTATTTGGCTACCAGTTCATGTACTTATTTTCATTTATTACATATTTTACATTTGTATCATCGAGCCCATTTCTAGTTTAGTATCTTTATTATTATTTTTCCACGTTGTATTTTGTCACTTTTTAATTACCGAACTAAAATAAGAAAAAGTAGTTCATTTTTAGCATCACTTATCGTGTCGCTTGTTTCCTGGTCTGTGATTTGTATTGCCGTTTCTGTTTATTAAAGTAATTATTCGATTGGTGCCTTAATGCATTCATCTTAATACAACACGGAATTAATCAGGAAACACTACGTCAGAGAGAGAGAGAGAGAGAGAGAGAGGGTGAGTAAGGTAAGAATTGTACAGCAGTTAGTTAGTTGAGACAGAAAAATGTAAAGAAACATGAAGCGATGGAAGGAAAACCACACAAACAAGAGCTTTACCAGAGAGAGAGAGAGAGAGAGCAACTATCTCGTCAACGCCCTTCAACTTGATATCCTCCAAGAAAACTGCCATTCCCTCTAGCCTCAATTCTCACAGCCATCTCCTCCACCCCTCTCCCCCTCCCTCTCCCTCTCCCTCGCTCTCCTGACCCTCGCTCCGCCATCACCCTCTCATTTCCCCTAATCACAGGCCAGAAAACTCCCTCTCGCTTCCCCCAAAACAGCCTCATTCCCTCGTTTGCACATTAACCGCTTTGTAAAAACACACTAAAATGTTTGCCACCGAAATTAGAGGATGCCGGGGTCGAGAGAGAGAGAGAGAGAGAGAGAGAGAGAGAGACTAATGGAACATCCTGGCATTATTTTGTTTGCGTTGTGAAAATAATAAGTTTGTTTTACGTGAAAAGTCTGGATATTTTGAGAGAGAGAGAGAGAGAGAGAGAGAGAGAGAGAGAGAGAGAGAGAGAGAGAGAGAGAGAGAGAGATAAAGACCAGTCGTTCCAGTGGTAAGGGGAAATGAGAAAGAGTGAGGGAGGGAAAGTGAGAGGAGGATTAGGAAATGGAAGAAGAATCTGGGAGGAGAAAGTGTGAGAGTGGGAGATAGGAAAGGAGGAGAGGAGAGGAGATGAGAGGAGAGGAGAGGAGAGGAGGAGGAGAAGGAGGAGGAGATGGTTTATTCTTTGGGGCTCAAGGAATGAAGGAAAACGGATTAAAACTGATAAAGGGTAAAGAAAAAAAAAAAAAAGGAAGAAGGAAGAAGAAATAAATCGTACTCATAAAAAAGAGAAAAATTGAAGGAAGAGAAATAACAGCGAGTGAGAAAAAAAAAGAAAGCAAGGATGAAACGTGATAAAGGACGAAGAGACAAGAAAATAATAATATGACCCATAGAGAAGAGGAAACAATGAAAAACAGGATAAACAATAATTAGATACGAAATAAAATAGAAAAAGAAGGAACGAAGGTAAAAAAAGAAAAAAAATAAAACAACGATGGAAAAAGTTGAAAGAAAGGAAAATTTGAACAAAACTAGTAAAGAAAAGATTAAAATAAGAAAAATAAAAACACTGATAATCTACAGAGAAAAGAATAAAGGTAAAACAAGAAAAGATAAAGAAAATCTAACATTTAAAAGACAATCAATTAAAAAAGAAGAATGTAGAGAAAAAAGAGAAAGAAAGAAGGAAAAGAAGATAAAATGAAAAAATATATGTACTTAACCTTGACCCAAACAAAAATAAAAGTAACAGGAAGAAGAGGAGGAAGAAAAGGAGGAACAAGGGGACAAGAAAAGAAGAAAAAGGAGAAGGATAGAATTATAATGCAGTGGAGTGTGGAGAAGAGAGTGATGTTTAGTCAAAAAAGAAAATGAGTAGATAAAGGGAGGTAAAATAATGATCCTAGTGAGAAAATTCATTTAAAGAAAGACGAAGATGAAGGAAAAAATATAAAAGATACGAAAATAGATAATAATGAATGAGGACTTTGAGCGTTAATGACGAAGAGGAGGAGGAGGAGGAGGAGGAGGAGGAGGAGTTGCAGCTGGTGGTGATGATGGAAGGAGAGTAAGAGGAGGAGGAAGAAGAGGAGGAGGAGCATCTGGTGGTGATGATGGAAGGAGGAGAGTGAATGATGGAGATAAAAAAAAAGAGTTTAAGATATGAAGATAATAACGATAAATTTTGATTATAAACTAAAAATAAATAAACGAACAGGGAGACGAGCAACAAACAGATTAGTGTCACGCATAAAGAGAGAATAAGGAGAAGTGAAAATGATTGAATAAAGAAGAAAATGAATAAAGGAAAACGGAGAAATCATTAACGAAAATACGATACGGATAAAATATAAGTAAAAACAAAAGTAAACAAAAGAGAAAGGAAAAGAGGAAAAAAAGAAGAGACAGCGAACAAAATGAAAACAAAAAAATAGTGGGGAAAAATCGAGCAATCTGATCAAGAAAACAAAAAATAAAGATGAAAATGAAAAAAAAGAGAAAATTAAGACAAAAGAATCAAAACAAAAAGAGAAGAGGAGCAACAACAACAACAACAACAACAACAACAACAACAACAATAATAACACCAACAAAAACAACAAAAACATCAATAACAACAATAACAATAGCAACACCAACAAAAACAACAACAACAACACCAACCAAAACAACAACAACAACAACAACAACAACAACAACAACAACAAAATAAAAACACTATAGAGAAAATAATCCAAAATAAATCAAGAAAAAAAAAACAAAACAAGAAACAAACAAGAACAAAACAAAATACAAAAGAACACAAACAACGAAAAAAATTAAGAGAAGAAAATAAAAAGCAGAAACAAGTAACCACGAAAAAAAAAATATATCACAAAAAAAAAAAAATAATAATGAACGAAAAGTGGAAAACGAGAAGCAAATAGGAAGAAAAAAGCAAATATGGGAAAAATGAACACAGGACCCTTAAAAACCAAGAGAGAGAGAGAGAGAGAGAGAGAGAGAGAGAGAGAGAGAGAGAGAGAGAGAGAGAGAGAGACAGGAAGACAACAAATATGGGGAAAAAAGAGACACTAAACCCTTCAAAACAGAGAGAGAGAGAGAGAGAGAGAACAGGAAGACAACAAATATAGGGAAAAAAGAGACACTAAACCCTTCAAAACAGAGAGAGAGAGAGAGAGAGAGAGAGAGAGAGAGAGAGAGATTGCAGGAGAAATGGGGGTCAGTCAAAAATGGGCCAGTGGTAAAAGGCTGTTACCGTTAATCAGTCAAAAATGGAGACACAGGGCCAGTGGTAAAAGGCTGTTACCGTTAATGGCGTCATAAGATGGAACACAAGGCGGAGAAATGGAGGAGGAAATGGAGACACAGAAAGGAACGCAGACAAAACTAAACGGCCAGTTATTTCATGCCGTAAATTGTTTCCTACCGCAACATGCTGACACCCGTGGGATCGCGGCACCTCTACGGCGTCTCTCTCGTGCTCCGTGCGGTGACTCTTAGAGGATGACGCAGCCCTGCCAGATCACTCTCACCTGTGCCTCTCTCTCTCTCTCTCTCTCTCTCTCTCTCTCTCTCTCTAATTATGTAAGTCAATATATTTTTCTTCCTCTATATCTTTCACTCACTCACTCACACTAACTCACGCACTCACCAATAGTAGTACTCTCTCTCTCTCTCTCTCTCTCTCTCTCTCTCTCTCTCTCTCTCTCTCTCTCTCTCTCTCTCTCTCTCTCTCTCTCTCTCTCTCTGCAAAGGTCAAATGTTCATAATGTTATTTTTAATTTAATTCGTGGGAAAGAAAAAAAAAAAGAGGGCAGTAATTTTAATGCGTGTTTGTACAAGTTCCATTATTTCACTATTTTTTTGTGATTAATTTTATTGGTGGTGTTATTTTATTATTTTTTATTTGTTTTTAATTTTTTTTTATGGACAGCGGTAACGCATCCAGTTTCAGAGAGAGAGAGAGAGAGAGAGAGAGAGAGAGAGAGAGAGATTCCTATTAGTGAGTTCAGTGCGTTAATCTGTGAATGCTTTAGTTTGAGTGAGTGAGTGAGTGAGTGAGTGAGTGAGTGAAAGATCCTTGGAAAAAAAAAAAAAGCTTTATATTGACATGTAATCATTTTTTTGCGGCTTTTTATTTATCTTCGCATTTTTGTTTATTTTATTTTATTTCATGATTATTATTTCTGGTTTTTTTCTGCATTTTAAACTCTCTGCTTAATATTACAACTAATTTCGTCAACATTTTCCTGGCAGTATTTGGCGCGGCAGAATAATTCAATTTTCAGTATTTTCAGCGACAGTGTGGCTCATATTTTCAAACTGGCGATCATTAATTTACATGTCATTTTATTTTTTACGTTCTATTTGGGTTTATTTTTCAAAACATCCGGCGGCAATCAAGTGTGATGCCGTATTATAAAATTGTCGGAACTCGCTAATCTTCTTTCACTTTTTTATTTTTTATTTCATGCTTCCTCTCAAACTGTGATTCCATATAACCAATACCTGTAAAACTGCCCTCTCACACATTGCTGGTGCCTGTAAGACCTAGTACAGTCATTTGTATGTATTAAAAACGCTTTCCCCCCCTCACTGCGACAATCTTGCAAGGCCACAGAGACAACTAACCGGTTTTCAGGACAGTTTTTCCTTTTAACAAACTGAAAATCTTGCCAATCTGTCATCAGAACCATAAAAATACCCTCAAAAAGTATCTTGAACTGGAGATTTTGGGAAACCGTGATGGTGAGAGGGCAAAGTGTATCAGATTATGGGACAATATTGTTAGAAGGTTTATCCATTTTGCTTTTGTATTTTTTTTCATTTCTTCCATTATATTTTTTTCTCTAATCGGTTGACAGTCTTATAAAATCTGTCTGGATTTTTTTTATATAAGGAGCAACAAAAATTAATTAGACCTATTCGTATATTTTCGCAGTTCCTATCAGTCTTACCTATTAATTTATCTAATCTTTCTCATATATACACCACATTGATGCTAAATTATGGTAGATATTTTTATTCCGTAAAATAATAAAAAAAAAAAATGTTGTTGATTCTTTTTCTCTCTTTTTTCCATGCAAACATTTTTTTTTCCTCGGGGCCAAAAAAGTCAAGGAAAGACAGCCATGGCGGTGAAAGGGTTAAACAGTTTTGTGAGCCCTCCTTCCTGTTGCTTAGTAGTCGCCTTTCCTGTTCTATGCTCCTAATTTCTTTTCTGCTTCCCTTTTTACCTTTATCTTTCCTTATTTTCTTTCCTTTTCTCTATCTTGTCTTTTTTCTCTTTCTTTTATTCCTTTTTTTTTAAACCCTTCCTAATTACCTTCCTTTCATCACTTGTTTTCTCTGTTTCCTTCTCCTTTCTTATCTTCCTTTTTTTTCATTTTCTCATTTGTATATTTCCTTCCTATAGTTCGTAAATCTTCGTTTTCCTCCTCATTACCTTCTTCCTATTCCTTTCCTTCATAACACTCCTTGCTTTTCTCCCTCACTCTCTTCCTTTCCTTCCCACAACCCCGCCTTTTCTCATTCATCACTTTAACACCTTCCACCCTGTTTTTCTTTTTTTTTCAGTCACCAGTCCTGCACTTTTTAATGGCATCTCTCAACAAACACTTAGCCAGGTGTTCAGAAACGCTTTGCTCTCTCGCCACGACTATTTTCAAAGCCCATGGAAATTATTAGCCACTTTCCGAAGGGTATTCCTCCTACCAATGATGTAGAAACCTTGTTAACCTTTCTTCAAATGTATAAAAATCCCCTTAATTTCTACTGTAGATTCAAATAGAGCCTTATGAAAGCAGCAGAGAGGCGGTGCAGAAGGATTTCATTTCCTTCACTTTCGGCTTCATTCGACTCTGGTTGCTTCACTGTTTCATCCGAGACCAGCTTCGTTGCTTCACAGGCACCGAGACTGAGACTACCTAAGGTGAACCGCGGGTGCATAACAAAGCAAGAACACAAAGTTACGTTACTCTAGACTGAAAACCCTTCAAAATTAGTGTAGTTAATAATCAATAAGGTAGTGGTAACGATAGAGGAAGGAATGACAAGAAGTAAGGGTAAAGGGTAATTCTCGGTGGTTGGAAGGAGGTAATGGAGAGGAGGAGGAGGAGGAAGGGGGGAGGAGGAAGGAAGAGGAGGAATAGATGGTTCTAAGATGGAAAAGAATACGTGAATTTTAAGATACAAGATAAAATTAGATTAGACCTTATTACGAGAGAGAGAGAGAGAGAGAGAGAGAGAGAGAGAGAGAGAGAGAGAGAGAGGTGGTGCGGGTTAGGGGGTGTACGTGAATATCAGTGGGGGTTGGGGGGGGTGGAGGTGACTCCGTCCTCAGTCCACCCGCTGTGGGAATTTGGGAGTGAGTGTTGCATCGCTTCAGGGGATAATAAGATAGAGATAACCTGAGTGATAAAAAGGTGGATGAGTGTTATCTGTAGTGATTAGTTAGTGCTGATCATGGAGTGTGAGGGGGAGGCGATTACGTTGAGCTGAGTGAAGCTGAGAAGAGAAAAAGAAACCCGTGACAAAATAGATAACTAATACTATTGAAGCCTGAGGTGTAGACACATTAAACCTTAAGGAGCAGAAGTAATGAGGATTAACACGCCTTATCATCTTACCATATGATTACCCCTACACTGACACCTACAAGTTTCAAAGGCGCCCCAAGGATGACACAAAGCTGGGCGGCGTCTCTTTCCTCTCTTCCCTGCAGCCATCAGGGAAAGGGTGAGTGATGCAAGTGTGATGTGTGTTTGATGTCTTTGTATTAGCCGTAAGTAGTGAAGCGAGTACCGGAAATTGGATAGCTAGGGGTATTAAGGATATAAAGAGGACATCGAGATATATTAATAAGAGAGGAGAGAGGTTATGAAAGGGAGTATTTAGGAGAGAATTATTAGAGTGGATGATTAAGGGAAGCTGCGTGAAGGCTGGGAATGAGAGAGAGTGAGAGCAAGTGAGTTTAGGACAAGCGTGACGCAGTAATTCAATCAGCGGACTTGGCACCACTGTCACTGGAATGTTCTCGTCGCTGATTGGCTGACAGGTTCCCGTTTTCCTTCACCACCTGCGCCCCTGTGGCCTTCATTATCCTACCAAAACACTTGTTATTAAATTTTGTAAATATTAACCAGCTGTATTTTCAGTTACCGACATTGATGACACCGCCTTTTCAGTGTTTGTAATTGTTCTTGTTCCTCACAGACCGTCTTCAATTTTCTGTAACGTGTTCGTGGCTCTTTTCCTCGTTTCCTCTGTTGTGGTCGTTAGGGTGTAACTTGGTGAAGTTTATATTGGCATCCATATTGTCTTTTAATTGTTATATTTGTTTTTATGGGTATGTCAGTCTAAAGTTGGGGAATTATTTGTCATTTTACTATTAAATCGCAAGAGTAAAAAGAAACGTACAGTCACAGCCGCCCGCCGAGTCCCTGACAAGCTGGTGGGTGGTTGGAGGCTCTGGGTTGGCGTGGTGTTGCCTTTCCACTGTGAGGCGGCAAAGACCATTTTTCACATTGTTTTCATAAATTGCGAGACTCGATTCCTGCTTGTTCGGTCTTAGGTAAGTTTTTTTTTTTTTTTTTTTTTTTTTTATTAATGGTAAACTAAAGTAAATGGAAATACTGGTGTGTGAGTAAGGGCTTAGGGACGGTGTTATATAAGAGTAGTGAGTGTGGAGGGCGCTTTATGTCGCAATAGGTAATGTACAACCGAACTGCGACGTAGGTGGTACATGATACGTCAAGATGTCCTACATGAAGAGAAATTAATAAAAGCCAACATATAAAAAGGTTCTCAAAATTCCCTCCTTGATAGTTATAATACGTAGAAAACTTGATTACCAGGACGAGCAGAATTCATGAAACCGAGTTGTTAGATTCGCTGAAGTGTTGTGATAAAAGAAAGGAACTATTTTTCTTCCTCTCAAAGAATAACAATAGTTTTCCATGTGCCGAGAAATGGTGATGAAGTTTGTTTTCACACACACACACACACACACACACACACACACACACACACACACACACACACACACACACACTAATCTCTGTCCCTTTATCTCCTTCCCAGGTACGTATAAGATAAAAAACAAACTAAGCATTGAGTTCTTTTCCTTTCCCGCTCCTGATCTCTTCTCTCCTTTCATGTACCTTTGAAGAACTCGCCAGGAATAGATAGGACTCGTGTTTACTTCTCCAACGTATCAAGGGGAAAATATAAATAGAAGCGAACATCAAACGTCTCTTGTGATTTCATGTCTCTTTTGTATATAAACTGTTTAAAGTACGAGAAAATAAATTATGCCAAGGTTTCGTATGGGGCTAATGTTCGAGTATAGTAATTGAGTGCACATGAGAAAATACAACGTTAGTGTTTTACGTAATGATTGTATTGGAAGAATGTATTGATATTGTATAACCTGGTTTGCATTGTGTAGAATCCATTGCGCGGACGTGTCTTTTTTTGTGTCTTTTATTTATTTATTTATTATTTTTTTCCCACGACCTTAATTGAACGCCATGCCAGAGAGAAGAGCCAATACCCTGTGATATACTTTTAAAACACAATGCACTGAATACTTTTAATACACACACACCGCACTGATAAACGGGATTTTTACTTTTCTTTATTATCTTTCAGTTTCCTTGTTTTGAATCGAGCTGCAGGACTGTATATGTTTTCCACTATTCACAATAATTCATCTTCATATTTATCAGTGTCATATTACATACATACTCAGCAATATTTCAATCCACATTGCGGTCTTGTTTTTGATATGATATAGAGCCATAGACAAATCTCGAAAGGAAATACGTAGAGAATGAAAAATTACAGACTATAAAATCCTCCAATTTGAAATAGATATATAGGAAGACAAAAATACTTACTTGGAAGCTTACACACACAAATAGATAAAAAAAAAATATTTATCAAAACCTCCAAAATGAGTAGAAAATATAAAAGTTCCATAACAAAAAAACAATAAAACGAGACAGAAATAGAATCTGGACACTTCAAAAAAGTAAATAAATAGAGGAAAATTCTCTTCACTTTTATTTGAGAAAGAAATCAATTACTTAACCCGTTCAGCCTCAGCGTGGGAATAGCGTTCAAAGCAGTTCCAGTCAATTACGTAGCGTGTTTCTGAATACACCCACCCTGGAATTAACACTCGTCACCACTCGTACCACTCACTCACTTATCAACACTAAATCAGCAGTCAGTACTTAGTCAGCACTTCTACACTCACCAGCACTAAATATCAATCACTCACCACTTCTACACTCATCAGCACTAACTCGATACTCATTCAACACTCACACAACTCATTAGCACTAATTCAGCACTTATACATCTCATCAGCACTTAACACTTAGTCAGCTCTCATGCATTTATCAGCACTAAATCAGCACTCAAGACTCAATCATCACTCACACCACTGAGTAGCACTAATTCAGCACTCACATCACTCACCAACACTAACTCAGCACTAGCTCAACACTCACCAGCACTAAATCAGCACTCAGCACTCACTCAGCACTCACACCACTCACCAGCACTAAATTAACACTCCCTCAGCACTCACACCACTCACCAGCACTAGATTAACACTCCCTCAGCACTCACACCACTCACCAGCACTAAATCAGCACTCCCTCAACACTCACACCACTCACCAGTACTAAATCAGCACTCCCTCAGCACTCACACCACTCACCAGTACTAACTCAGCACTCACTCAGCACTCACGCCACTCTCTAAATCAGCATCCAGTCAGCACTCACACCACTGAATCAGCACTAAATCAACACTTCCTCAGCATTCCTCTAACCCCTATCCATGTATCAGTGACGGGGACATCACGCTCATCCACACCCATCACGCTCACCCATCACGCTTACTCATCACGCTCACTCCACTGTTCCCGTCTCGCCTCGATGGTCACTAATGAGAGACGTCGGAGCTCAGAGTGTGACGGAGCGCTAGATGAAAGTACTCCGGCGGTCCATTAGCAGAAAGAGTACAGCCTGGGACGTCAGGAGCAATCAACTAAGTGGGCACATCGCAACAAAGACGACTTGGCGGGTTTTCTATGGCGCTTTGGATCAGGATGCTAAGTTTTATGGAAGCTAATTTCAGTGGAAGTGGTTTGAATCGGATGTTTCTAAAATAAGATGGGACAGAAGTGGGCCGATGTGTAGGTAGACATGGAAATGCAAATTACTATTGTGGTTTTAAAAGATTTTAATTCAGATATTCAATTATTTGAAGCTGAATTTGGAATTTGGAAGCGATATGATATAATAAATATGTAAAAGAAAAGAAATGTTACTAAAATAGATAAAAGTGGAAATTTAAACAGGATTTACATTGTTAACGCTTTTAATCAGAATACTTAACTAAATGAAACCCGATTTGAAAGCGATTTGTGCTGGAAAAATCTGTGTTTAGCTTCTAAAATGACTGAATTGAAAAAGACATGCGTAGATAAACATTGAAATAGAAGCAGGAATTACAAATCTAAAGCTTTCAATATGAGCACTGAATTTCATCTTTTCAAATTTGGAAGATGTAAATGGTATTTTCTAAGCTTTCATAAAACATTTATCTACAAGTTTGTAGATAAAAATTAACTGCAGTAAATTGAGAACGGAAAATATAAAAGCTTTCTTAATTTCTTTTCCATGTCATGTTTTTGC
The DNA here is from genome assembly GCF_017591435.1 of Portunus trituberculatus. Taxonomy (NCBI): domain Eukaryota; kingdom Metazoa; phylum Arthropoda; class Malacostraca; order Decapoda; family Portunidae; genus Portunus; species Portunus trituberculatus. The sequence goes on from NC_059291.1 coordinate 9,292,181, forward strand.
TTTATACTCATTATCTTTATTATCAATACTTCACTACATTTAGCGTAATTGTCACTTCACTTCTGCTTCACTACACTTTATTTCCCCCATGATGCGTATAATTAAGTATCTTCTCTTGTATTCACACCTGGTCTTTTGCATTTATTTTCTATCCTTTCACTTCTCTTTCAATCTTATTCTCATATGTTCAAATTTATTCCTCGCATTAAAGCTTGCCTGGATCGCTGACCACCTCTATACCATCATTGATTCCATGGACTGATGTGGCTATTACATCTGGTAGCCATTGCTGGTACAGAAAATATAAATCTTAGTTACTGCGAGTATTGGGTCTGTACTGAATGGCCTCTAGTCCTTTTATTTAACATTGCTTCTCCATTACCTTGATGTAGTTTTAATTCCAACTTAAAGTAACTGAGTGAAGTAGGCGTTGATATTACACTAGACTGAATCCCAATCACTAAGTTTTATTCATTTGCTATTGTTACTTTTTCACGTGTATAGGTAAAAAAGTCAATTTAATCGCATGTTGGTAACGATCCATGGATTTCAGAATTTATGAGTCCTGCACTATACAAATGATCAAATTCTTAGTCACCAATCAGGATATGACGAGAAGTGGCGGATTCCAGCTTGATCATATTAGAATTAAAGAGAGAGAGAGAGAGAGAGAGAGAGAGAGAGTGCACTGGAATACTTCAATTTACAGGAGCGAATAACTTTTTCCATTTCCTCTGCTCAACGAAAAAGAGAAAAAGACTCCCCTTTTCTCGATCTGTAGCTCTCTCCCTCTCCTTCCCCCTCTCCTCTCCTTCCCCCTCTCCTCTCACTCCCCAGTGTCCCCTCACTCCCCCCAGTCTCCCACTCACTCCCCCTCTCCCTCTACATTCCTTATTCCTTTTTCCGTTCAATCTCACCCTCTCACCCATGCCCTAGGTACAGTACACACACACACACACACACACACACACACACACACACACACACACACACACACACACACACACACACACACACACACACACACACACACACACTCTCTCTCTCTCTCTCTCTCTCTCTCTCTCTCTCTCTCTCTCTCTCTCTCTCTCTCTCTCTCTCTCTCTCTCTCTCTCTCTCTACCATACCTCCATCCGTTTACTAACCTTGCATATCCCATCGGAATTTCATTAAGAGAGAGAAAGAGAGAGAGAGAGAGAGAGAGAGAGAGAGAGAGAGAGAGAGAGAGAGAGAAAGTGTAATATGTTCTGTGAAACCATTTATTGGGAGAGAAGACAAGAATTACTTTGCGCCAATTTCTCGAGGAAGGAAGTGATGTGTTAAAAGGAAAGAAGAGAGAGAGAAGAAGAAGAAGGAGAGAGAGAGAGAGAGAGAGAGAGAGAGAGAGAGAGAGAGAGAGAGAGAGAGAGAGAGAGAGAGAGAGAGAGAGAAATGGTAGAAAAAGAGAAAAGAGGGAAAGAGAATGGAAGAGAAGATTTTAGACGAGGAAAGAAATTGAAAACAGCGGAGAGAGAGAGAGAGAGAGATCTCCGCTCTCAGAAGGATCGCCAGTTTCCTCGACAGGAAGGGGAGACTGCTGCTGTACAAGGCACAGGTGCGGCCCCACCTTGAATACGCAGCTCTCTCCTGGATGTCCTGTGCCGCCACACACAGAAGGAGACTGGACAGCATCCAACGCCGCGCCATACGGCTAGTAGATGCTGCACTACCACCTCACCCAGAGCCTGAGCGTCCCCTTGATTCACTGGAACACCGCAGAGACGTGGCGGCGATCGTAGTGTTCCATAAGGCACAGGTGCAAAGAGTGCCACATCTGGCAGGGCTGCGTCATCCTCTAAGAGTCACCGCACGGAGCACGAGAACGGTGCTCAATGGTGGTGACGCCGTAGAGGTGCCGCGATCCCACGGGTGTCAGCATCAACGCACCTTCGCAGGACGCGTCTCCAGGATGTGGAACTTGTTCACGGCCGCGGTGCCTCACGTCCAGGAGATGAACACACACAGTGTCAAACTGATGGCACATAAGTGGAGACAGACACTGCCAACTCCTCTGACACTCTTTGTGACGTGACACTCAGTGTAGTGCAGTGCGTGAATAGTGCTAGTGAAGTGAAACGAATAGTGCTCCATTTACATGCTGACCATCTTGTATATTATCTATTTTTAAGTCCTGTAAATATTGTAGAGAAATAGATTGTAGTACCCTTAGAATAGGTAGCACACGACAGTGCGCCTTTGGGTACATGTTCCTTTGTATTAAGTTTTGTTTAAATAAAAAAAAAAAAAAAAAGAGAGAGAGAGAGAGAGAGAGAGAGAGAGAATAATGAACCTGCCTGTGTTAATGATGTACCTGGTAAATTTGCGCTATTTAAACTTTTATCAATTATTTTCTATTCTAAATGACAATAATGTTGCTGCTGCTGCTAATGATGGATGATAATAATAATGATAATAATGATAATGATAATAATAATAATGATAATAAACAATGATATATTTTTTTGCGTGGTTGTCTAGTTTTCTGTTAGTTTTCTTACTATACTAATAACTATCTCCTTTACGTAGAAACCTGTGATAAAAACTTTTGTTAAGATTTTTATATAACGAAAAAATTGCAAATGAAGGATTGATATTGTAAACAGACACGTCTGTTTGTCTGTGTCTTTGTTTTCTGTCCATCTATTTTAAACACACACACACACACACACACACACACACACACACACACACACACACACACACACACACACACACACACACACACACACACACACACACACGCCCGGTAGCTCAGTGGTTAGAGCGCTGGCTTCACAAGCCAGAGGACCGGGGTTCGATTCCCCAGCCGGGTGGAGATATTTGGGTGTGTCTCCTTTCACGTGTAGCCCCTGTTCACCTAACAGTGAGTAGGTACGGGATGTAAATCGAGGAGTTGTGATCTTGTTGTCCCGGTGTGTGGTGTGTGCCTGGTCTCAGGCCTATCCGAAGATCGGAAATAATGAGCTCTGAGCTCGTTCCGTAGGATAATGTCTGGCTGTCTCGTCAGAGACTGCAGCAGATCAATCAGTGAAACACACACACACACACACACACACACACACACACGTTGTAGTCGTTGTTTTCCCATTATCAACTAATGAATTAAGGTTCAGTGAAAAGGGCAAAACACAGCGAGAATAAGAGTAAACACATTAATGGACCTTCGTTCCCATGCCTTTGAATCTACAAACTTTTTAATCTGTAATATTTGAAGATTTTCGAGTGTCACCCTAAACTAAATAAAAAGAACCCATGCAAAATCTCAGGTATAGAGTAGAGTAGCTCATTTTGTTGTTCAGTTTCCGTCAGAAATATTCTTTCTTTACTTATTTGTTTATTTATTTTTTATTTTTACTGTTGTGCTTGCAATCTTATTAATCCATCTTCCTTTCTTCTTCCTTCTATCTTCTTTAGCTTTATCAGATAACCACATTACTCTTATACTCTTATTTTAGTTATTGTCAGCATTCTTTGTCGCGGTGTCAACTTTATCAGATTAACGTATCACTACTTTTTTTGTTATTATCCTTTATCGTGGCATCGTACTGGCTTCGCGTGAACAGCCAAATGGAAGGCAGCTCTCCACTGATCACCACACCAGTCACTCCACGCAGCGTCCATTAAGCTACGCCCATCACACCCTGGCATTGGGATCACCGCCCCCTCTCGCCTCGCTTCACACCCGTCAAAGGGATCAGATTTTGCATGGTGCTTTTTATTTGGTTTAGTGTATCCATCAACTCCATCACTCTTATATGCCACCGAGTTTTATCTAATTACAAATCACTCTTGGGATCTTTCTTTAGCCCTACTGCCGCGCGTTGTGCTGGCATAGTGACACTGGAAAATGTACATACGTATCTATTGCAGGGGATGATAATATTAGTGGGACATTAGTGATATTACTGTCACAACAACAACATCATCATCAATTACTACTACTACTACTACTACTACTACTACTACTACTACTACTACTACTACTACTACTACTACTACTACTACTACACACACACACACACACACACACACACACACACACACACACACACACACACACACACACACACACTTTCCCTGACGAAGTAAAAGCACATATAATCTTCTTAACATTTTTTTTCATTGCACTCCATTTTTCTTTGTACCTCCTCAACATGGCGTCCCCTTTGATCACATGCAACCCTTGCCTGCACGTGAGGGGAGACTTTATGAGGGGCATAGACCAGGTATTTGGCCCTCATTAGTTATGGGCGAGGGGAGTGAAGGGAAGGCAAGCATGGTGAAATAGGGGAGAGGGAAGTATGGTGAGGGAGGTGAGGTAAAAGCCAAACAACTGCATGGATTTTTTATATATTTTTTTTCTGTCATTTGAAGTGTTTAGTTTCCATTACTTATATGTAGGGAGAGTGAAATGTTAGGGGTGAGAGAAGGGAGGCGAAGGGAGGAAAGGAAGAGGAAGGAAAAGGAGGCAAAAAAAAAAAAAAATGGTGGTGAAATCTTAAGAGAGGAGTATGCAGACACACAGGGGATGTGATAGAGGTGTTTCAGTAGCAACGAATGAAAAAATGAAGCAAGAAAAGAAGAAACTGGTGATTAGTGAAGCCTTAAAGAGGCGTAGGTAAAGAGAGTATCTAATAGACGTGATTAACTAGCAAATGGAATACAAAAATGGTGATAAGACAAATCTTTATGCCCATTGGTTATCATAAGATCAGAAGTAAGAGATCTAAGATTGATAAAGTTGGACTAAAAAGGAGGTTAGTTTTTTTTTAAATGGAGTGGTAGGAGAATATAGAGTCGACCATGATCAGATTGCTGTTGCCAAGTCAATGTGGAAATTTTAAAGGTGATCAGATAAATTTATGCAGAAAAATTATAAGAGTAGGTATGCTTTGTACAGAACTGTCGTATTTAATCCTAATGAACTTGCGCTGTGTTCTTGTGTTCCTATGAAATATACTGACAGGCGAACATGTAAGAGAAGTGAGAGTATTGTGAAGTAGGTGAAAGGATGTAAAACGTGACGGAAACAGAGTAAAAAAAATGAAATAAAAAAGAAAATGAATAGTACAAGGAACAAAGCAAAATGTTTGGAGTAAAAGAAATTGAAAATGAAACTTATGGTTGAGAGAAGACAGACAGAAGAGAGAGAGAGAGAGAGAGAGAGAGAGAGAGAGAGAGAGAGAGAGAGAGAGAGAGAGAGAGAGAGAGACAGACAGACAGACAGACAGACAGACAGAAACAACAAATAACCAGAAAGATAATATGGTTAGACTAATTGGAATGTTCACATGCATAAATTCACACACACACACACACACACACACACACACACACACACACACACACACACACACACACACACACACAATATGACAGTGGATATAATTATTGTGTTAGTCATTACATTTGTACTTAATGGCGTAATTCCAGCAGGGGAGGCGACACTCTCACCGTTACTTAGGCTAACGGGGAGAGAGTATCGCCAGTACTGTTGTTTGCTCGCCTCGCCAATACTTGTTTGCCGATTTGTTTTTCCTTCCACGAATATTGGAGTTGTTTTGTTTTCATTTCAGTGTTTTTTTTTTTTTTTTTTAGGAATGACTTGATTGTGTATTTTTTTTTTCTTTTCTTTTTGTTTTGTTTTGTTTATGCGGTTTTTTTTTCCTTTTTTTTTTTTTTTTTTTCTAGGAATGGCTTGATTTTTTGTATGTGCTATTGTTTTTTTTCCTTTTTTTACTTTTTGTTTTGTTTTAGGAATGACTTGATTATTTGTTTATTATGTTTTTTTCTTTTCCTTTTCTTTTTTGTTGTGGGAATGACTTTTTCTTTCTTTTCCTTCTTTTTCTTTTTTCTTGGTCTACGAATATTTTTTTTAGTATTTTGTGTGTACTGTTTTTTATTTGCTCTTTTTTCCCTTTTTTTTTTTTTTTTTATTTTCTCGATCCACTAATAATTTTTTTTTTTTATTTTTTGTATATACTTATTTTGTCTGCTTTTTCTTTTCTTTTTCTTTTTCTTTTCTTTTTCTCTCTATATCTTTTTTTCTCGATCCACGAATAGTTTTTTTGTTTATTTTTAGGATTTTTTTAATGTTTACTGTTTTTTTTTCTTTGCTTTCCCGATTTTTGTTCCTTCATGAATGTAGATTTTTTTTTTAATCTTTCCTGTTAATTTTCTTTGTTTTAGGAATGTTTTGTTTTTCTGTGGGTTTTTTTTTTGGGGGGGTGTGGGGGCGGGTTCGTGTAATACTCTTTGCATTAACAACTGTAAAGGGCAGAACACCACCTGATCATCACCCCTCGTCCTGGATCGTTCGGCCACTCCCGAGCGACACTTCGCTCATTTATCTCTGCCACGTATGTCTCGAGAACCCTGCTTCTTCCGGTCACTCCACGTCTCGAGGCCCCAGTGAACACCTAACCGAGTCTACCTCGAGCCTCGCCAACACCCAGACGGCATAGAACTCCCTGAACTCTCCAAGGACTGACCTCTTCTCTGCTGCCCTGGCTTCAACCTCTACCTGGTTTCCGGCGCCGTCAACGGGTCTGTCATTGTGTTCCTCTGGCCCTCACTTGCTCTGGAGGGTGACTCATGGTGAGAACCGGGTGGTGCGCAAGGTGTCTTATTTTATTGTGTATACCTATGTGTATTTGCAAGTTTAAGTAACTAGAAATCATTCGTATTTGTCTATTACCGCCCCCACAGGGTTAAGTGTAGTTCATCCTGGGCCCAGTTTACAGGGGACAGTCGGCCAGTGATGGTGTTTCGCACCTCTCTCCTGGAACAAATAGAGTGAACTAGTAAGTTATTACTTACACTTTGGCGACCTCGCCAGGATACTCCTTGGGGTGTTGGATGTGTTAGTGCCGAGTTGTGCCGACTTCTACTGTTTCACCAGTTTTTCTATGTGCCGAAGTGTCGGCGGTGGAATGTTTCTTCTCGGACGTATTGTGTAGTTAACGTTCTGCCTCGGTGAATTGAGGAAGGTTAGGTGCAGACCCACGTGTCCTTTTAACCACGTCTCGTTCTCTTGAACGAGCAACTGCTAATCCGGGGATTTCAGCTGGTTCACAGTACCTTGCTGTCCTGGTGTGGGATTCACTTGTAACTATTTATGTATACGTTTTGCTTGGCTGTGTGGTTCAAGTGTTGGTAATTTCTATCTACCTGTGAGATTTGACATTTTGGTTATGGTTGTGCACTTGATTAATCTTTCTACCCCTACCTGTGAGGTATTTGATCTATTTGGGCGTATTTGTGCACTTCATCAATTTTTCTACGCTCGTGGTTTATTTTGTACATGCTTAATTCATGTGTATTTTTAGTGTTTCCATGGTTGACTCAAGGTGTCTGACTGTTTCCTTCATATTAAGGATTTCCATGTCTCTTAGGTTTTTTAAGTCTGTTGTTGGGATTGTTAGTTTGGTTCTATTGTCTAAGATGTCTACTTTCGCTGAGTTTACAGAACGACCAGTAAAGCTCCTCCTCTCAGGAGAGGCCGTTGCTCAGTTTGTTCTCCAACAAACTTTCCAGCGTGAGGAACGAGAACGGGAGAGGACATCGCCGCCTACCTGACCAGATTTTCGCGTAATCGGTGAGGAGTCTAGCTGTTAAGACTAAGACTTGGGAGTCTACTGACAGGTAAAGCTGCTGAAATTCCACGTTTGCAGATACCTTCTCTCCTAAAAAGGCTCTCCTGACTGGTTTTGACAGAGCGGTACCGGCTAGACTTCAGGAACTGCAAGATCAGGGTGGGGGGGAAAATTACTGCCAGACGTCTGCCCGTTTTCAGCAGCCACTTCTGGGTATAGTCATATTTCACCAACGTTTGAATCTCTTCGTGAGTATCATTTTAGATCGGTTCATTGCTTCCTTTTCTTACGCTTTTCTTACGATCTCCGTATCTTCTTAAAGGAGCAGGATACCACCAACCTTAAGACTGCTGTGGATAAGGCTGTTTGGTCTGTGGCTCACAACGTCTACCCTAAGAGGGCCTCAACATTTACTGAAACCGGACCAAAGAAGCTACTTCTGGATGGTGGAGCGTTATAACTGTGGGGAAGAAGGGCATATAAGGTCGAAGTGTCTGAAGAATATCAGCGTTAAGAACCACAGGACAAATACAAGGTAGGATTTTGTAGGGATGAGCGGTCTCTCCCAGATTATGCATTTGCCGGCACGATCAACGGCTCCTGGGCTACTTTTATTGTCAAACACCGGCTGCAACTGCGTGATCGTTTCTGAGAAGGCAGTGCCTGATGCTGACAGTCGCTCAGCGACCTAAGGTAGTAATAGACGACTTTCTTGGATGGGAAGATATTTTTCTAACCATTAGGTGCTATACAAGATGTCCATATATAGAGGGTTGGATTGGTGATGCTATCCTAGCTCCTATGAAGCATGCTTGTCCTCATTGGTAACATCTCAGGAGCTCGTAGTCCTGATGAGCCGTCTTTCATGAATAGCAAAGCACCATCCTCTTCGCTCCAAACCTGTCATGTGATTTGGCTATGCTTCAGTCTTCTCTGCCCACTGCCTCAGAAGAGGAGTTGCCATTAATGCGAGCATATGCTGTAGAAACCCGCAGTAGCAGAATGAAGCGTGTTCATCCTCTAGTTTTGCCAGAATTGCAACCCTTGGACGTGACTCCGGAGGATTCCCTTCAAGAAGGGTGTCTGTCTCGCGGAAATCTTAGGAACAAGTTAACACAGGTGAAGAGGAGCAGACAAAAGACGGCTCTTTGTTACCTTCTCTACAGGAAGTATTTGACCTCGAAACCTCCATTGAAGATTGGTAAGCTCACTCTTCTTGTTCTTGAGGATTGTCGACCAATAATCCTGTCTGTTGGCCATGAAAACCCTTTAGCAGGTCATTTTTCTTGAAGGTATCCAGCCACTTTTGGGATGGGCGCGGATATTAGAATCGACTTCTGTCGATCCTGTGACGTCTGTCAACGAGTGTCTTTCAAAGGGAGAGCCTGCCAAAGGTAGAGTCTGACAGCACCTCCCCATCCTCTTCCAGTTGTAATGGAACTTTTTTCCAGAGTGACGGTCGATATGGTTGGACCACTGTCTCCCCATCCTCAGAAGGCCCCAGGTACATACTCACTTTAATCGACTACGCCACTGGGTTCCCGAAGCCGTGCCACTGAAGGAAATAGACTCCATCTCCGTTGCTGACCACTCGACTACGCCACTGGAAGTAGACTCCATCTCCGTTGCTGACCACTGTCTCCCCATCCTCAGAAGGCCCCAGGTACATACTCACTTTAATCGACTACACTGAAGGAAATAGACTCCATCTCCGTCTTCGCTAGAGTCAGCCTTACTGATCTCCCATTTTCATCTCGATTAATGGAAGAACTTTATTTAGAACTCCAATTTCATTCTAGCACTAATGGTCGCATTGAACGTCTACATGCCCAGCGATAGAACCGGTTTCTCTGCTTTCTTCCTGGGACCTCTCTCCGCCCTTAGATCTATGGGAGGACCGGAACCTGAAGGACTACAACCGATCCGCTTTCCGCTACGTGGTACAGCTACAGAAGCTAGCAGAGACCACGCAGATCGCCGCCAACAATGCAGACATCAGTGCCTCGAAATATAAGACCTACTTTGACATCAAGAGTCAAGATAGACTGTTTCAACCTGGCGGTGAAGTCCTCCTTCCCAGCGATTCCAGCAAGCTTCTTGTAACTTGGAAAGGACCTTGTACAGTTTTGGAGCGACGAGGTAAGATTGATAACCTAATTGATTGTCCCCAAGGTTCGAGAGTGTACCACGTCAACCTCTTAAAACGTTACAGCTGTTGTGCTAGTGCCAGCTTTGCCGAAGTCTTAGACGAAGTGTCCACACCTGAAGAGACGGAAGAGTATGTCCCTGAGAATAACCACCTTATTTGTGAAGATGACCCCGAGGACGAGTGCTACTACTTGCTAGTGACACCTGATGGCTGCTCCGACAAGGATATACGATCCAGGATCGACCTGAATTTAGCTTCACAACAAGAAGCTGAGTATCTCCTGTTTGACGATGTTTTCTGATGTTCCTGGGTGTACTTCCTCTGTTGAACATGTTGTCTTAACTACCGCTGGCCGCATCAGCACAAAGATTTACCCTGTCCCTGTCCATCTGATGTTCCTGGGTAAAACGTTTCTTTGAACAGCACAAAGAAGTCTGACCTTTTGAGAAAGGTATCCTCCGACGGTCTTCTCAACATTGTACGCCGGTCGTGATTGTTCCTAAGCCGGCCAACACTTATCGGATGGCCATCGACTACCGTCAACTCAACAGCTACAGTCTTCCAGGCTGAGCCCAGCTGCAACGTTGAGGAAGATGTGTACAAGTTTTCAGGTTAAGGTTCTTCACTGAGTCTCTGCAAGGCTTATTACCAAGTCCCTTTGACAGATTGAGCCATGCCACTGACAGCCTTCCCAACCCACTTGGGCCTAATGGAGTTCACCAGACTACCTTTGGGCCTGGTCACTGCTTGTGCCACCTATATCAAGCTCTTGCGCATTGTTCTCTCGGGACTCGCAAACTTGACATTTTATCTTGATAATGTTTTTATATACTCTTCAGACTGGCCCCTGCATTTAAAGACCCTTCATGCCATGCTGGACAGGATCAGGACACATGGACTTACTCAAGATCTCCAAGTGCCATTTTGGATTCCCTTCCATTCTACACCTTGGGTTCATTTTGGGAGGTGACTGTCTTCAACCCCATCGTGAAATTGGAAGCGCTCTGCAAGATATCACCACTGTCCACTAAGAAACTTCTACGAGGATATTGGAATAGTGAGTTTCTACAACTCTTTTATCCCTCAGGCATCCTTCCTCACTGGCCCTCTGACTGATCTGCTAAAAAGACTGTTCGTGAACCCCTTCCCTGGACCGACGAGTTGCAGGCCTGTTTCGACCAGCTCAAATTAATCCTCTTCTAACCCCATACTTCGTCTCCCTGATCCTAGCCATGCTTATGTACTTAGGACGGAGACTTCCACCGGAGGGATTGGAGTGGTTTTACTTCAATATCATCTTGGCATTCCTCATCCGGTTGCATATGCTAGCAGAAAACTGCTCCACAGGGAAACTCGGCATTCTACCATTGAGAGGGAATGCCTAGGTATAGTATTCTCCATTCTCAAGTTTGATTTTTACCTCAGAGGGAAAGAATTTATTTTGAAACAGGTCACAAACCCCTCACCTATATGCACACCTTCAAAGGCAAGAATGATCGCCTTCTCAGATGGAGTCTAGGACTGCAACCATACAAATTCATGGTCGTTCAATCCTTTTTCTCCAGAAGGCATCGCATTCCCTAGGAGTGGTGTTCTACAAGACTACCGTGGCTAGTCTCTTGGAGGGGGAGTTATGTAAAGGGTAGAACACCACCTGACGATCACCCTTCGTTCTGGATCGTTCGGCTACTCCCGAGCGACACTTCGCTCATTTCTCTCCGCCACGTATGTCTCGAGAACCCTGCTTTTTCCGGTCACTCCAAGTCTCGAGGCCCCAGTGAACACCTAACCGAGTCTACCTCGAGCCTCGCCAACACCCAGACGGCAGAGAACTCCCTGGACTCTCAAGGACTGGCCTCTCATCTGCTGCCCTGGCTTCACCCTCTACCTGCTTCCCAGCGCCGTCAACGAATCTGCCTTCAGTGTTGGTGAGATTAGTGTTCCTCTGGCCCTCACTTGCTCTGGAGGGAGACTCATGGTGAGAACTGGGTGGTGCGCAAGGTCTCCCTTTTGTTGTTGTATTGTGTATACATGTGTTTTTGCAAGGCTACTAAACTTGGAACTATTCGAAGGTGTGTGTGTGTGTGTGTGTGTGTGTGTGTGTGTGTGTGTGTGTGTGTGTGTGTGTGTGTGTGTGTGTGTGTGTGTGTGTGTGTGTGTGTGTTTGTCTGTGTGAGTGTCTCTGATCTGCCACTGACTCGTGCTAATACCTGTGCCTGCAGCTTCACCTGTGTTGGAGGGGCGTGACTCGCCTTTACTATAATTATTTTGGTTAACTCATCTGATGTTTACCTTGATTGCACCCTTTCATTCTCTCTCTCTCTCTCTCTCGCGGTTTCTTTTCCATTCCTATTTAACTTTTCCATTCCTATTTAGAGTGCAAATAAAATAGAAAGTAGTGAGCCTAGATAGGATGCAAATATAGAGAAGTGAACGTTGGTGGGATGTAGAATATAATTGAATATCGATGAAATGTAACATAGAAAGAAGCAAGGACGAAAGTAAAAAATAGAATAAAGACAGGATGTTAAGTAGAAGTAAGTAGAAATAAGAGTAGATAAATAAAAAGGCTGACAAGTAATCTTTCTTTTTTCCCTTGGCTGGCCTTCTTCCCTACGTAAAAAAGTTGGGCATCAAACGTAGAATAATAAAACTGAATGACACTAAATATGGCGGAGAGAATGCAAGACAGATGTACGTAGTAAGATAGGTATATGTACAGGTATACGTACTAAGACAGATATATGTACTATGTACTAAACTGACTAAAGTGTGGAAGGAAGTAAAAGGTTATAATTTTCATGTTTGCTGTGTAGGCGAACAGTTAACATGACTGGAGAAAATTTTAAACGTCCTTATATTTTTCCCCTGCATTATTAGACTGACATGCTACCGATGACTTAAACTAACAACTTTACAAACTTGCCCTTCTCCTGCATTATTAGACTGACATGCTGCCGATGACTTTGCAAACTTTACAAAAACTTGCACTTCTCAACCACCTACTTGTCTCACTGCTGGCCATACAGACATCCAGACTCACCTGAAAAGAAACCAGAAATTAGTAAGAAAACTCGTTCACCGAAACAGAAAACGAGGAAAACAGAGGGGAGAGAGAGAGAAATTTTGTCTCGTTGGAAATTAGTTCCGTCCATTATTTTAAGTAATGTTTCTGCTGCTGATTCTCCTCTTCTTCCTCCCACTCTTTCTCCTCCTCCTCCTCCTTTTCTTTCCTTTTCCTTCCTTTTTATTTCTTTCTTTCTTCTTCATTCCTTTCTTTGTTTCTTTCTTCCTTTCTTTCCTTCTCTTTCTTTCTTTCTTTCCTTCTTTCCTTCTTTCTTCTTCCTTCTTTCATTCTGTTTCTTTCCTTTCTTTCCTTTCTTTTGTTTCTTTCCTTTCTTTCCTTTCTTTTGTTTCTTTCCTTTCTTTCCTTTCTTTTGTTTCTTTCCTTTTTTCCTTCTTTTCTTTCTTTCCTTCTTAATTTTCTTTCTTCTTTCCTTGTTTCTTCTTTCTTTCCTTCTTAATTTTCTTTCTTCTTTCCTTGTTTCTTCTTTCTTTCCTTCTTAATTTTCTTTCTTCTTTCCTTGTTTCTTCTTTCTTTCCTTCTTAATTTTCTTTCTTATTTCCTTGTTTCTTCTTTCTTTCCTTCTTAATTTTCTTTCTTATTTCCTTGTTTCTTCCTTTCTTTCCTTCTTTTTGTTTCTTCCTTCTTTTTGTTTCTTCTTTCCTTCCTTCTTAATTTTCTTCTTCTTTCCTTGTTTTTTCTTTCTTTCCTTCTTAATTTTCTTTCTTCTTTCCTTGTTTCTTCTTTCCTTGTTTCTTCTTTCTTTCTTCCTTCTTTCTTAACTTCTTTCTTTCTTCTTCGTACTAAGATCCTTTCCTGGAGGTAATCATTCTCCGAGATCCCAGTAGAGGTTGAGACTATAAACTACACACTGGAAGAGAAGAAAACCCACGGGGAGTGTGTGTGTGTGTGTGTGTGTGTTTGTGTTGGAATCGTAAAGTGAGTGGAGACGTGAACAGGTGCAAGGAAGATAACAGGTGGAGAATAAATTTTGGTCCATATAATCCTTAGCTTTGGTGGATTTGCTTCAGAATGGCTGGAGGAGGAGGAAGGAAGAAGGTGGTGGTGGTGGTGGAAAATCATAATGGTAACTTGCATGATCAAAGTGCAAAGTGCCTGAGTGCCTGTTGCGTGATTGGATTAATTTGTGATCTAGTTAACTTTTTTTTCCCCTTCCGCGTTGCCGTGTGAGGTGAATTAATAGTGTAATAGTTGTCTGTGTAATTGTTGTCTGTGTATTTGCTGTTATGATTGAAGGGGAGGAGGAGGAGGAGGAGGAGGAGGAGGAGGAGGAGGGGAAGGATAAAGCGACTCTGCTCTTCTTTGAATATTAAAGTGATCGTCTTTTTCTCGCCTTCTCTCTTTAATGGAAATGTCAGATTTGCATATAGATAGACAGGTGGATTGTGTTGTGTTCTTTTGTGTCATTTTGTATTTCAATTGTCCCGTTTGTTATTGGTTCAGTTATCAGTGAATTAGTGTTCGCATATTTTTGTTGCTAAAGCTATGTTTAAGTTGATAAATAGATAGATAAATAGTGATGAATAGATAGATTGATATATAAATAGAAAGCTAAGCAAGCTGGTAGGAAGGTAGATAGAAAAATGAATAGATAGAAAAATAAAAATGTAGGTAAATAGATGTAAAGACCAATATTTACTAAATAAATTTTCTAGACGCTTTACTACATTTGTAGTTTCGCAATATTTTTATTCATTTTCATGTCTTTTTTTTTTTTTTTTTTTTTTTTTTTTTCTCTCCTTCGCTCCACCTGCCTGAAGTCGCACAGCTGTAAGGCGCAGGCGTTGCGGCGGCAGTGATCCACTCGGCCCTCTCGGCAGCGTGATGAAATTTGTCAAATTTAAACAATTTAAAGGTGAATCCGTGAGTTTGCTGCCCTGTGATGACTGTGACTGATAATTGTATATGAGAGTTACTGTATCCTTCGAATAACTTTACATGGTGTTGCTGAGCAGAAAGGAAACTGCTCGTAACTTTTTACGTAATAAATGAAAAAAAATTTCATTTATTTATATATTTTTAGAAATTCCATATTTTGTGGGTTCTTTATATATTTTTAGCCTGTCTTCCACTCATTTATATAAAGAAATACGTAATGGCTCAGTCACTCATTCCTTTCGCTATCAACCTTTATATCTTATACAAAACATAAACCAGACTAATTCATTTAGCTTAACCCCTTCAGTACCAAGACGCGTTCTCATATTCATTTTGCTTATGTTTGGCGATTTGATACAGCTTCAGAAACTTGTGTGGGATTGAAATAGTGAAAACTCTGACAATTAATCTTCTGACCTCCATAGACAGTTTATAATGTATATAATTTATAGTCGTCCAATCACACCCAAAATTCATGGTAGAAAAACCTCCCAGTACTGAAGGAGTTAAGGGGAAGTCATACGAGTCCAAAGGTTGAGGATGAAGGAAGCATACACCAATGCCGTGGATTAATTATGGGGTTCCAAGGATTATATGATTTTAGTGTTCTTCGGTATTTATCAAAGAACATAACTCAGATGGCTGTATTGCTTGTCCATTACTTGTGTTCCCTTGTGTTCTCCTCGCTCAAGACAAAGGAAAAGTACAACAGAAAACGCAGATAGGGAGACTTGTAACTCGAGACATACGATATCCGAGAGAGAGAGAGAGCTTACAGTGAAGCGGAGAGTGCTGACATTCATTAGAGTGAGCTTTGTACACAGACACACAGACAGACAGACAGAAGGACGGACATGTGAGGCGGAGTGTAATCTCGGTTCAGGTGAGGACAGGTGGTCGTGCACACCTGTCATGGCTTGGGGGGCCTCACTCCTCTGCCTTTATCCGATTAGTGCGCAGATGCATTACTGGATTGCGCTCATGACTTGCACAATATTGGAACAAACTACTACGGTTTACTTCTGATCATATTTGCCTTGACATGCACTTCCGATTAACCTCTTCAGTACCATGACACGTTTTCATATTTATTCTGCTCACTATTTGGCGATTCAGAAACTTATGTGGGGATCAAAATAATGAAGACTTGCCAATAATCTTTTGACTTCCTTAGCCGCTTCTGACTGTCCATAAAATCGTATAATCACACCCAAAACTCATGTTAATAATGCCTCC
>NC_059291.1:9323162-9350662 GCF_017591435.1 Portunus trituberculatus
TCCACCTCTCCGCCAATCCCAGTCCCATCTGTCCCTGCCACTTTGTCATTCGTCTTCCCTTCCATCCTTCCTTCACGCCTGATCTGCAGCTGCCGCCCACACACACTCTCTTCCTGCCGATCTCTCTCCCCACCTGATCCGACGTGACACCTTCTTTCCCTCTTTCCCTCCACCCGTCTGCCGCCACCTACTTTGCCCTGATTAATGACCTTGCTACCTTGTTTCCCCTCTGTACTGTCTCTTCTTGCTACTATATTGGGTGTATGAGATTTATTTTTTTTTTTTCATCTTTTTTTCTTTTGGTTTTGTGTTTTTGGCTTATTTTTTTTCTTGTTTTTCTTTTTTCTGTCCATTCTTCAACGCAAATATTTATTAGTTTCTCTTTTTTCTTTTGTCGTATTTCCCTTCTGTGTGTTCGTTGTCTTTCTCTCGTTCTTTTCGTTCCTTCTTTATTTCTTATTCTTTCCCCTTCTTTGAATGTAACAAGCGTTCTTTCTCCATATGTACCTTCTTTTCTACTTTCCTTCCATCCTTCCCTTTTCCTCTCCTCCTTTCCCCCTCTTTCCTTTCTGCATTCTCACTTATCATGTTTTCTTTCCTCCCTGTTGCAAACCTTTCTTTTTATCTCAACCATTATATATTATCCTTTTCTCCCTCTCCCTTCAACGTTGATAAAAAGTCACACCAAACACGCCGTAAATTCACAACTCCCAGCTGAAACATAAAACATGAGCTTCAAAAGTCTACAATGGAAAACTCGCAGTGAACAAGCAGTGAGGTGGGAAATACAAACGCGGCTGGCTAGTAAGTAGTCCTGCAAACAGCGATGGCGAGGCGGGGACTACACGCTATACGAGTACTTTCCAGCCCAACAAAGGTCTATATTCAGCAACACGTCAGCGCCGCACCTCCACTACATTCAGAAGGCTCTAACTGATGTTCGGGATTTTAAGTAGCAAGATTTTTATAGTATCAACGGGAAAAACACTCTTGAGAACCAGACTGATCATCTCTCTGGCCTTTGAAAACAGTGGTAGTGAGGAGAGCGAGTGTTTTTTAATAAGAAGGAAGCAGCGAGGTGGTGTAAGGGGAAGCTGTGGCGGGACTGTGTGTGTGTTAAAGGCGGTGGTTTTAATGCAAGACGCTGGAGAAGGAGAGGCAAGGTGGGGGGAGGCAGAGAGAGCTTATAACTGTTTACTTTATATTTTGTAAGGTGAAGTATGGTACAAAAAAACAGGAAATGTGATAAAAATGAGGCTTAGGAGTAAATATGTTGATATGAAAGCACAAAAAAAAGGAAATAATGGTAGTAGCTATTGCAGTGGTGATAATGATAATGTTAATAAAAGTAATAATGATAGTAGTAATGACAATAAAATCCTGAGTCATTTACATACAAGGAAAGATAAAGGAGATGATGAAAAAAGGAAAACAAAGACAAAAGCGGAACAGAAGTAAAAAAAAAAAAAAAAAACAGCAGAACACACACACACACACACACACACACACACACACACACACACACACACACACACACACACACACACCACACAAACTCACACAAACTAAAAAAAAAAAAACAGAAAAATACCAAAGCCAATTACACGCCAGCCAATTTACCGTACACGCCCCCTTAGGCAAATGGCATCCTAGTAGACAGAACTTGCAACCAAAAACACTCCCCTTCCACATGGCGGGTCCGTGAGTCAGGAATTTGAACCTTCGAAAAATGTAGATTTTCTTATTCCCAGCAGATATCGAGGCGGGAAAGGCTCTGGGCATAAATCGCTCCTGTTGTCATTGGTGTGCTCATAAATTTAGAAGTTCCCGAAGTAGCGATGTGTTCTGTGCTCAAAATTCTAACACAGTCTCTCTCTCTCTCTCTCTCTCTCTCTCTCTCTCTCTCTCTCTCTCTCTCTCTCTCTCTCTCTCTCTCTCTCTCTCTCTCTCTCTCAATCTACTGCACATCTTTTTCCTTTACTTTTTTTTCTTCAACATCTATCTACTTCCTTCCTTCCTTCCTTCCTTCCTTCCTTCCTTCCTTCCTTATTTTCTACTTTCTTTCCTTTCCTTTCATTTCATTTCATTTCCTTTCATTTCCTTTCCCTACCTCCCTCCTTCGCTTTCCTTTATCCGTTCCTTCCTTCCTTCCTTTCTTTTTTCCACGTTTCTTCTTAACTTCCTTCAATATTTCTTTCCTTTGCTTCGGCCTTCCTCGTCTTTCCTTCCTTCCTTCCTTCCTTCCTTCCTTCTTTCCTTCAGTTTAATATACCGTTCTTTTTTTATTCTTTCCTCCCTTCCTATTTCTTTCCTTCTATCTTCCTAATGCAGTGAAAATGAAGGTGTAATAACGAAAATTCCAAAACATAACACCTTGAAGTAATTGGCATTATTTTTTATGTATCTTATCGCCAGCCACACAGCACTCTCTCTCTCTCTCTCTCTCTCTCTCTCTCTCTCTCTCTCTCTCTCTCTCTCTCTCTCTCTCTCTCTCTCTCTCTCTCTCTCTCTCTGCTGTCGCTTTTATACGAATTTCATTGTTTTATCTTTTTTTTTACTTTCTTTTCTCTTTTAACATTATTTTTGCGTCATGATTATTTTCTTATTTGCTCTAAAATATGGTTATTATTTATTATTATTTTTTAAGAGTACGTGTGATTTTTCTTTTTTTTCTTCAGTTTTTCTATAACTTGTATGTCTTGGTTATATTTCATTGTTATTGACGTGTTTGTTTCTCTTCGAATTAGCGAATTGCACAACTTTCCCTATCCTTCTTACTCGTGATTCTTTTTTTCTTTTTTTTTCAGTTTTCTATAATATGTATGTCTTATCTTTCGTTGTTATTTACGTGTTTATTTCTTTTCCGAATTAGCGAATTGCATAACTTTCCCTGTCTATCTTACTCTTTCTACTTGATTAATAGTCTTTCCTCAGTCTTTCATCGCTTTCATTTTAATCTCTTCATTACTAGGACGCATTTTTACCTTGAGTTTTGTGTGTGGGTAGACGATTTTATTGACATTAGGAAGACTCTATGGAGGTCAGAAGATTAATGGCCAGCGTCTTCACTATTTTTATTCCCAACATAAGATTCTGAACCTGTGTATAATTGCCAAATGGTAAGGAAAGTAAATATGAAAACGTGTCATGGTACTGAAGAGGCGAAACTTAATTTTTTCAAGGTTTTCACTCCCTTTAAAGTGCTTCATAATGTATCAAGATGTGGTTATTATATTTTTTTTAAGAGTAGAAGTGTTGGTTTCTCATGTGTGGTTTTTTCATATTCTTTTGCTTCAATGCCTTGGTGTCCTTTATAGTCATTTACATGTTTTACTGCACTTCCCCTGTCATCCTTATTCTGTCCACCTTACTAATGCTATGTCGTCATTCTTTCATCCCTTGCATTTGTAAACTCGAACTTCTGTGTCTTATCTCGCTGCCTCTCGTTCTTTTTTTTTTCTTTTTTTCGATTCCTGTCATGTCCATTTTCTTTTCTTTTTTATCTTTGTTTTCCTTCCTTTCTTTTATTTCCGAGGCAAGCGGAAGGCGGACACGTTTTGTCTCCCTCCTATTCGTTCCGCCGCGCGAATTCAGGACGTTTGTAAAGGCGACGCAAGAGGAGGATGAGCAGCAGGAGAAGGAGGATCAGCAGGAAAAGGAGGAGAAGGAGAAGGAAGAGGAGGGGGAGGAGGAGGAGACGAAAATGACCAGATGGTGAAGCTAAAAATACATTGAGTGAATCTTCTTTTCTTTTTGTTATGTTTTGTTTTTTCTTTGTTTGTGTTACGTGGTTGTGTTGGTTATCTCTCCTCTTATCTTTCTCTGCTGTTCATTTTTTGTTTGTTTTTTGTATTTATTTCTTTTAGAAGGAGTATTTTCTTTTTCGTCTTCTTGTTCATCTTATATTTTTTCTTATCTTACTCCTCCTCCTCCTCCTCCTCTTCCTCCTCCTCCTCCCTCATCTTCATAAACCGACAAAATGTATTAATTTTCCCTCAAACTTGTTACACTTTACTGCAAATTATTGCCATTATTTTCCCTCGTAATTCAAGGCGGTAGAATTTGTAAGTTTTCTGTTTTCTCCTTGGCGGGAATGTACGACTTAAGAAGCGCCGGAAGCTGAACTATGAAAAGAATAAAAGAAAAATTATCCGCCATTTTGCTGTCCTTCCCTTTAAAATCCTGTGTTCCTCTTACATTTTTTTCTTTCTTCTTCTCTTTCTTTTATATTTTCTCTCTCTTCTGTTCCCTTTACACTTTTTCTCTCTTTCTCTGTTACTTTTACATTTTCTTATCTTTCTTTCTGCCTTATTTTCTCTCCTTTCTTTGCTCCTCTCACATTTTCTCCTTTTTCTATGTTCCTCTCAAATTTTCATTCTCTCTCTTTCTTTTCTGTTACTTTTACATTTTTTTTTTTCTTTTCTATGTTCTCGTATTTTCCCTCTCCTTTCTTTGTTCCTGTCACATTTTCTCCTTTTTCCTATGTTCCTCTCACATTTTCTTTCATTCTCTCTCCCTTTCATTTTTCTTTCTTCTTCTGTTCCTTCTACTTTTTTCGTTCTTTGTTCCTCACATATTTTCTCTCCTCCCTATTCTTCTTACATTTTCTTTATTTCCTTCTCTGTTCTTCTCACATTTTCTTTTTTTCTTTCCTTCTTCCTCTCTCATGTTCTCTTTCTTCTTTCTTTTCCTCTTTCATTTTCTCTCTCTTTCTCTGTTCCTCTCATTTTCTCTTTTATCTTTCTCACATTTTTTATTTCTTTGTACATTATATTTTCTTTTTTATTTTTAATCTTTTCATCTTTTTTATTATTCTGTTTTCTTGTGCCTTATTTCACCTGCTTCTCTGTTTTTTTTTTTTTCTTCTCTATGATTATTTCTTCTTTCTCTCTTTTAATTTTGTCTTTTACCATTATTTCTTTTTTTCGTTTTTCGTATTCGTATTTCGTATTCGTTTTTCCTTTAGAATTCTCCCTTCTATTCTCTCTCCAAGTCTGTCATTCCTTCGACTTCATTCTCTTCTTTTAAATTCTTCCTTTCCTTTATCCCACCACTTACCCACGTCCCTGTTTTTTTTTTTGTTTTTTTTTCTTCCTTCCTACTGTCTTCTTCCTCTTTCCATTTAATTCCTTTCATTCTCTCTTTTTCTTCTCCATTTATCTGTTTTTAAGGACTTTCTTTTCTCTTTTTTTCCTTTACCTCTTTTATTCCTCACATTCTCTCCCCTTTCTTTTTTTCCGTATCCCTTTCTTCATTTTTCCTTTTCACTTCCAATCGTCTACTTTTTATTTCATCATCTTCCTTTAATTTCCTCTCCCTTATCTACTTCTTTTATCAACACCACATAGTTCCTTTAGTATCTTCTCTCTTCCTCACTACCAGACTCTCTTCCTTTCTTCCTATTCTTTCCCCTTTTCTTCATCAGCTAATTAGTGTCCATCCCATTTCCTCCCCTGCCTGCCTCTCCATTCTCTTCCCGTCACCAGCAGATACTCTCCCTCTCTCTTTTCTCTCCCTCTCTCCTTCTCAGCCATTATCTCCTCCTCTACTTCTTCCTTAACTCCTTCGCATTTTCCTCCCTTCTGTATCTTTAATATGTGTCTTTTCCTCCCACTTCTCTGAGATTTCATTTTATACCACTAATCCTCCTCCTCCTCCTCCTCCTCCTCCTCCTCCTCCTCCTCCTCCTTGTCTCTTATCCTGAACCCAGTTTCCCTAAGTTGTGTTTATTCCTCTTTCCATGTGCTCTTACTCCTTATCGTCATTCTCTTACTTAATAGCAAACACTCTCGCTACTTGGTCTCTTAATGCAGGAGGAGGATAACGACTCCGTATGTTCTATTTTTATTCCTCTTCCTCCTTTGCCTCCTTCCTCGACCTCATAGTTCTCATTTTCCTTATCTTCATTTACCCTTTCGTCCTCATCTTCTTCGTCCTCGTTCCCTCTGTTCTACTTTTAGACTTGTATCTCCTCCTCCTCCTCCTCCTCCT
The DNA here is from genome assembly GCF_017591435.1 of Portunus trituberculatus. NCBI lineage: Eukaryota > Metazoa > Arthropoda > Malacostraca > Decapoda > Portunidae > Portunus > Portunus trituberculatus. The sequence goes on from NC_059291.1 coordinate 9,329,154, forward strand.
CAAAGACTTCACACTGTACCCACTCCTACACATTCATGACCCAGCATTAGGCCAACAGCACAAAACTAGAGCAAAGTGAGGAGGGTCTGTTTGAAGCGACTCTGCGTAGATAACCAGTGGTCCTTGATTTAACCCCTTCAGTACCATAACACATTTTCATATTCATTCTCATTACCATTTCGTGATTTTGAACAGCTTCAGAAACTTGTGTGGGGATTGAAATTGTGAAGACTCTGGCCATTAGTTTTCTGACCTCCATGGACCTTTTCTAATGTAAATAAAATCATGTCATCATACCCAAAACTCATAGTAAAAATGCGTCTTAGTACTGAAGGGGTTAAGCATTCTAGTACAGTATTTAATTCCCAAAACTCATAGTAAAAATGCGTCCTAGTACTGAAGGGTTAAGCATTCTAGTACAATATTTAATTCCCAAAGTTTACCTTAAATGATATTACAATCCGTGTCTCAAAGTTCACTTAAGGTATGTAGTGTTGCGGTACTCTTCCAAACTTGTTTAAAATAATGCGACATATCCTTGTTCTAAATTTCACGTAATATATTAGTTTATATATTTTCCTTTCACGTAACACATTCATTGCTATATTTCTCACTTTGTGCAGGCTTCTTTCCTTTCTATCTTTCTCTCTTTCTTTCTTTTCACCACTTTTTACCCATTCTCCTTGTCACGTAAGAAAAATAAGTCCCATTACCAGACCACAAAGCATTATAACTCTCCCAGGAAACAAAAGTCGTCGTAGATTGCACCTTGTTTCTTTCTAAGTCCGTGTGTTCATGTTTCTATCCCATCTACACTCAGCAAGCTCCAGTGAAAGTTACGTGTGAGTTTTCAAGGATTTTCTCATGGTTTGAATGATTGTTTAACAAGTTATGATGCAAGAATGGTTGGCGTTTTCAAAGGTGTCATCATAGTCTTGTCAGTATTCTAACTGGATGTAACTTATCGGGGTACTGTGGTCTCATGTTTCTAGTGATAGTTTAGCAGGTGGTGACGAAAATGAGTAAGGTTTTCAAGGGTGTTATGATTTTCAGTAGCAGATAACAAACAGGGTGGATAATGGAAGTTTTAGTTATTTGAGCTTTCATAATTCTGCTTACGATTTTTTTTTTTTTTTATGTAAGACGGGAAAGTAGGCCAAGGGCAATGTAAAACGAAAAAAGCTCACTTCGTTGTAAGTCCCTTTGGAGGTCCGAGAGAGTTAACCTAAAAAGGCAGCCATAAAAGGGATAAATGTCTTGAAACCCCTCTCTTAAATTGTACAGGTTAGGTTAGGGTAGGGCAGGGTAGGGTAAGGTAGGTTAGGTTAGGGTAGGGTAGCTATATTAGAGTTTCCATGGAGTGTTTTCTTGCTTGTTTTGATAGTTCATTAGGCTCAAGTGGAATTTATTAGGATTTCCAAGGATATTTTTAATGAATTTAGTGATAGTTTAATAATAACGAGCTCACGTAAACAGATATTACTAGATTAGTGAGGATGTGGCATAGTGGATAAGGTGGTGAGCGTGGGATCGGGCAAATGTCCACACGTAGGTTCGAAAATCACCACGTACCGCCTTGAATGAAACTTTGCATTTGTCGAGTGGTTTAAAGTTACCTACATGTCACCATGATACCCAAGTTTTAGGTGGTCACACCAAAGATGCGCTTGGGTGGTGATATGGGCCCTAATATGGGTACCACTATAAATAAAATTGCCTCCACCACTAATGGGTGGACGCTGAACAGCGCTTCCCATACATATATACCCTTCAAGTACACCTACAGGCGCTATAAGCCTTAACATAAAAAAAAGGTACTTTCAATTCTGTTTTTTAATGTTTTTTAGAGATAATTTTCCAACTAATTTAATTAATTAGACAAAGAAAAAAGTCTTGCCAAGAAGCCTTCAGTGCCGTATAAAAATCATCCTAATGTGGAGTTGACACATTTCAGAATACAAACCAGAATTCAATACTACTGCATTTTTTTCCCCTCACTGCAGCTAGTTAGTGGAGTTCTGTTGCTGCGTGTTATCCTTTGTAAGCCCCTTGTAAAATCCTCCTCCTCCTCCTCCTCCTCCTCCTCCTCCTCCTCCTCCTCCTCCTCCGTGCGATGTGACACGACACACTTTGTTGGTTTGATTGGTGCGTGAAAACTGGATTACGGATTACTTTGTGTATTCGAAGTGTGTGTGTGTGTGTGTGTGTGTGTGTTAGAATGTTACTTTCTGCTCTTTAATCTATCTGTCTGTTTTTTCTATCCGCCACAGTCTTCTTTATTCTTTTATCATTCTTCGTCTCTCTCTCTCTCTCTCTCTCTCTCTCTCTCTCTCTCTCTCTCTCTCTCTCTCTCTCTCTCTCTCTCTCTCTCTCTCTCTCTCTCTCTCTCTCTCTCTCTCTCTCTCTCTCTCTCTCTCTCTCTCTCTCTCTCTCTCTCTCTCTCTCTCAAAACGAGACACAGTACATAGGAATCATCATGTTTCGCAACGAGTTATCTAACCTCTTAAAGGCTTATCTCTATTGTAACCAGAGAGAGAGAGAGAGAGAGAAAAACAAGTTGAGTCCTAAAAAGGGAAGATATACTACTACTTGCGGTCTCTCTCTCTCTCTCTCTCTCTCTCTCTCTCTCTCTCTCTCTCTCTCTCTCTCTCTCTCTCTCTCTCTCTCTCTCTCTCTCTCTAGGATAGTGCGTGGGGGAAGTTACAAGTCGCCTTCTCTCCGTTTTCTGTCTTTCCTCTTTGTCTTTCCTCTTTGTGTTCGTCAGGAGAATAAAAAGGAGAGGAAAGGAAGAACAAAGAGTAGAATGCCAGTTTGCAATTATGAGGCCGCTTGTGTTTGTGAGGAGAGTGGGAGGGAGGGAGGAAGAAAGGAAAGGAGTGTTAGTGAGAAGAGTAGAAGAGAGGGAGGAAAGGGAAGGAATGATGGAAAGAAAGGAAGAAAATAAAAGGAGATGAATGTTTGTGAAAAGAGTAGGAGGAAGAGAAAGGGAAAGATTGATGGAGAAAAAGAAGAAGGAAGGGTAAGGAAAGAAGGAAGGATAAGTAAATGAACGAATGAAGGAAGGAGTTTCATGTTTGCTTGTATCTCTAACTTATGGAATCTGATCCTTTTCTGCTCTCACGTATCTGTTATTGGATGTTCATTCTTATAGCACTTTAACAGTATACACTATCAGAATCTATACAAACTGTCTATGGAAGTCATCAAGCCATTCACTTTGTATTTGTAACCTTTGTTTTCATGTACACGAGTCTATTAAGTAATGCAGCTTTATGTAAGTGATGTCTGATGAAACATTTTATAGTTAAACATTGTCTTATTCTCGAGAAACTGACTAAAACACTGAAAATTTTGATTATTGAAAGACCGTAAGAGATGTGCTGCCTCCCACGTTATCTACCTGCATATGGAGGGTAGAGTCTCGAAAGTCCACTATTGAGATGGTGCAGCGCCGGATGGAGTTACAAAACAGCGTGCTACTTCGCTGATAAACGAGCTTGCTATTCAAACTTCATGATATGTAATGTAAGGGAGAATTTATCCAACTCCTGCATTATTTGTGGCAAAGAAATTGTTTCATACTTTTCTGATTTAACGACTTGATCTTTTCTCATTGTTGTTGCTTTGCTGTTATTTGTTATGTATGATACTACAGGAAAAATGAATTATATGGATCAAAGAAATAGAATATCGCTAGTGATTTTGATATTTTGCAGATTATTATTGAGCTTTTTCATGAGACGCAAAAGAAAAAAAAATAATGGAAAAAAATGTTTGAAGAGACATAGGTGAGTATTAATTCAATTTTTTTCTACGCTGTAAAGCAATTCAGTGTGCAAACAAAAAATATTGAAAAGTTCTAAGTTACTATTGAGAAAAAAAAAAAAAACTGAAATGATAACCGGTGTTATCAAACCAAACAGGATTACAAACCAGCACTGCCTCGCCCGAACGCCATGAAACCGCCGGAAGCCTGGATAGAAATGACAACCTTTATCCGGAAACACTCCAGGGCAGCTGTTGCCTCCCGGTGTTGTAAAGCGCTTTGCTGGTCGTATAAAGCACCATTAAACAAAACATCCCCTCATATCTTCCCTCTTTTTAGTACGCGTTGTTGATTAAAATCCATAAAAAATCCGCGCCCTTTATTTTTTTATGGGCGCGGTGGTTAATTAGAGTGCAAGTAGGAATCTGCCCACTTTGCTCACTCTTTTCCAGCTGCTTTGTTCCCGTGATCCCTTTGACCGCCGTGGCTTCCCTTTCTTAATCCTTTCACTGCTCTTGTTGTCCTTTTAAGAGATTAACGTATGAAAAAAAAAAAATGGCTGCGTGGTCACAAAAAAGTAAGTAAACAGCTTATACTATTATTATTCTTATTTTTATTGTTGCTTTTATTCTACGTAGAGATTATGAGGTATATAAAGAAATTAAGTGTCTGAAGAGCCGTTGGTGACTGAAGAGAACAAAAATAAGAGTGAAATGGTTTATTGAGATGTTGTGGTGCACGGTAAGGGTGTGCTCGTGAGAACTGGAATGGCTGGGTACTGCAAACTTCCCCATTGGTGCTTATTGTTCTGTTTCTGATTGGTGAAGTTGACTCGTGGTATTTGGAAAGTATATTGATTCTTTGTTATTCTCCTATTATTGTTTTCTAATTTGAGAAGGACTTTTGAGTGTTTATTTTATTATTTACTTTGTTTTGTGTATTAATTTGAAGACTTCCTCTCCTTTTCGATACATATAACTTATTTAAACACACCTAGAAAAATTCTTATGGCTAATGGCTCTCTCTCTCTCTCTCTCTCTCTCTCTCTCTCTCTCTCTCTCTCTCTCTCTCTCTCTCTCTCTCTCTCTCTCTCTCTCTCTCTCTCTCTCTCTCTCTCTCTCTCTCTCTCTCTCTCTCTCTCTCTCTCTCTCTCATAAACATTATAAGCCAGTCTGTTTCCCCTCTTACACGCCCACCACCACCACCACCACCACCATTATTACCATTATAAGAACTAACTGAACAACAACAACAACAGCAGCAGCAGCAGCAGCAGCAGCAGCAGCACCAACAACATCAACAACAACAACAACAACAACAACAACAACAACAACAACAACAACAACAACAACTACTACTACTACTACTACTACTACTACTACTACTACTTTTGTTATTATTTTTATGAGAGGTCATGGGCGTGGCCGGCTTGACAGATCGTCTTTAAACAGTTAAGAAGCTTTCATGAGCATATTGTATTTACCTGCTTCCTCCTTTGTGTGTGTGTGTGTGTGTGTGTGTGTGTGTGTGTGTGTGTGTGTGTGTTGTTGTTGTTGTTGTTGTTGTTGTTGTTGTTGTTGTTGTCACATTACACCTGCTTTTATTTCCTTTTTCTTTGTCTGCATTCTTGCTGCCTTTTCTTCTTTTTCTCTAATTATTACTACTACTACTACTATTATATTTTCGTACTTTTTATCACCATCATCATTATTACTTCTACCACCACCACCACCACCACCACCAGCACTACCACTACTTCTACCACCACCGCCCTGCACTATCTGCCCTCACAGCAGCACGGGAGGCGGCAGGGCTGAGGAGTGTGGCGGGGGGCGGTGGCAGAATGAGAGCGTAGTGAAGGAGTGGCGGTGGCAGACTGAGGAGGTGAATATTGAGCAGCCTTCCTGATGGGCGGCCAGACTCGTAACGTTGTGAAAATACCCCTGAGAGAGAGAGAGACAGAGAGAGAGAGAGAGAGAGAGAGAGAGAGAGAGAGACATTGCATTTAGTTCTGTTAGTTTGATATTTGTTAGTCTATTCATTTATTCTGTAACTTTTGAGGATATCCTTGAATTGAGACAGAAAGACAGAGTGGCACGAAGGAGAAAAAAAAAAAAAACGCAGATTCGGAGACAGATATACAGTAAGTGACAAACAGGTAGACAGATAGATAGACAGATAAGGAAGAATCCGTGAATTGAGGTATAGAGTTAGACAGAAAAACAGATTGGCAGGGTTGGAGACATAAAAGACACAGATTGGGGACATAGATAGACACCAGTGACACACAAATAGATAGACAGATGGATAGGGAGGAAAAGAGAAACAAAGGGACTGTGGAGGGTGACAGTGAAACAGACAAACAGTCAGGGAAAGTGACAAAGATGCAGAAAGACAGAGAGTGAAAAAGATGGACAGAGTGACTGATAGTGAGACACTGACTGGAGAGAGAGAGAGAGAGAGAGAGAGAGAGAGAGAGAGAGAGAGAGAGAGAGAAAGAAAGGACAAACAGGCAGAGAGGGAAGGATTTAAATAAAGAGACATAGTTTGGAAGACACAGTAATGAACACAGACAGACAAATGCACTGAAAGAAGGAGAAGCATTGAGAAAAGCCGAGAGAGAGAGAGAGAGAGAGAGAAATACAGACAGACAAAAATAGACAAACATACATACAGACAGACAGACAGACAAACAGAAGACAAAAGGAGAAATAGCCAGCCATGATAGAAAATATATATAGAGAGACATTTGGTTATGCCTCGTGAAGGTCGTTAGTGCAGTTCACTATGTTGCACGAGGCTTACGAAACTGTGTGTGCGTGTGTGTGCGCTTTTGTGTTTTGTTATTAACTCACTCCTCATGTTTTTCCTCTTTGTTTTATATTTCCAAGTGATTCATTTTTTTTTTTTTTTTCATTTCTTTTCAGCTTCCCGCTAATTTCAAAATGTTGCTGTTTTTGTTTTTTCTACTCGTTTTTTTTTTTTTTTTTTTTCTATTGAGTCTTTTAGTTTATATTCCGGTTGTGTCGCTAATCTCTTAAAAAAATTCTTCTTTCCCTCTACCTCAACATTTTTTCCTCATTTCTTCGTTTAATCGTTTCCTTTCACTCATCATCCTAGAATTTTTTGTTTTTGTTTTATATTTCTTAGATTTTTTCAATATTTTTCATCTTAGTTAAATTTTCACCTACCTCGTTTTTTTTCCTATACTTTTCAAATATTTTCATTATATCTTCACTTAGTTCGTCTTTAAAAGCCACCAAAGGAAGCATTTTGTCCCTTAAGTGCTTCAGAAAAAAAAGGATTATTTTTATCCTGAAGGAAGGAGGTGAAGGAGGAGGAGGAGGTGGGAGGGAAGGAGGGAGGGAGGAAGGAAGGAAGGAAGGAAGGAAGGAGGAGGAGGAGGAGGAGGAGGAGGAGGAGGAGGAGGAGGGGAAAGAAGAAGAGGAGGAAGAGGAGAAGGACTGATATGAAAAGGAAGAGGAGAGCGTAGAGGATGGCCAGGCTTTGTAATGACGAGGAGGAGGAGGAGGAGGAGGAGGAAGAAGAGGAAGAAGAAGAAGAAGAAAAAAATGATGATGATGATGAAACAAAAGAAGGCGAAAGAGAAGAAAACCGAGTAAGAGGAGGTGCTCTTAAATAATCAAGGACGATGAAGGTGAAAACAAAGGATACACATAAATAAACAGAATACATTAAGGCAAGGCAGTTCCTTATCTCTCCTGTAAATAGATTTTGTATTTTCTTTATCCATTTATTTTTTCAGCAGCAGAAGGAAATTGCTTTTTCTTGTTTATGTAAGTTGTTTTTACAGTTCATAAAACCATTTTTCGTGTAGTGTGTGTGTGTGTGTGTGTGTGTGTGTGTGTGTGTGTGTGTGTGTGTGTGTGTGTGTGTGTGTGTGTGTGTGTGTGTGTGTGTGTGTGTGTGTGTGTGTGTGTGTTTCCCGGAGTGTAATGCACGAAATGGTTCAGTTAATAAGATCCTGCAAATTTAATCTTGCAGAGAGAGAGAGAGAAAACACACACACACACACACACACATACACCAAAACCAACCAAACTTAACCTAATGCAACCTAACAAGACAGCCAGACAGCCAACCAGCCTCTAATATCCATGGCGACACCCTCAGTTAAATGGTCGTGGCCTGGCGAGCACTAACTTAGCGTGGCCAGGAGGAGAGCAAGGCTGGCTGGCTGGCAAGGGTGGCTGGCTGGCTGGCGTGCAAGTTACAACATGTCCCAGAACTAAATATTTGGAGCCAGTATGCGTTGGGACTTTCGTTTACGCTTCCACTAGTAGTAAGATTCTTCACTACTTCCTGGTGTCTCTCTCTCTCTCTCTCTCTCTCTCTCTCTCTCTCTCTCTCTCTCTCTCTCTCTCTCTCTCTCTCTCTCTCTCTCTCTCTCTCTCTCTCTCTCTCTCGCTATTTTCCTTCCTTCCTCCCTTCCTTCTCCCCTTTCTCTCTCTCCCTCTCTCCTTCCTCATTCTTTTATTGTCCTTTCCTGTCTCGTTTTACTAGTATATGTATTTCTCTTTCTCTCCTCCTCCTCCTCCTCCTCCTCCTCCTCCTCCTCCTCCTCCTCCTCCTCCTCCTCCGCGTCTCGGTCAAGAAAATGAGGAAATAGGTCACAAATAGCGATAAAGAAGATAGAAAGATAGAAAGTGAATGGGATAGAATTTCGACCCAGAGAGAGAGAGAGAGAGAGAGAGATGTAGTGGGACAGTAAAGTAGAAGGTAAACGAGAGGGAGGGAGGGAGGAGGAGTGAAGGCTGGAAAGAAAGGATCGGAGGAGGAAGGGAGGGAGTGAAAAGGAAAGAGATACAGTAACACTACAGAGAGGAAGTGGGGGAGGAAATGGAGGTGAAGGAAGGAATGTGATAGGGGATAGAGAGGCGAAGGAAAGATAGAAAGGAGGAAGGAAGAGAGGTGAATGAAAAGGAATGTATGTAATAGAAGGAATGAAGGAAATAAAGAAAAGAGAAGAGGGAGGTAGAAGAGCAAGAAAAGGGGAAGAGGGAAGGAATAAGAGAAATAAAAGAAGAGAAATAGGGAGTGAAATGTAGGGAGGAAGGAAAGTAGATGGAAGAAATGTGATATGGGAAACGAACGAAGGAAGAAATAATAAGGAAGAAAATCAGGTAAGAAGTAAATGAAGAAAAGAAGCATAAACAAAATAGGAGAGGAAGAAGAAAGAGAAAAAAAAGTAGAATACAACAAAATTTAACACGCGAGAAGAACAAATAAAGTAGAAAACATGAAAAAAGAAGTGAAAATAGATATAGCTGACGAAAAAAAGGAAGCAAGCAAACGAGAAAGAAAGAAGGAAAGAAAAAAAAAAGAAAGAAAGGGAGGAATCTGTGCCAAAATACAACACAAAAGGAAAAAAAATACATTACAGAAAACACAAAGAAAATACACTTAGAATTTAAAAAACTAAAAAATAAAACGAAAGAAAGAAGGAAGGAGGGAAGGAAGAAAGGTGAGAGAGAGAGAGAGAGAGAGAGAGAGAGAGAGAGAGAGAGAGAGAGAGAGAGAGAGAGTGAGGTGTCAAAATGTAACACGGGAGAAAGGACAGGTGGAGGGGAACTGGGAAGAGGTGTATCTACATTTTACACCCTGTTATCTTGTGAAGTTTGAGGCAAGGCGAGGGGAGAGAGAGAGAGAGAGAGAGAGAGAGAGAGAGAGAGAGAGAGAGAGAGAGAGGTAAGTGGTGAGTCGAGATAACAAGTTAGTCGAAGGTTTCTTGTGTGACGCGAGGAAGGGGAGGTGATGGAAAAGACTTGGAAGGAGAGGGGAGAAGAGGGATGAAAGGAGAAAGAGGGCACGAAGAGAGAGAGAGGGAAGAGAAAATAGGGTTAGGTAGAATAGAAGAGGAAGAAAATAGATTAGAGAGAGAGAGAGAGTAATTCTTTCCCAGTAATTCAGTAAGTCGTAATTTTTCTCCATTAAGTTGCTTTTTTTCACATTTTTCTAGGATTTCTTTTTGTATTAAAGAGATTAATTGATGCATTTTGCTCTCTTCGCTCATTAATTTTCACTTTTCATTTCCCTAGATAAGCCCTAATATTTGTTATGGCTTTTAATTGACGTCTGTGTGTGTGTGTGTGTGTGTCTGTGTGTGTGTGTGTGTGTGTGTGTGCGTGAAGTGTAAATAGTAAGTCAGTAAACTAATACACCTGCTACTGCTACTGCTACTACTACTACTACTACTACTACTACTACTACTACTACTACTACTACTACTACTACTACTACTAAGCCTTGAATTTACCACCTGTACAACAAACACCTGTGTGAACTGAAGTATGAGAAAGGCGGGAGTAGGTTTTAGTACCACACCTCCCTAACTCCCTTTCCTCTTCCCATCTCCTCCCCCTTCACTGCTCCTCCACCTCCCATCCCTGCCCTGCCTCTACACGCCCATTTCCCGCCCTTCCTCTCCACCCATCACTGCCCTGTAAACAAAACCATTACTCTTCCTTCCTCAGTGATATTCTTCCAAACTTAGCCATTATTCTGAACCCATTATTCCTCGGCTTGCGTACTAACATCTATAGCCTCTCTCACCTCCATTACGTCACAGAAAACAGTACTATTATTATTTTTTCATATCTCTTTCTTTTGTTTGTGTTATCTTCTCCTCCCAGCCTCTGTTACCCCTATTATCTCATAGCAAGCAGTACCATTATCATCTTTTATCTCTAGTTTCTGTTATCTTCTCTTCCCAGCCTCTGTCACCTCCGTTACGTCACAGAAAACAGTACTATTATTATTTTCTCGTATCTCTTTCTTTTGCTTGTGTTATGTGCTCCTCCCAGCCTCTGTTACCCTTATTACTTCATAGCAAACTGTGCCATTATTATCTTTTATCTATTTCTGCCCTGTGTTACGTGCATTCAACTCCCAGCCACTGTCATCCCTATTACTTCATAGCAAACTGTATCATTATTATCTTCTCTTATTCCTATCTCTAGCCTGTGTTATGTCCTATCACCACGCAGCCTCTGTCATCTCTGTTACTTCATAGCAAACAAAACCATTATTATCTTCTGTCTTTATCGTTGCCCTGTGTTATGTGCGATCACCACGTAGCCTCTATCGTCTTTATTACTTCACGGCTAGCATTACCATTATTGTCGATTGTATTTCTGTCTTTATCTTTCCTCACTGTTCATTTGAGTTTATTGTCACTTTATTACGATTCACTATTTACTGTTGTGATTTATAATGTACTTTTACTATCAGATAAACTATCACTACGGTTCTCCTTTTCTCTATAACGTATCTGCCAATAGTACTATGGTCTTTCCTATCAAAGTTACCTATTGTTTAGTTGTAATGTTACTATGATTACTACCAGCATTACTACTTGTGTTTCTCCGCCGTTTTTTTTTTTTTCTCTACACCATGTTTTTAAAAGCGTGAGCAGCTCCACTTAATAACTTTAATATCCTTGTATCCTCTTATTTCCTTGTGTATGTACGTAGTTTTCTCTCGTTACCGCCCTCCCTCCTTCTCTTTTCTCACTCCTTCGTTTCTTCATGTACCTCTCTCTGCGGTCATCGCCTCCTCCTCCTCCTCCTCCTCCTCCTCCTCCTCCTCCTCCATTTTAGCTTGGCAGAGTCAGTAGTCACTGGAAAATGCACAATGATCACGAGAAAGGAATCGGATTTAGAAAGACGTACACATTTTTGGTCTTATCTTTCCTCCATCCATTACTCTCCTCCTCCTCCTCCTCCATCTTTCACCGTCTCATTGAAGAATAGGTGCGAAGAGTCTGTTTTCATCTCTCTCTCTCTCTCTCTCTCTCTCTCTCTCTCTCTCTCTCTCTCTCTCTCTCTCTCTCTCTCTCTCTCTCTCTCTCTCTCTCTCTCTCTGAGCAGCAGATAAATGCTTTACAGGACGCAGTGTTAATAGGAAGGACAGAAAAGAAGAGAGGTTGAAATAGCAGAAGGAAGAGGAGGAGAGGAGGAGGAGGAGGAGGAGGAGGAGGAGGAGGAGGAGGAGGAAGAAGAGGAGAAGGAGGTATTTCGCATGGTAACAAGAGTCTACGAGGAAAAGTATGAAGACGAGATAGGAAGAGAAGGAGGAGGAAGAGGAGGAGGAGGAGGAGGAGGGGGAGGGGAGGAGGAAAAGGTGTGAGGAAGAGAAGGAAGAAAATGTGAATAAGGGGAGAAGAAAGATGAAGACAAGAAAGACAGCGAAGAGGATCATGAACAAAATGAAAAGGAGACAGGAGGATAAGAGGAAAGGAAGGATGAGATGAAGAAAAACGTCAAACCAAGAATGGCAAATGAAGAAACAAGGAAGAAATTAAGGAAAAGAATAATGACAACAAGGAAAGGAAAAGAAGAGAAAGCAAAGAAAACATTAGATTATATGAAGAAAAGAAATCAGATAACGAGAATAAAAGGAAGAAGAAGTTTGAGGAACATGAAGGAAGAGAAGAAGAGTAGACTAGACTGAACAAAAAAAATTAATCAAACCAAAATCAGTAAAAAAAAAAAAAAAGAACATAGAAGCAAGAAAAATATTAAGGATATTTTTTGAGAGCAAACGAAAGGAAAAAAAGAGTGGATAAGAGGGAAAGAAGGAAGGAGGGAGGGAAGGAAGAAGTGGAGAGGGTAATAGGATCGGAACGGAGAGGGGTTAGTGGTGGGGGACAGCTGAGGGAGTGTTTGGGCACGGCGTGGATGGATTAGGAAACATTGGCCACGTGTGTGTTGTGTTGTGTTGGTCGCCCTCCTATTTCCATATCAAAAGATCCTGCAGTGATGTGTGTTGTCAATATTTTCCTTGCAGAGAGAGAGGGAGAGGGAGAGAGAGAGAGAGAGAGAGGGAGAGGAAGGGGGATGGGATGGAAGTGTTTGCTTGTTTTTGTATGTTCTTTGCTTCCATTCTTTATTTTATTTGTGTGTTCTCAATTTTTTTTTGTTCATTCTTTCTTATTTATTGTTCTTTTCTTTCTTTCTTTGTTTTCGTTCTCTTTTTCTCCTCTTTGTTTCTTTTTATTCTTGTCCTTCGTCTTTTTTCTATACTACTACTACTACTACTACTACTACTACTACTACTACTACTACTACTACTACTACTACTACTACTACTACTACTACTACTACTACTACTACTACTACTATCAATACCACCCTTTTAGCGACACCATCAGCACAACAACGATCCTTCACCATCCGTCACCATCATCAGTCATCACTACACATAACTTTCCATCACCACCACACTCAGTACCAAATGTCACTTATCTTCGTGCAGCACCACTCGTTACATCACCACACGTCACCACACATCACCACCACACGTCACTGTCGGCATTGGTCATAACTCTTGCAGTCGTAACCTTTTGTTAGTGATGAATGGAAGGCGTAGGAATGTGTATAGATAGTTTGTTCTAATGTGTTGTTGGTGGTGAAACTGTTAAAAGTATATGAAAGATGTGGTGGGTGGGGTAGTAGTAGTAGCAGCAGTAGTAGTAGTAGTAGTAGTAGTAGTAGTAGTAGTAGTAGTAGTAGTAGTAGTAGTAGTAGTAGTATAGTAGTAGTAGTAGTTATAGTAGTAGAATTGGTGTAAATCTTTGCACTATTTAACATTTTTTTTCATTTTATCTTATTCCCCTTTTTTTTCTTTTTCTTTTACAGTGACTTTTATTCAATTTGTCAGTTTTTGCCTGTAGCTGCTGTTACTTTTGTTTAGTAAATCGTGAGTTTCCTTCCCGTTTAAAAAAAAATATCACTTCCAGCTGATGTTACTACCACGCGTGTGTGTGTTTCACTGTTTGATCTGCTGCAGTCTCTGACGAGACAGCCAGACGTTACCCTACGGAACGAGCTCAGAGCTCATTATTTCCGATCTTCGGATAGGCCTGAGACCAGGCACACACCACACACCGGGACAACAAGGTCACAACTCCTCGATTTACATCCCGTACCTACTCACTGCTAGGTGAACAGGGGCTACACCTGAAAGGAGACACACCCAAATATCTCCACCCGGCCGGGGAATCGAACCCCGGTCCTCTGGTTTGTGAAGCCAGCACTCTAACCACTGAGCTACCGGGCCGTGTGTGTGTGTGTGTGTGTGTGTGTGTGTGTGTTTTCTGTCTGTCTGTCTCTCCCTAAGTGTCTGTCTGTCTGTCTGTTTCATTTTTTTAAGTTATGGCCTATAGCGCCTGTAGGCATACTTGAAGAGTATATGTAGGAAGAGCTGTTAAGCTTCCATCCATTAGTGGCGCAGGCAAGTTTATTTATAGTGGTATCCATATTAAGGCCCATATCACCACTCCAGCGCATCTTTGGTGTTGACCACTTAGAACCTGGGCATCATGGTGACATGTAGGTAACTTCAAACCACTCGACAAATGGCACAGCTTCAAAACAGTATGAGGTGGGATTCGAACCACTGACTATAAAAACAGGACTTTCATATGAATAAAGGGACAACTTTACGTACGCTGTTTGCTGCAGAGAGAAGCGAACTCAAGGGAAATAACAGCAAAGGAAAACACGTTATTCTTGGGAAAAAAATAGTTATAAAAAAAAAAAAAAGGATAACTAGCAGGTACAAGGATGAGCAAAATAGTGTTGTTATGACATTCACAGTAATGATTTGTTTCTATTTTTTTTTATTATTCTTTTATTCCATTATATATTTTCTAATTCTAGTCTGAAAACAATTGTGTGTGTATGTGTGTGTGTGTGTGTGTGTGTGTGTGTGTGTGTGTGTGTGTGTGTGTGTGTGTGTGTTTGTCTGTCTTCTCTTCGGAAATATTAAAACAAAACTGTATAATGTTAAAGATGAAATAGATAGAAGAAGAGTTACTTTGTGAGGTACAGAAAAAAAAAACAAGCTGAACACACACACACACTCTCTCTCTCTCTCTCTCTCTCTCTCTCTCTCTCTCTCTCTCTCTCTCTCTCTCTCTCTCTCTCTCTCTCTCTCTCTCTCACTATTTCCCGTGCGAGCGAGGAAAATATCTTATTGGCTGACATGTTTACTTTATGTGGGACGAAGAGGGCGATGAGGACGAACAGGAGGAGGAGGAGGAAAAGGAGGAAGAAGAGGAAAAGGAACAGCAGGACAAGGGAAAAAATAGGAGAAAACATTTGGTGAAAGGTCAAAACAAGTGGGTGAATTATAAAGAGCTGTCAGATGAGTGATGGAGGGAATAGCATCAACTCAGGAACTAAAGAGGAAATTAATGGACAAAATCAGGAAAGGAGGAAGATAACAGAGGGAGTGAAAAAGTAGAGAGAGAGAGAGAGAGAGAGAGAGAGAGTAGTTCAAGGGGATGGAGATACAGAGGAAGTCAAAGGGAGGAAGGGAAGGAAGAAAGAAAGAAACCCGGAAGAAAAGAAGAGAAGAAAAGTAGGAAAGAGCACAAAAGTGTTAGTGAGAATATATTCACGATAAGTGACATGAAAAAAATGAGATGAAAGGAGGAGAAAAGAAAATATAAAAAGCAAATCAGACTCTCTCTCTCTCTCTCTCTCTCTCTCTCTCTCTCTCTCTCTCTCTCTCTCTCTCTCTCTCTCTCTCTCTCTGCTCATGTGCAGTTGAATTTAAGCTTTGGAAGCAAACATCATGACACACCCAAATTTTTCACACAATAAGTTAACTAACATTAGAACTTATATTTGTCTTAAGAAAAACAGAACATGAAATCAAGTAAAGCTAACAACGATTTTTAGTTTCACTCAAGTAAAAAAAAAAAAAAAAAAATTATATATATATATATATATATATATATATATATATATATATATATATATATATATATATATATATATATATATATATATATATCAAAGCTACTAATGACCGAATCACCTGAAACCCCCATCTCTGACCTCACCTAATACCAAGTGACCACTCCACCCACATTGAAATGATGCAACAAGACAACAACAATGTATTTGGCATTCACACATTCACACACAAGTGGAGAAAAGCTAGGTGCACACAAAGTAGTTTGGTGCCCGTGGCCACGCTGATGCGGTCACACACACACACACACACACACACACACACACACACACACACACACACACACACACACACACACACACACACACACCTGTTGAGTAACAAGTAATGAGAGGAGGGAATAGTAATTATTATGCAAATTAACATCTGGCTGATGGAAATCAATGGTAGGGCATTAAGACACTCGAGCAAGGTGATGTCAGGTGAAAGGGAAGGGCAACCATACAATGTCACTGAATTAGTTTATTTGTTTCCTTAGTGTCCCTGGGGTCACTTTGGGACGGCAAGGATGACTATGCTGGCCGCCTGCCTGCGCTGTCGCCACATTCCGCTCAGCCAACTTCTTCCCTCCCAGAGCCACCGGCACCAGCTGGTCATCATCGTCACCTTGGGCCAGCTGGTTATTGGTGCCATTACCAAATCCAAATACTTGACTTGCCTCTACCACCGCCAGTGAGACGCACTCCCCAGCAGACACACTCTTGGCCTTGTGTTCCTCCAGTGAAGTGACGGGTGTTGGTTCTTTTATTAATGTCCTCTTTCAGCTCACTCAAACTAAGTCGTCCGTATTTTGGCCGTCCTATACTGTGATCGACTCCTTCTTCCGTCATTCCCAAACTGTGATGCTGTCCTGTTGAAAGTTGTTTTCAAGCTTACCCATCTAAGCTCCTTAGTCGCACTGGCTGGAACTTCTGGTTGGTGTCATCATCCCCCATTTGGTTGTAGTTGTTGAAACCGAAGTCATAGATGTCACCTTGTCACGCACAAAGGCCCCAACCCTCCAGCCCACACTTCATCAAACAAAACAGTCTTGCGTTTATAGTACACCTTGATGGGCTGGGGGTTAAGCATTGCCTGTATTCCATTCCTGTTCTTGGAACCCCCAAGAAGCAAATATTTCAACAATAGTTCCCAGCTGCCCAGTCTCTCTGCATCCACAAGTGAAAACTCGGCCATCCTGGAACAGCAGGGCTAAATGGTTGTTTCTTGAAGACACCTTGATGACTGGTATACCTGCATGCACCTGTTGAGGGTTCCTGTTCTCAATCCCTTCTATTAACAGTCTCAACGGTCCATTGTTGTCCCTGAAACAGCCGTATATGTACACGTCGCCAGTCTCTGTGAGGGCTGCTGAGTGGCAGTCCCCAGCTGAAATCTGAACCACTTTGGCATTTAACTCGACTACACCGCTGACAAAGCAGTCCTCCTCACAGATAGTGTTGCTGCCCAGTGCACCTTCATCATTGCAGCCCCACGTGTATATATTTCCATTCTTGTCCAGGCACACTTTGTGAGGACCACCGGCAGCAATAGCCACGATGCTCTTTGGGAGATCATCACAGCTGGCCGAGTCGCCTTCTCAACATCTGGACCAAGACCTAGTTGGCCCACATCCTCAGTGTCAATCCTGAGGACCACACCACTGTCCACTTATGGCACCTCAAGTTGGAGTTTTAATTTCTTAGCTTATGCTGCTGGAATTTCGGTTCGAGTGCGTTTGCGGCCCATGCCTCGACCTTTCTTGGCTGGCCACTCATGCCTTGGCTGATGTGAGATCTTCGCGAGATCCGAGATCTCCACGATATCATCTTCCTGCCCCTCGCTTCGTCCTCAACCACACATAAAACGTAGAACTCGGCAAAGACTGGGAGAAGAGGCAAAAGCCGTGGCTTTCCGCTTGTGATTGCAATTTTTTAAACTCATCGTAAGCTTTTATTCATTCTAATATGTGTTTTGCATTGTCACCTTTATTTTATGATGTGACTTTGACTCGCCCAGTCTATTAAACTGATTAAACCGTGTTTCATGGAAATAATGATGATAATAATAGTAATAATAATAATAATGATAATGATAGTAATAGTAATAATAATAATAATTGTTATTATTATTATTATCATTATTATTACTATCATTATTATTATTATTATTATTATTATTATTATTATTATTATTATTATTATTATTATTGTTATATTATTATTATTATTATTATTCTCTCTCTCTCTCTCTCTCTCTCTCTCTCTCTCTCTCTCTCTCTCTCTCTCTCTCTCTCTCTCTCTCTCTCTCTCTCTCTCTCTCTCTCTCTCTCTCTCTCTCCGCTTTCATATTTAACAAGTCTGCTTCTTTGTCACCAACTTTTATTTCCTTTGCCCTGGAGGTTAGAGGAGGAAGAGGAAAATGGAAGAGGAGGAGGAGGAGGAGGAGGAGGAGCAGGAGCAGGAGCAGGAAAAGGAAGAGGAAGATGAAAAGGAGGAGAAGGAGAAGAAGAAGAAGAAGAAGAAAAGAAAAGGAGGAGGAAGAGGAAGAGGAGGAGGACAGAGGTAAAAAAAAAAAAAGGAGAGTAGAAAACTAACACTCTTATTTTATTTTCCGTGTGGAAGAGAGGGAGAGAGAGGAGGGGAAAGAAACTATAGAGGTCGATGTCTAAGGAATAATATTGTGAAAGGACGCAAGTTAAATCTCTCTCTCTCTCTCTCTCTCTCTCTCTCTCTCTCTCTCTCTCTCTCTCTCTCTCTCTTAGAAGCACCTTTTCATTGTCGGGAGGTCGAGAGAGCAGCGAGCATAACAACAAGGAGGGAAAATAGATGACGGGGAGAGATGTGCTATTAACTCCTCCTCCTCCTCCTCCTCCTCCTCCTCCTCCTCCTCCTCCTCCTCCTCCTCCTCCTCGTCATGGTTATTGTGTGTCTTGCTTCCCTCATGTAAAGTAACACAGGACAGATTATACTGCAGTTTCACAAGTTTTGGAGGGTTTCATTAGTTTTGTTTGAGATGAATGAGTCTTCTGTGTGTTTCTGATGAATTGAGACTTGTTTCTTATACTTGGTGGTCTTGTTTACCTAGGTTGTGTGTTTCATGGTGTTTTTTCAATGGTGTGTTTTTTCAATAGTTTTTTTTTTTTCTTATTGCACTGTGGTTAGGTTGGGTTGAGTTTTAGATTACATGTTTTATTTATTTTTTTCTCTCTTTTTTTGTGTGTTTGTAATGTATGTTTGGTGTGTTTATTTTAGTGATATTTTCGTAATTTTTATTTATTTCTCTTTATTTTTATTTTATTTTTATTTTTTTTGTTTGGTTTGTTTTATTTGGCTTATCTCATGGCAGTGAATGGAACTGTTGAGTTGTATTATTGTTTATTTACTTGCTTATTTATTTATCTATTTATTCCTTCTTCCTTGCTAAGACTTCCTGACTTTCTTTGATTTATTTGTTGACCGAAAACGAAATAAAATCAAACTTGTCTTCTCTTTACCCCTTTCTCTCTCTCTCTCTCTCTCTCTCTCTCTCTCTCTCTCTCTCTCTCTCTCTCTCTCTCTCTCTCTCTCTCTCTCCATTTGCGTTTCATCTACAGCCCATTTCATTTTTTTTCTATATTTTTTCCTGTCATACCCAGCACCACCACACCTCCCACCCATCTCACCTGCCTTACCCTTCCCTTCCCTCACGTCGCAGAGTCTCCGCCTCGTAACTCACATGGCTTACGCAGAAGAGACGCGCGTTCTTACCTGAGAAAGGGAGAGAAAAAAAAGGGAACGATTAGTTTATCATTGAATTTCAGAAGGTTAAGAAAATGTTTAGAAATTAAGGCACTGTTTTGTTTTGTGTGTATATGTGTTCATTAAATCTGTGTGTATGAATTAATGAGGTTTATTTTAATTATGGGGAAAAAAAAAGGCTTCACAGCGTTTTAGTTGAAGCGCATGTAAAAATTTTGATACTTCAGGACAAATGTAATGGTAAAGTTGTATTGTTGCGAGCTGTAAAATTAAAACTCCTCTCTCTCTCTCTCTCTCTCTCTCTCTCTCTCTCTCTCTCTCTCTCTCTCTCTCTCTCTCTCTCTCTCTCTCTCTCTCTCGGCAAGGAGGAAGACTTTGCATATAATTAGGCACTGAGGCTATAAATGAAAGGTGGAAAAAACACAGCTGGCAGCCTAAGTCGGTGTATTTACTTGGTAGACTCAGATTTAGCTGCCTGACTTGGAGATACTGAGATAAACTGTAATAGTGCATGGCTGGGGGAGGGTGGGAGGGTCGGGGGAGAAGCTGGGGGAGGAGGAGGAGACGCCGAAGGAGAAGGAAAGAAGGAAAGAAGGTAAAAGCGAGGGAAAACCACGAGGAGGAGGGATGGAGGAGCGAAGAGCAGGAAGTTGAATAGGAGTTGTTCTTTGTGGAAAAGAAAAGAAGAGGAAGAAGAGAAGAGAGGAGGAGGAGAGGAGAAAGAGGAAAGAGCGGATGATATAGAACAGGAGGAACACAGGAAAGAAGGGAAAGGAGTTGTTGGAGGGAGATGTGGAGAAGAGGAAGAGGAGGAAGCAATAAAAAGAGCAAAGCATGGGATGTGTGTCCGAGAGAGAGAGAGAGAGAGAGAGAGAGAGAGAGAAGGTCAACCGGAGGGAGGATAGGACACACACACACACACACACACACACACACAGAATAATGAGAGAAGAAGTGCCGCGAAGTGTGTTTGGTAAATATGACAGTGAAGTGTGCCTAGTGATTAATATGGACTTGACTACGAGGGAAGGAAAGAAAAGGGAGGGAAAGTGAATGAGAGGAAAACGAAAAGGATAGAAGAGAAAGAGTTAGAAATAGCTAGAACAGGAAATTTTATACTATTTTTTTCTTTTCTCCTTTTACATTTGGTGGCAGCGGTGGGATGATGAAAAAAAAAGAAGAAAAAAAATGTGACTAGAAGCAAAGTGCCAAGAGTAGGAAAGGAGAAGACAGATGAAGAGAGGGGAGGTGAGAGGAGGGGAAGGAAAGGAAGAAAAGAGTAGGAGAGAAGAGAAGAGAGTGGAAAAGAAGACAAGGCAACAGACACAAGAGTCTCTACGTTGCCCTACTTGTGTCTTATTTTGTGGCGGAGAAATGTGAGACCAAGTGTGTGTGTGTGTGTGTGTGTGTGTGTGTGTGTGTGTGTGTGTGTGTGTGTGTGTGTGTGTGTGTGTGTGTGTGTGTGTGTGTGTGTGTGTGTGTGTGTGTGTGTGTGTGTGTGTACGTGTGCGTGTGCGTGTGCTTGTGTGTGTTGTTTATTTATTCATCTTTTTATTTAATTTCTTCATTGCGGAACTTTGTGCATTTTCGTCTTTTTTTTATATATTCTCTCTCTCTTTCTCTCTCTCTCTCTCTCTCTCTCTCTCTCTCTCTCTCTCTCTCTCTCTCTCTCTCTCTCTCTCTCTCTCTCTCTCTCTCTCTCTCTCTCTCTCTCTCTCTCTCTCTCTCTCTCTCTCTCTCTCTCTCTCTCTCTCACACACACACACACACACACACACACACACACACACACACACACACACACAGACCGTAGTAATCCTTTACTTTCATAATCGCTACTCCTTCATCTCCTCCTCCTCCTCCTCCTCCTCCTCTTCCTCTTCCTCTTCCTCTTCCTCTCCTCCTCCTCCTCCTCCTCCTCCTCCTCCTCCTCCTCCTCCTCCTCCTCCTCCTCCTCCTCCTCCTCCTCCTCCTCCTCCTCTTTAATCCTGAATCCGATTCTCTCGTGGTGACAAAAACAAAATGGAAGCATAATTTCATTTTCTGGGTGCAACTGATTAAATTTAATTTCCTCTTAACCTTTTTTTTCCGTTTTGTGAGTGATGTTTTGGTCAGTGGAGAGTTTGGGTGCAGCTTATTAAAGACGAAGAGAAGAAGGAGGAGGAGGAGGAGGAGGAACAGTAACAACAACAACAGGAAGAATAGATGGTGGGGATGGTTTAGGTGGCGGTGGTGGTAGT
>NC_059291.1:9358162-9393162 GCF_017591435.1 Portunus trituberculatus
TTACTCTCCTATTCTGTGGCTTTTTCCTTCAGCCACCTCCCGAACACGTTTTTTTCCCTCAATTTTCACTCCCCAACGCTTTCTATTCACATCACTTTTCCTTGTCATTTCTTAAACTATAATCTACATTCCAAGGTGCTACTCTGCCTCTCCCTCCCTTTCCCTTACTCTTTTCACGCCGTCACACCCTCCCATACCCTTCCATTTCGTTCCTACCCCACGTAGTTCATCCATCTGTCCATCCAGCTCCCTTTCTTAGCCCACAGCCTTGTCCAACCTTCAATAAACGACACACACACACACACACACACACACACACACACACACACACACACACACACACACACACAGCTTCTGCGCCACATTTTTTACATTAACGCGTGTCTCCTGACCTTGAAAAATAGTATATAAAAAGATGACCAAGAAAAAACCCGGAAAAAAAAAATCATTGTTTTCTTAAGTGTCTGTCCTTTTTTTTTTTTTTTTTTAGTGGTGATGTGGAGGAGGAGGAGGAGGAGGAGGAGGAGGAGTTTGGATGAGTTGTTTTTGTTTACGTTGTTTCTCCTGTTGCTGCTGCTGTTCGTTGTATTTACGTTGAGGGGAAAACTTTTTATATATTATTTCTTCTCTCCTTATATTTTGCTGAGAGTACACGAGGTTTTATGAAGAGAATAATGTGTGTTTTGAGAGGAAGAGAGAAGGAGAACCGGGAGGAGAGAGAGAGAGTGAGAGTAAGTAATAAATCTATATGCCAGAAAATCAAGTGTCATGAACGAAGCAGATCTGTCAGTCATCCCAGTGATCAGCTGGTGAATAATGCAGGCAACTAACGTGTATCTATCTTCTAATTACTATCTGTGTGACCTTCGCATTTACCTGTTTATATCTCGCTTGGGATGTAAAAAAGTTAAGTACTTGATCTAGATTATAAACCTGTTTTTTTTATTATTATTATTATGATTATTGTGGTTCTGTGATAGTTTACATAACGGTTGTGATTAAGGCAAGTTGTCAATGTCTTGTTGTTCTCCCAATGAGGGTATTAATTTATTTTATCTCCTAATTTGTGATTGGTTATTAATTATTCACTGTCTTTTGTTTGTCTTTCTTTTTCTTCCCAGCTTTGAACGATTTATAACGGTGCATTCTCTTTAACCATCCGTAACACTCGTCCAAGCATATATACATCTCTATGTCTGTTCACACTTTCCTATACATTTTCTCCTATAGACATTTTTTTTTATTCATCAACCTACGTATATAACTGTGCATACACCAATAGAACACCCATTCAAATCACACCAATGTAATACAAGACCTGCACATTTCTACCTCGATACATACTATACATATCGACCTGTCCTCGTGGTCTGAGGTACACTATCCATCACATACTAGTGCACCAAAAAATAATCTTGACACCTGCAATTCATCATCTACATCTTTGCAACACTTCTATATGAAAACCACGAGTATGTATCCTTCCCCCTTTCGTCTTCCATATAAACAGCCGCAAAACAACAACAGCATAACACTACCAACAAACTACGCACTGACACAAACCTTTTATATTACCATCCATCAATACCTTTCCACAAACACTCCACCGCGGGTTACCTCATCAACACCTCTCCTAATGAGCGTTCGCAATACTCACCTTTCACACAACTTGGTTTTTCAGTGGCTTAATCATCGCCACTTACATTCCCTTTTGACAACCAGATGGAAAAGTGTTACGTATTAGTTCCGGTGGCGCTATTGGTCTTTACTCTCCCTCATTCTCTAAAGGGCGGGAAGAGGTGAAGTGGTGGTACTTGTGCTAATGGTGTTTCAGAGTTTGTTGTTACCTTTTTACTCTTGATCTTGTTTGCTGCAATTTATACGCTCTCGCAGGGTATTTGTCTGTGTGTCTGTCTGTCATACTGTCTATCTTTCTGTTTTTTTTGTTTTAGGGTTAGTTGTTTGAGATGTTCTGTTTAGCTACTAGCTGGGTAGTTGTGTGTGTGTTTGTTTTGTTTGTTTGTTTCTCTTTTTCTGTCTGTGTGTCTTTCTTACAAGTTAAATCTAATATTGACAGTTTTATCCTTAACTTTTCTAAATGTATAATCTGTTGTGCAATTAATTTCAAAACCAATATATTCTTATTAATCTCACAATCAAAATGCGTGGGAACTAACTCTCTCTCTCTCTCTCTCTCTCTCTCTCTCTCTCTCTCTCTCTCTCTCTCTCTCTCTCTCTCTCTCTCTCTCTATTTGCTCCAATCAGACAGCGGCGCTAACATTGGAGTCCTGCTGTGCTCAGGAAGCGAAATGTGGCAGTTTAACATATTTCATTGCTCTCCCAGACTCATTTGAGGCGGATGTGAGAGTACATGTTCGAGCAAAGGGGGAATGTGTGTGTGTGTGTGTGTGTGTGTGTGTGTGTGTGTGTGTGTGTGTGTGTGTGTGTGTGTGTGTGTGTGTGTGTGTGTGTGTTGTGTTGTGTTGTGTTGTGTGTGTGTGTGTGTGTACGTGTACGTGTATTTTTTCAGTCCAACTCACTCAATAATCTCAACAAAGCACTTAATAATCTTAACAAAGCATCGCTCTAATGAAATTATTGGAGGTTAATAGAAAATCGATTGACAAAAAACTCTTCTTTCTCTCCAACTTTTTTTTCAAACATATTGATGGAAAAATAAATAACATGCAACTTACTTTACTTTATCGGTTATACGCGTTGATCAAGAACACACACACACACACACACACACACACACACACACACACACACACACACACACACACACACACACACACACACACACACACACACACACACACACACACACTTGCTAAAATAATTGTTACATAAAATAAAAGTAGATGAATAAAACAAAACATGGAAATACGTAGATAAATAGCAACGCTCTTAACTCACCCGTCCCAAAAGACTGACAGAAGAAAACAGAAATCAAACAATCACAAGGAACCTTAGCATCAGCAGGAGGCGAATGACCGGCGGCGATATTAATACCATCTTTATTAAACATATCGACAACTGAGTCTCATTTTCATTACAGTTAAAAGCGATCAACATTACTGAAAGTGACGCTAATCAGTTGAAATGCGTAATAATGACTGTTAATATCTTCACTTGTTCTTCGTTTCTTGTCGATAGCGTGGGATTATTGAAGGGTATTTCTCAAGACACGCAGGCTCAGTGGTACAGTGTTGTGAGGTGAAAGCAATCTTGCAACATAAGTCAAATTACTTTTCTCTTCTTATGTACTCGTATGTGAAGGAAGCCAGTAGATTATATTAAAAAAGGTAGAAAGAGAGGGTAATAAAAGACGGGGACTTCTTAAGACACGCAAGTTCAGTGGTTACAGTGCTGTGAGGTGGAGACAATCTTGCTACACAACTCAACAGTATTACTACATTTTTTTCATATATATATATATATATATATATATATATATATATATATATATATATATATATATATATATATATATATAAGGTCAGTGAAGGGTATAAAAAGGTGGAGAGATAAGGAAAAAGAGCTGATGTGTCGCTCCCAAGAAAAGTTAAACAAGATAGAATTCAAATAAGATTGTGAAAAATTATGTTAACAAATATAAATGCCTTTTTAGGAAGCTAACTTATCTGTCTCAGTAGGGATTCAACAGAAAAGAATTCAAACATAGTTGTGAATGCGAAGGTTAAAATTTATATTAATTACGCTTCAGGTAAATCAATTGACGTACATATGACATTCCTTGTATAAACTATATCAATATCCATCCATCATCGCTCTCACCATAAATTATATCTAATATCCATTGATTTAAGGGAAAATAATGATAAATTCATCGTCTCGATTGATAAAATGTTTAGCTAAAAAAGAAAATTTTACGAAAAGAATGCGTGGATTATAAAGCAAATTAATCGTTATTAAAATGAGCCAAAAACAAATATGATAGCTAAAGATGTAACCTACTACTACTACTACTACTACTACTACTACTACTACTACTACTACTACTACTACTACTACTACTACTACCAAAGTGACATCTGGCAGAAATGTAAGCGCCGTGCCGTCAGCCCACACATGTTTAGGCCTAGCTAAGCTTGGCAGCCCCTCCGCAGCAAACAGGGCGGTGATAAAAGGGCGATGGATTAGCGAAACGACGCGATTCAGGCCGCGAGGACACACACTGATAGGCTGAACAAACCTTCGTCTCGTCCCGCCCTTGGAAATGTGACTCTTTATTATCCCGGGAAAGAAAAATAATGAAAAATATGATCTGGTGAAATTAAGTGTGATCTATGATTATTCGTAAATTCGTGACCATGTTTATATATATATATATATATATATATATATATATATATATATATATATATATATATATATATATATATATATATATATTCTTCTGTAAACTTATAATATATTTCTGTGTTTGGAAAGTTCTGGTCTGTAATCATTTGTAAAGCCATGACCTGTTTAGTCTATTTGAATATCTTAATCTCTTTTTTTATTCCTTTGTAAATTCATAATCTATTTTTGTCATTTGTATTCATTTGTAATTTTTTTTACGCAATTCCATGTGAAGTTCTCATTTTCGCTCATATTCCTTTTTTTTTTTTTTGTCATTACAGTCATTATACATTTTTTATTTAATTCTTAACTGGCCTTTTGTAATTATTTGTAAATGTTTTCGATCATTGACCTAAACCTTGTAATAGTCTGTAACTGAAGGTCTGAGGCAAATCATTGTAACCCAGGCTATCTTTTGCAAATATGCTACTCATCATTTGTAATCATTTGTAATCCCTGAAGTTGTGACCTATCTATTGTAACCCTTTATAAATCACTCACTTATCTTATCAAATATGTCGTCATTCTTAAATAATTTCGTTGTTTTAATGGGAAAGGTGATGTAAGGCCAGCTGTGAACTATATTTGCACCACGTGTCCCTCTTCCTGATTGGTCGGCTTAGGGTTACGTGATGGATGTGCAAGAAAAACGTGCTCTGCTATTGGCTGATTAAGGATTTACCTATGAAATTACCGCCTGAGGGTCGTTAGTGAGGGGCGGTGAGTTACGGGGCGGCAATAACACTTAACGAATAACGCCATTATATCATTCCACGCTGTGAGTGATTGGTGCGCTTCTGTTTTTGTGTGCTACGCTACTCTGGTTTGTGTGCCCGTGTGTTTACTGCTCGCGTTATGTATGAGTAGTGATGAAAATAATGATAACAGTAGTAATAATTATAATATTGATAATAATAATAATAATAATAATAATAATAATAAGTAATTAACAACAATAACATTTACCATCTTTTTCCACAGAGCACGTCAAAAATGAAAAAAAATAGATAAAGGAGAAAAGGGAGGGAAAAAAAGGAAGAGAAGGATGAAATACAATCCCATACTGAAGATACAACAGAAGGTAAGAAATGAATACAGTATTACAAAATGCATGAAGAAAAGGAGGAGGAGGAGGAGGAGGAGGAAGATAAGAAGAAGATAGACGAAATATTCACTCTACGTAGTTACCATGCTATTAACCTTACTTCACCAAATAATATAGTAACTGGTACCTCTTTTGAACGAAACTTTTTGGAACACTGGACGAGACATTGTGACCAGATCTTGATACACCTGTTCGTACACCTCTCCCTCTCCCTCTCCCTCTCCCTCTACATCTCCCTCTCTCCCTTGCCCTTGACTGGTCCAGCTTTATCCCCACACATCGGACACGTGCCGCTCCTCTACGCAGGTTTCGTGGTGGTGGTGGTGGTGGTGGTGGTGGTGGTGGTGGTGGTGTGGTGTGGTTTTGTTATTATTGCTGTCGTTGTTTTATTTTCGCCTTATTGTTCTTATTTTTTCCCTTCTTGTTTCTTGTTCTTATTCTTATTCTACCATTACCACTACTATTGCTACTATTGCTACTGCTACTGCTACTACTACTGCTACTACTACTACTACTACTACTACTGCTGCTGCTGCTGCTGCTGCTACTGCTACTACTACTGCTGCTACTGCTGCTACTGCTACTACTACTACTACTACTGCTGCTGCTGCTACTACTACTACTACTACTACTACTGCTGCTGCTGCTGCTGTGTGTGTGCTGAGAGAGAGAGAGAGAGAGAGAGAGAGAGAGAGAGAGAGAGAGCGAACACCTAACAAACAAAAAGAAAGACAAAACAAACAACCAGGTAAATGAGACCGAAGAAAACAAACAAACACACACACACACACACACACACACACACACACACACACACACACACACACACACACACACACACACACACACACACGAGAAAGGTCAAAGGGAGTGTGAATGAGTATGATGAGTAAACTTGGCCGGGTAATGAAGAGTTTGCAGGTGCGCGGCGTCCAGGCAATAAAGGTAATGTTTCCCCCACCTCTCCTCCCCGTTCCTCGTTCCTCGCCGACGCCTTGCTGACGAGGAAAGGGACAAATTGACTCGTGACAAATAGTAGTGCCGGGGGAGTCTCCTGATATTAAAAGTTAGATGTAAATGTGTATGAATAAGATTGAAAGTTGAAAGAAGAAGAAAATACGATAGTAAAGATGTTAAAGGGGAAAATATATGCACGAATTGACTCCTGACTAATGTGGAGTCCTGAGAGAGAGAGAGAGAGAGAGAGAGAGAGAGTAGTGTTTGTACAGGATTGTAATAGAGGAAAGGAGGGGAGGAGAAGATAAAGGAGAGAGGCGTGAAAGTTGTAGAGGAGGAGGAGAAGGAGGAGGAGAAGGAGGAGGAGGAGGAAGGAGGAAGGGAGGGAGGAATGAGATGTTATGATGACAGAAAGGAAAGTGTTGCGGAGGGGAGGAGGAGGAGGAAGAGGAGGAGGAGGAGGAGGAGGAGGAGGAGGAGGAGGAAGGAGGAGAAGAAGAAGAAGAAGAAGAAGAAGAAGAAGAAGAAGAAGAAGAAGAAGAAGAAGAAGAAGAAGGAGGAGGAGGAGGAGGAGGAGAAGAAGAAGAAAGAAGAAAGAAGAAGAAGAAGGAAAAGAAGAAAAAAAAAGTCGAGTTGCAGACATAGCAGAGAGAGAGAGAGAGAGAGAGAGAGAGAGAGAGAGAGAGAGAGAGAGAGAGACAAAAAAAATAAGAAAGAGAAAAAACACTAGAAACGAACAAAAAATAAGACAAAAGAATTAAAAATAAGGACGAAGAAAGAAAAGGAGAAAACACAGTATTTGTTATGATGGAAAGAGAAGATTGATTGACTTATAGATTGATTTACAGACGCCCATAAGAATAAGATCATAAGGCACCATAAAGAAGAGGAAGCATTGATGGAAGAGATGCGTCGGGAAGAGAAAATGGGAAAGATTTGAGGGAGAAGAGGGACAGTAAAGACGAACGAATGACCTGGAATGGGAGAGAGAGAGAGAGAGAGAGAGAGAGAGAGAGAGAGAGAGAGAGAGAGAGAGAGAGGGTTGTAGGAGGAAAGAAGGAATGGGAAAAGGGTAGGAATATGTTAGAAAGGAAAGGATTAAGACGACGAGAAAAGGGGGACAAAGAATATTAGGGAAGAAAGAGGGGAGAGAAACAAGGAGATATATGAGAATATGAGAAGAGAGAATATAAAAAATAATAAAAGAAGATAATTACAACTTACATGGAGAAGAGAGAAGGAGAGCGAAGAGGAAGGTAGAAAGAGAGAGGAAGATTGAGAAGAAAGAAGAGAATGGATGATAAGACAAAGACAGAAGTATAAAGGAAAGGAAAACATGGAGAGGAGAAGAGAGAGAGAGAGAGAGAGAGAGAGAGAGAGAGAGAGAGAGAGAGAGGCTGTCACTCACTTTTCACTTGGTAGGTTTAGTGGAAAGTCCAGGAAATATATTATTGGTGTACATATTCCTTGCGCCCGAACGCCTCCTTTGCGACGGGATTTGAAAGGAGGAGGAAGTGGAGGGGGAGGAGGAGGAGGAGGAGGAGGATTTGATGAAAGAAAAATGTAAACCTCAAGGAAACTTAAGGAAAAATAAGAGTAATGTAAATTTGGAAACGCGAAAAGTAGACAAATGAAAAAAAAATGGATGTAGAAAGTAAAATAAACAAGGAAATTAAGAAAGAAATAAAGATGAAAGAAAATTACTGAAGAAGACAATATTTACATGAAGAAAACGAGTGAGAGTAGCGAATTCAAAATGATTTCAAAGACGGTCAATAAATAAAACAGAATTCAGAAAGAAATAAAAAAGAAATCAATAGAAATCAAATGAACAGATGAATAAGAAAGAAAATATTAAAGACTAGTGATAATGAGAGAAATATCCAAAACACTTAAGAAAATCAGTCAACCAACCTTCGTATTTGGAACTCTAACAAATATTTCTTCTGGATGGAATAACAATTTAAACTTTCCTCCACCACTTGCAATACCATCAGCCACAGGGGAAAAGAAAGAGCGTGGGAGATATTTTAATGTGATCTTTTTACTTTTTTTGCTCCTCTCCCTCACTTCTTAGGTCTCTCTTCCTCTCCCAGCGTCACCTTCGTCACAAGTCCCGCCGCCGCCACGGCCAACCACATAATTAATATCCTCTCCGGAGCCATTCAAGGCGAGAAGAGTCATTAGGGAACCCGAGAAATTCACTTTTTTCATTAAAACTTCAGATTGTGGTGAGGTACGGCACCTGAACGTCCACGAGAGAGAGAGAGAGAGAGAGAGAGAGAGAGAGAGGGGGAGAGCCACTAAATGTTCCTCTCGTTGGAGGATAACAATGCTGTCGATCTCTTACCAGGAACCAGAGTTGGTCAGTAATTACAGCAAAATTAAATTATATGAATTTTATGTTTTCCACTTGTCGTAATTAATAACGTAGTTCAGTAGCAAAATTTGTGATATATTATAATTTTGTGGTGGTGGAGGTAATGGTGGTGTTAATGTCGTCACTGTGAATCATTATAAAAGCCAAGAAGAAACAACATGAATGCAACAACTTGGGAAAGCTTTTTATTACTAACGTTCAACCAGTATCCATATTATTAAAAAAAACGTTCTCTTCTGTGTGGCGCGAGTGAACGAGTTTTCCTCGCTGGCTGCTGTCCTTGTCACTCCTGCATTCAGAGTGCCAACAACTCGTGACACTGACACTCTAGCTCTCTAAAATGACTCTAGATTGCAGACTGTCACCAGAGAGGAATCTTGATGAATTAATTGACTTTTCGCTCTGTCGTTACATATTTAAGATTATTTTCATCGTTTTCTTTATGAATGCTTTAATACTTTTTGCTAACTTTTGCTTGAGATTCATTAGACTTATTACTTATTCAAATTATTCAAATGATTCTAACGTCACCATCCAGACGTTACCACCTCCACGTCTGTGACCGAGGACAAATTTATTGTGGGGAAGAGGAGGTGGAGTTTTTATCCCCGGTGAAGCCTGTGGAGCCTGGAAAAATCTAACAGTTCAACACAACCTTCCAGATAACTGCCCTCTCTCCTGGAATGACACTGAACTCCCCTCCTCCTCCTCCTCTACGCTGAATATCCTCAATCTGTCCTTTTATTTATTTATTTTTTTTAATTTATGTTGGCTGAAAACTTTACATCTCGTCACTCACTAAATCCGCTTCTAATTTGGTGTTTTGATACACACACACACACACACACACACACACACACACACACACACACACACACACACACACACACACACACACACACACACACACACACTCACGTAATCTACCTCCAGATTTTCTCCCCTCTCATTCCTGCTCTTCCCTTGAGACCGAATGTAAGTTTAAATTCTATACATGTACTTGGGTCTGTCTTCTTTTCTGCTGTGTAGATGTGAATTAAAACCTCGTGAGTGGACCAGTGAAAATAGAACGCTCCTGATGTTGAATTACCAGAGAGAGAGAGAGAGAGAGAGAGAGAGAGAGAGAGAGAGAGAGAGATGCTGGAGAAGGATTAGAGCAGCAGTCCTCCATGTCTTTGGTCTTCTCCCCTCCCACACACACACCTTTTTCCGGCCTCTTTCTCACCTGTGTTCCACCTGGGAGCAGCGCAGCCAGGTCGTAAAGCTGAGAGTAGCAACCACAACACTCCTACCTGCGGGAAGAGAGAAGAGAGAGGCAGTTGTTAGTTGGTTTGTCTGTGAAGTTTAGGCATTTAAGTGGATAGATGAATGTATGTACAAGTAGATAGATAGATAGATAGATAGATGGGTTGACAGTAGATAGATGAGTAGATAAAGTAAATAGATACAATTGTCCATTAGTTAACTAATTTGTTGGAAACTAGATTTTATGATAGTTAAATAGGAAAATAGGTAAACAGCACTATTACATAGAATTAACAACAATATACCTCACAAAGTACAGAACAAACCACAAATCTTTCAGTAATAGACATATTGACACACGAAAAATCTCCATCTATTTTGAAAGCAACATAGATAGAGAGAGAGCATTCCTTGTCATCTATTTTCCTCTATTTTCCTGCCTAGTTTCTAAAGACTCATTAACATTCATCCTTAGCCTCCACCTGTCCCTATGGATCCTTCTTATAGGCTCACAGGATCACAGGGAGAGAGCGTGGGTGGAATAGGTCTTATTAGGTGTTGGAATATGTGTGTAACTAAGAAGGGATTAATGAATAGCGAGCAGAATGAAAGAGGATATGAAGAAAAAAAATAAGAAATAAATATGAAAGAGAGAAAGAGAGGAGAGAGAGAGAGGAAAGAAGCCGATGAAGGACAGGAGGGAAAGGGGGAAGATAATAAAAGTCCATGAAGGGGAGGCAGGAAGGAGAAAGAAATATAAAGAAAAGAGAATGCTTGGAAGGGAGAAAGGAGAGAGGAGGGTGTCAGGAGAAAAAGTAATGAAAAAAAGGAGTAAAAAGAGAATGTAAATAAATGAAAAAGGAAAGTATATGATGAGAGAGAGAGAGAGAGAGAGAGAGAGAGAGAGAGAGAGAGAGAGAGAGAGAGAGAGAGACTATAAATTCGTAATGAGAAGAAAACGTTACACGGACAGCTTAATTTTTTAGGTAAACTCAACTATTTATTCTGCGCTTACTTTATTTTTCATTACCTCACGGTCTTCAACATTTCATTACTTGAGCACACAAAAATAAAGAAATATAAGTCCTATAATCTCCTCCTCCTCCTCCTCCTCCTCCTCCTCCTCCTCCTCCTCCTCCTCTTCCAAATCACAGTTAGATAAAGAAAAAAATGTAATAAAAGAAAGAAAATAAGTTTATCGCTCCTTTTTCCTTTCAGTAACTTTAATTTTAAGGCTTTCTTGTTATACGTTTCATTAACTCTCTCTCTCTCTCTCTCTCTCTCTCTCTCTCTCTCTCTCTCTCTCTCTCTCTCTCTCTCTCTCTCTCTCTCTCTCTCTCTCTCTCGTTATTGCCTGCCATGTCAAGAGCAGTACAGTCTAATTGGGTGATTCGTCTGCATTTTTGAAGAGCTCACTGCCTCCTCCTCCTCTTCCTCCTCCTCCTCCTCCTCCTCCTCCTCCTCCTCCTCCTCCTCCTCCTCCTCCTCCTCCTCCTCTTCAAGCTGCGGCAGAGGAATGAAAAGCTGGTGGGATTCAAATACTCTGTGAATACGTGTGAGTGTCGGGAAGGAGGAATGAGAATTAGCCACAAGGAGAAAGAAAACAGCTTTTTTTTTTTTTCCTCAAGATCGAGCAAAAAGAAGGAAAATTAGTATAGAAAGTAAAGGATTATAATTAGGAGTGTATGAATGTATATGTTATTATTTGTTGTTATTGTTTGTGTCTATTTTTATCGTATTGCATTCATAATTGATTAACGTACGAATATTTGTAATCACGAACGCGAGAAATGTACGAATTTCCCTCACACACATCTTTTCCAACTCTCTTTAGAGGTGGAGGTGGCGCATGGTGATGGGGAGACAAGGCGTCATATCAATAAAAGGGAAATGAGTTTTAGATAAAGAGAAAGATTTATACAAGTCAATATTTTGGCACAGACTAGGCACGAGAGAGAGAGAGAGAGAGAGAGAGAGAGAGAGAGAGAGAGAGAGAGAGAAAGTTAATGAAACGTATAAAAAATTCGACCAAGAAAAAACAGAGGAGGAGGAAGAAGAAGAATAGTTGAAGGAGAAAGAGGAGAAGGAGAAGGAGAAGGATGAAGGGTAACAGCAGCAGCATTGGTGATAGTAATAGTAGTAGCAGCAGTAGTAGTAGTAGTAATAGTAGGAGTAACAGTAGTTGTAGTAGCAGCAAAATATATATATATATATATTAATACAATTTCATTTTTTCCTTATCCTCTTTAGCACA
This sequence comes from Portunus trituberculatus, assembly GCF_017591435.1. Classification (NCBI taxonomy): domain Eukaryota; kingdom Metazoa; phylum Arthropoda; class Malacostraca; order Decapoda; family Portunidae; genus Portunus; species Portunus trituberculatus. Next base: position 9,370,472 of record NC_059291.1, read on the forward strand.
ACAATTACCATCCATCACCATGTTTCTTCATTACCATAACAAGCGGCCTTAACACATTCCCGCCGTCGTAATCAGCGTCAGTATATTCTTGGCCTTCCCGACACACTTCCCGGGAGTCAGCGCAGTGTCTCCGAGCGTCAGGTGCAAACGTGACTAAAAGTGACAAACGGAATGCCTCCCAGCTGGCACGTGTCACCTAGCCGTCTGTCATCCGCATCACGTGTGTCACCTGAGGCATACCTGTGTGGCCTCCCAGCACCACCACGAACACCACCACGACCCCGACTCCTTGGCCACATTGCGTTAAACAGAAATGATTGTTTGTAAGTGTTAGTTCTAGAAATGTTGGTTCAAGTTTTAGTTATTGTTGAAGTGTGTTTTTTGTATGTTAATTCTGCTTTGAAATAGCTGTTTTAATTCTTATTTTTTCTTTTAGATAGCCGTTTTATTGGTTAGTTTTGCTTTGAACATAGCTATTTTATTTATTAGTTCTTCCGTCACTCTTCTACTGTCACTATAGACTGCCACGTGTACGCCTGATGGCTTCTTGCAAGTTCATTTTGTCCATCTGTTATGTTCTTTTAGTCTCGGTTTTACATAGTTTCATAGAAATGTGAGGGACATTAAGTGTTTATTTTGGGCCTTCCCTAGCATTGCTTATATTCTTTTTCCTCAATTCCAGTCATAGTAAGGGGTGGTTAGCTTTATTTTCTGTGTTAAAAACCTTCTAGTCACATTGCAGAATTCATAAAGCACATACTAAACATCATAATCATGGCTGTTATTATTCATGACCTCCATTATTCCACTGATGATTAATGTCACAAGAATGTAATATTAAATCCCTTCACTACCATATGCAACATTTCACAGCAAAGAGGTAATGTAAGAATCTTTTATAAGCACCGACAGGAATGTAAGGGATGAAAAAGGAATGCATTTTACAGTTGCTTGTCAATTTCATGTTTGGAGGTGGATGGAAAACGAAGAAAAAAAAAAAATGTCCAAGAGTGTTTAGTAATGAAAGAAAAATGTACCCAGTGCTGGTGAATGAGTTTAATTAAAGCTTATACAAGTATTTGCATGAGAAAAACACCCATTTCCCAGAATATTCAAGTGAGGAGATGGCGTGTCCTCAAGGTGTGTTTATTCTCAAGGTGATGATTCCCTCCACTTTATTTTTTATCCAGTCATGCAGTATTCATGGTCTTAAATTGGGTTTCATGTTTAAGTCACACCATTTCTCATGTCCTTATTTTTTTTCCCCTCTTTTTTAATTTATTTCAGAATTTTTCATCATTTGCGTTTATTCGGAATATTAATGTTCCTAGATGAGATATTAAATTCAAATAACGCCATTTCTCATTACTCTCTCTCTCTCTCTCTCTCTCTCTCTCTCTCTCTCTCTCTCTCTCTCTCTCTCTCTCTCTCTCTCTCTCTCTCTCTCTCTCTCTCAAGCCTTTAGAATTTTTCATCATTTGTCTCTGAATTGGCTGTCACTCACAAAATATTACGTTTATTTGTGCTCTATATTTCTCAACTATCCTTGTGTCAGATTCCGAGTGTTTGCCGTCAAAAGTGGAGCAAATATTGACTTGCGCTATCTACCTACCTCTAGGGATTGCAGCATCATACCCCACATTTTTCCGTATCGATAAAAATTCATCTGAACTTTTTTTTTTGTGCTCTCTCTACTTACTTTATATCTAAGTTACAGGTCACTCCGTAACATTTAGGAATAGTTAGTTACATTCAGTTTTACTAGATTCACTTGTATAGACTTGTAATTGCTCTTATATATGCTTAAACTTACTCTAGTTATACTTAGGGACACTTAAGGATATAACTTAACCCTTTGACTACTATTACGGGTTTTCATATTCATTATGTTTACTATTTGGTGATTTTATACAGCTTCAGAAACAGGTGGGGGATTAAAATAGTGAAGGCTGTTGCAGTTATTCTTCTGACCTCCATAAACCCCTTCCAAATGTAAATAGAATGGTCTCATCGTACACAAATCTCAAGGTAAAATGTGTCTCAGTATTGAAGAGGTCTGTGACTTCATACACGACTGTTGTACACTTTAACCACACTTGGACGTAGTTGCACTTATTTTTTTCATTAAAGGGCTTTCTTCTTCCTCTCACTAACTTTCTAATGCAATAGTTAACCAGTACTCTGTCATTCATACTTTTTCTGATAAACTGTGGATTTCCCTGCCTGCTTCTGTATTTCTAACTTTCTATGACTTGACTTCATTTAAGAGGGAGGTTTCAAGGCATCTATCCTTTTCTTTTTGGCTAACTCTTTTGGACCTGCAAGGGGATTGGCAACTAAATGAGCCTTTTTAATATTTTTCGTTGCCCTTAGCTAGCTTTCCCTTCTTACTTACAAATAATTAAGTAATCAAAACATACAATTATACCCATACTCATACATTTCTCACTTATCGACACTTTTAATTATACTTTCTTTTTTTTTATACCATGTGGGCTTTTCACGGGAATTTTTGGGCTAAAGGGGATACTTTTTGGGGTACCTCCTATATCAAAGCCCACCCGCTAGGAAACCGTTGCCCCGAGTGAGGAAGCCCAGCCTACACTCGGACCGTGGACAGGATTCGAACCAGTGCGCTTGGAGACCCCTCGGACCCCAAAGCACGCATGGTTCCACTGTACCACATACAAACAACACTTTTACACATTTAACCCCTTCAATACCATGACACGTTTTCACATTCATTCTGTTATCGTTTGGCGGTTTCATGAAGCTTCACAAACTCATGTGGGGGGAATATAAATGATGAGGACGCTGGCTATTAATTTTCCGACCTCCATAGACCCTTCCTAATGTAAATAAAATCGTCTAATCATAACCATAACTCACGATAAAAATGCGTTCCTGTACTGAAGGGGTTAAGACGCAATGCTTCATCTAATTTAGGTTATCAAGATATAATACCACGTCTCTGTGTGTGTGTGTGTGTCTGTGTCTGTCTCTGACCTGATCAGCGTGCAGGTGCGTGGCATTGTGTTCTAAAGTGGGATGAGGTCGTGCTGTACTGCTGTGATTTCCAGGGGAGCGAAATCCCATTACAGGGGAGGAGGCAATCTGTGCTGGCGCGAGGAATGCAAGGACCATGTGTGTGTGTGTGTGTGTGTGTGTGTGTGTGTGTGTGTGTGTGTAGTGTGAAGGGCCTCATCCCTGTCTTTGTCTCGTCGTAGAATGCAGGTGTGCTTCCATTTAGTTCTCATTACCATCACAGGTATTACTGGTAGTATATAGATATTGCACACACACACACACACACACACACACACACACACACACACACACACACACACACACACACACACACACACAGAGGTTCAGTATTTCGAAGTTTGCCTGAGTTTGTCGGTAATAAGCTTAGTATTGCATGTAATTACAGAAGTAGCAGTGCTCAGGTGGCATCTATGATCAGTGCTTTGTGAAGTTTGTGCCTCGTAATTTGGTTAGGTTATGATTTCCTCGTATGTGTGTGTGTGTGTGTTTGTGTATGTTCCTGTGAATTTGGAACTACTACTACTACTACTACTAATACTAATACTGCTACTGTTACTGCTACTGCTACTGCTACTTCTACTGCTACTACTACTCTCTCAGTTTACATTAGTTAGTGTTCAATAGTTTGTTTCATATATCCACGTAAGGGCCAACATAAGAGCTGCTGTTTGTTCCTCCTTCTCCTCCTCCTTCCCTCCCTCCCTCCGTCCCTTCCTCCCTCCCTCCCTCCCTTTCCTTTTTCTTCTTCCTCATTTCATCCTTTACCTTGTCTTCATCTCTATTTTGTCGCATCCTTCTCATCTATTTCCTCTCTCTCTCTCTCTCTCTCTCTCTCTCTCTCTCTCTCTCTCTCTCTCTCTCTCTCTCTCTCTCTCTCTCTCTCTCTCTCTCTCTCTCTCTCTCTCTCTCTCTCTCTCTCTCTCTCTCTCTCTCTCTCTCTCTCTCTCTCTCTCTCACTTAAACATGTCCCGGGCAGAAGTAGGCAGTTGAGAGCAGGAAAAAATGATCAGAGCTCCCAGGAAAGCGTTCAGTGGAAATATCATGACTCGAGGCGACAGTGATGGAATTGCGTTCATTTGACACACACACACACACACACACACACACACACACACACACACACACACACACACACACACACACACACACACCTGGATTTGTTAGTCGTTCTATTAGTTCGCTCATTTACCTGTCTATTAGTTGGTGTTGAATCATTTAGGTGTGTTTCGTTTCGTCATGATTTTTTTTTTTTCTATGTTGGTTTCTAGTTTAATTTTCGCCAGCTTCTTTGTTTTTCATGTGATTAGTGTAGACATTGTTTGATTAAGAAGTGTAAAGGTGAGGGAAAAGAAGATATGCAGAAAATTATGAGTAACTTGCATTTCTCAACTAATTTATTCCTCCCCTTTTTTTTTTATTATATTTGTCTAAGGTCTTCACTTTCCTTCCTCCTACGTGTTTCCCGCTCTCCTCCTGCCCCCCTCCCCACAGCATCTTCTACTGGCCTTCTTCACTTCACGTCTCCCTACACAGCATATTAGTTACCCTTCCGTTTTCTATCATATTTATTTTTCCATCCCTTCTCTCTCCCCTAACTCTCCTGTACACACACATTTAATTTCCTTCGCCCTCCATCCCTCCTCTCATCTCCTGTTCTTCCCTTCCTCCAAGTCTCATCTCAATCTCCCTACCTCCTCCTCCTCCTCCTCCTCCTCCTCCTCCTCCTTTTCCTCTGTGCTTATATTTTTCTCCCAACTTCGTCTTCTCTTCTTCCTGTCCTTTGTCGTAATCTCCTTTTCTTCCGTTTCAATCTCCCTCTTCCTTTCTCTTCCTCCATCTGCCACAGCGGCCAGGAAAGGTGAAGGAGTGAAGGTGTAATCTCTCTCTCTCTCTCTCTCTCTCTCTCTCTCTCTCTCTCTCTCTCTCTCTCTCTCTCTCTCTCTCTCTGTGTGTGTGTGTCTTAACCAAATGTGAATTATGTTATGGCGACACGGCGGACAAAGGAAGCAGTGACAGGGGGAGAGATGCTGAGATAGATAGATAGAGAGAGAGAGAGAGAGAGAGAGAGAGAGAGAGAGAGAGAGAGAGAGAGAGGGAGATGGATAGAAAGGAATGGACTCGTGGTTAAGTACGTAGATGGATTGATGGTGAGATACTTAATTGAGGGAAATTCGTGTGGATAGGTGTGTGTGTGTGTGTGTGTGTGTGTGTGTGTGTGTGTGTGTGTGTGTAACAGGTATACAGTAGGTGTGACTATGTGGGTGTGTGTATTTTGTTGATATCGTATAATTTCCCTTTTTTTAATGTGTGTGTATGATGCGTAGGAAATATGAATAGATTAAAAAAATGCGTAGATGATATTAATAAATGGATAAATAAACGAATAAAAAGAGTGATTTGTTACTGAAGGGAATTGAACGCGTAAATAAGTAGCAGAGAGAGAGAGAGAGAGAGAGAGAGAGAGAGAGAGACATTCAAACATGTTCAATGGTGACGTTTGCCAAATTCCTAGCAGTAGCAGTGTGTGTGTGTGTGTGTGTGTGTGTGTGTGTGTGTGTGTGTGTGTGTGTGGGCGCGTGCGTGCGACTTGAGTACATACACATGTTCGATTACATTAGATAATAGTATGAAATGTTTGGTCGAGAAAATGATGTTTCAGCGAGAGAGAGAGAGAGTAATGAAGCCACAATATGACTAGGAAGATGTCCATTTAACTCATTAACTATTTTGATTGGTACGTAGAGGGAGGAGGAGGAGGAGGAGGAGGAGGAGGAGGAGGAGGACGAGGACAAGGACAAGGACGAGGACGACGACGATGACGACGACGAACAGCGGCTACAAAAAATAATCGAGTTAATTTGTTGGTAGACTATTAATAATTCTCTCTCTCTCTCTCTCTCTCTCTCTCTCTCTCTCTCTCTCTCTCTCAGACGCCAACTCTTTCTTTAACATAAATATAAATACTTTAATATAAATACTTGTGAAAATTTGGCGCATGAAATCTCTCTCTCTCTCTCTCTCTCTCTCTCTCTCTCTCTCTCTCTCTCTCTCTCTCTCTCTCTCTCTCTCTCTCTCTCTCTCTCTCTCTCTCTCTCTCTCTCTCTCTCCCCTGCATATCACACCATCACATCTGCTTTTCCCGTCAGGTGTGTAAGCAGAGCAGGTGTGCGGGATGTTTTTTTTTTCGTAATTTATTGCTAACATGTGCGTTATTTGTACTTATTCGTCTTTTTTTATCTGATTTTTTTTATTTATACAAGTTTGAAGGAATTCGTGAGTCAGAGAGAGAGAGATGGAAACGAATGGACACATGGCTAAGTATGTAGGTGGATTAATGGATTTGTGTTGACTGTGTGTGTGTGTGTGTGTGTGTGTGTGTGTGTGTGTGTGTGTGTGTGTGTGTGTGTCTAATTTCTTTCACTGTTTATGTCATCGTTTTTGCATCTTCTCGCTTGAAAATCTGTCAGTTAATCAATCAATCAATCTTCCACTCTTCTGTGTTTACGTTTCTCTCTCTCTTTCTCTCTCTCTCTCTCTCTGATCCTTTGTTGGGTTGGAAACTGTAGCGTGTAGTCCCCGCCTCGCCATCGCTGTTTGCAGGACTACTTACTGGCGAGCCCGTTTGTATTTCCCACCTCACTGCTTGTTCACTGCGAGTTTTTCATTGTAGACTTTCGAAGCTCATGTTTTATGTTTCGGCTGGGAGGAGTTGTGAATTTACGGCGTGTTTGGTGTGACTTTTTAGTTTATCAATGTGAAAGGCAGAGAGAGAGAGAGAGAAAAGACTAATATGTAAGGGCATGGATGAAAAGAAAGGTTTGTAACACGAAGGAAGAAAGTTATGGTAGGTAGGAATGCAGAAAGTAAGGAAAGAAGAAAGAAGAATGGAATGAAGACCGCAAAGAAGGCACACATAGAAAAAGAACGCTTGTTTTAGATAAGACAGTTAGAAAGTAAAAAGATGAAAACGAGAAGGAAGGCTGGGAAAAGTTATGAATTTAGAGAGTTTGAGTTTTTTTTTTTTTTTTTTTTTTTAGTATTACGATGAAAGTTTGGAGTATGACGGGGAGAACATGGAAAGTGAAGATAGCAAAGGGAAAGGCTAAGTAAGAGTGGATAGTGAGGTAAGAAGACAGAAAGGAGAGGAGGAAAAGGAAGTAGGATGGTAGGAAGAAAAGCATATGAATCAAGAAAAAAGACGTAAGTTGCATATCGTATACAAGGAAGGAAAGAAGGAACTCAGATACGAAGGAGGAAAGATAATAATAATAATAATGATAATAATAATAATAATAATAATAATAATAGCAATAATATGAATAAGATTTGAAGAGAACAATAACAATAGAAACAACAAAAACAAAATGAACAAATAGAACGAGAGAGAGAGAGAGAGAGAGAGAGAGAGAGAGAGAGAGTTAATTATCTGTCGGAGGAGGACAGAACAGACTTCACTGATCAACTACTATGGTTTGTAGACTAGACGGGGTGAGCTGGCAGATGGAGGAGGAGGAGGAGGAGGAGGAGGGCACCAAACGAAGTTGAAGATTGATTGGTGAAATGAAGACGGAGGAGAGGATGAGAAGGAGGAAGAAATTAGAAGAACGTGATAGTGACAGAAAGATGGTAAGGAGAAAAGATGAAGAGAAAATAAAGAAAGAAGAGATGATAAAAGAGGAAGAGAGAGAGAGAATGTAGATGCAAAATTTCGTAGAAGCGAAGGAAAGAGAAGAGATAAAAGGAGAGGAGCAAAAAATGATAGAGAAGAACAGAGATAAAGAAGGAAAGAAAGAAGGGAATGACAGAAAAGTAGGGAAGGGCTTGGAGAAAACGAAGATGAAGATAGAAAAGAAAGAAAACTGAATAATAAGGGTGGAGGAGAATTAATGAATAGAGATAAGGAAGAGAAGGGGAACAGGAAAAGAAATAGGAAATGATTGACGTGTGAGAGAGAGAGAGAGAGAGAGAGAGAGAGAGAGAGAGATTATAACACTATCTATTCATGTTTGGGTGACAGCTTTGAAAGTCATAGGATTTTTAGCGGCTTTAAGTGGAGAAAGATATAATGAAAAGCGTGCATGGTCTGTTTGGTGTGTTTGGCGTCATGCAGACTGACTGACTGACTGACTGACTGACTGACTGATTGGCTGACTGACGGTGACGGATAGACGAAGGGACAGACACAGACAGACTTACACACAGACTGACAGACAACTAAACAGACAGGAAAAAGAGTGATAATGTATTAGTTATGCTCTGGGAAATGTGTGTGTGTGTGTATGAGAGAGAGAGAGAGAGAGAGAGAGAGAGAGAGAGAGAGAGAGAGAGAGAGAGAGAGAGAGAGAGAGAGAGAGAGAGAGAGAGAGAGATAATAACTAGGGTTTAGCATGTCTACATAAACAAGAACACGGTGAAGTTTAGAGCACACACACACACACACACACACACACACACACACACACACACACACACACACACACACACACACACACGATAATAGTGCATGACCTATATTGTTCTAGGGACACGTAAACCCTTTGTGTATGTGTGTGTGTGTGTGTGTGTGTGTGTGTGTGTGTGTGTGTGTGTGTGTGTGAGAGAGAGAGAGAGAGAGAGAGAGAGAGAGAGAGAGAGAGATTAACACTTGTTTTTTTTCACATTCATCGTCAGAGAGAGAGAGAGAGAGAGAGAGAGAGATTAACACCGTTGGTTTTTTCACATTCATCGTCAGAGAGAGAGAGAGAGAGAGAGAGAGAGAGAGAGAGAGAGAGAGAGAGAGAGAGAGAGAGAGAGAGAGAGAGAGAGCGCATGACCCCAAGTGATAAGGCTAAATCAGTCCTATGCATATGGAAAAATCTGTTTTGATGATCTTAACTGCATGTGAGAGAGAGAGAGAGAGAGAGAGAGAGAGAGAGAGAAAGAGAGAGAGAGGGAGAGAATCGGCGCCGAGGTAAGAGTTCCATATTGATTCCTTTGAAACTTTTAAGAATAAAACCAAAATGAGGAGGAGGAAGAAGAGGAAGAGGAGGAGGAAGAAGAAGAAGAAAGGGAAGGCGAAGGCGAAAGGAGAAGAAAAAAGTATGAAAGAAAAAAGAACGAAAAAGAAAAGGAAAAGGAAGAAAATTCGAAAAGAAAATGAAAATGCATGACATGAATAACAACGTATATCAAAATGAAACATTACACACACACACACACACACACACACACACACACACACACACACACACACACACACACACACACACACACACCTCAAGCGCTGTTTTAACCCTTACGCTTCTATTTTGTCCATCTTTCCTTGATTACTAAACACAGTGAGACATCATGACTTGTTCTTCAGCCTCTTTTACCTTTAAGTAGGATTTCGATTTTTCCTCTCTTTTTAATCATTTTTTATTACAGATGCTGATGAAGATTTAATGCATTTCTTTTTGTGATGTTAATTGTTTCTTATCGCAGAGAAAGAGTTTTTATGCATTTATGTCTTGTAAAATAACAGATTTGCTCTTATTTTTTTTTAAGGATTTGTAGCTGAGTGGGCCAATTTCCACCTTCCCTTTTTGATGTGCCAGGGCAGTGCTCTTGTTACATAAAAACATAAGAAATCCAAAACAGCTGAACTTCCTGGAAAGCTATGATTAATTCCTTTGGGATGCGGCAAATTGAGTTAAGTTTCCTTTTCTCCATCATTTGTACCCTTGGCGAGACTCTTCACATGGTAATAGACTGTACTATTGTGTCAACAGGCGGGTCACCTCCACTAGTGCCTTACTACTCGCATTACTTCGCCTCAGCCTCTCAGCACCTCTCACCTCCCATCCCAACGTTATACTCCGAACCAAGCCACCTCAACCTCCGAGTTCTCTTCCCTGCAATATTCTTTTCGTTATTTTCCTTCTCCTCGTCCTTCTTGAGAGAGAGAGAGAGAGAGAGAGAGAGAGAGAGAGAGAGAGAGAAACTAAATATAGTAGAGAACTTCAAAGAAAAGACTATTACTTTACGTAGGAAGAATTATACAGAGAATGAAGAGAGAAAAAAATGTGAGCCAAAGTTAGAAATAAATTAGTCAGAAGAAAAGGAAAAAATGGATAAAATAGAAAATAATGATTGCAAGTAATATAGGAGACAGAGAGGGTGGACAGTGGACACGGGTGGAGGCAAAGCAAAGACAGCAAGGGAAACATAATAAAAAAAAAGAGAGACACAGATGGATAAAGATGCTATAAAGACGAGAGAATAACAGGCAGGCAGACAGGAGGACATAGAAAAAAAATACAGATAGACAAACAGACACAACGCAGACAAACTTGAGGAAAAGGAATCAAGGGAAAACACTCTAACTTTCTCCCCACAATAAAATAAAATGCAATCTAAAGCATAAATAAGAAGGGATAGAAATTAAGAGAGGACAAAAGTACCAAGAATAAGCTAGAAACCCAAACTTTACTAAGAGGAGGGGAGGTAATGGAGTTGTCTTAAAGGAAAGCGAAGGAAGAAAGAAAAGAAAGAGATCCTTTTTGTGAGGTAATTAATTTTAGAGATGAGAAAATTCATAATTACTCTGTCAGATGCGACCCACAGCGGGGAGTGAAAGGGAAGGAAGAGTGGGGAGGAGAAGGAGGAGAAGGAGGAAGAAAAGAATGGTTAAAAGGAAGGAAAATAGGGGAAAAAAAAAGCGAATGACTACGAAGAGAAGTAACTGAAGAGGAAAGAGGTTATGATTGGGAAGGTGGAAAAGGAGGTTGAAGAAAAACATAAAGAAGAAAATGAGAAGAAGCGATAAAGACACCAAAGAAATCATACGAAGATAAATATAAGACAAAAAAAAAAAAATGAAAAAAAATGTAATAGAGGGCGGTGTGTGTGTGTGTGTGTGTGTGTGTGTGTGTGTGTGTGTGTGTGTGTGTGTGTGTGTGTAAAATTGCATAAACACTTTACTACTTTTCTGAATTCATTCATTTTACATACATTCTACCATACACCTCTCCTTTTCCACTGTCACCTGCACCATTACTCTCTCTCTTTTTGGCTATTAAACACAAGCGTGACGGTGACAGAGGCGCTGACGGAGGCCATGACGGTGGCGGTGACGATACCCGGGGCCACCAGTCGTGCTATAGTCGTCGCAGTCGTTCTCATTAGGAGTGAACAGCGCGGACACGACACACGGCTCACTTAATTGGTGTGCCTGGCTGTCAGTGTGTTGCTGTTCCTCTTGGTTTATTCCCAGGCTGTCCCACGCACACACCCATCCTTCCTGTCTCCTCGTTAGTCCGTCTCTCTTTACGTACCTCTGTAAATTACTCCACATGTACACGTCTAACCCTCTTTTTGGACGGCTATTTATGCAGGTAAAGTTTAATGTTCCATCGTTGCCTCGCAATGGGATCGTGAGGGAATATTCATGGCAGTGCTAGACGTATTAATGAGGCGTCACCTGGCCACCCCGCGCAGCTCAGATGGGGGAGAATCAATGTGGCAGGTACGTTAATGCATTCACCTGATATTACCGCTCTCTCAGCCCCTCCCATTCCGTCACGTTCATCTACCTGGTTGCCTCTCTCTCTCTCTCTCTCTCTCTCTCTCTCTCTCTCTCTCTCTCTCTCTCTCTCTCTCTCTCTCTCTCTCTCTCTCTCTCTCTCTCTCTCTCTCTCTCAAACCCTTCTGCGCTTCACCTCCACTATTTCAGAAGGCTTTATTTAAATTGACATGGGTTTTTATAGGTGTTTTTACTGTTCTAGAGGCAGAATGACAAGATTTCTACTTTTTTTTTCATGAAAGCAGAGAAAGAAAATTAATAACTGGTGAGAGAGCTGAGCGTTTTAAATACGAACCTTTATCTCGTTTTCTTGCTTCCTTCCTTCCTTGTTCTGTTCTGTTTCTGTTTCTTTTTCTGCAGTTTCTCTTCATTTATGTCATTGGTATATTTGCTTCATCTACTCTTTTTCTCCTCTTCTCTCTTCCCCAGTTTTTCTTCATCTTCGAAACTTTTACTGTTCGTATGTTTCTTCTTTTTTCTTTTCTTTTCTTTTTTTTTTATTCATCGTTATCATTCTTCTTTTGTGTCTTCCTCGTCTTTGTCATCCTTCCTCTTTTTTTTTTTTTCTCTTTATTTAATTTTTGTCCAGTACATTTATTCATTTTCAGATTGTGGCTGCTGCTCGTCATGTTTTCTTTTTCCTTCTTTGTTTTTTTGTTTTTTTCAATTCTTGTTCTTTCTTTTTTTTTTTTTCTTCCACCTCTTCTTGCGTCATTGTCCTTTGCTGTTCTCCTCCTCCTCCTCCTCCTCTTTCTCCTCTTCTTCCTCCTTCTCACGACAACATCTCGGTGGAAGAAGTAGCGGTCTCTTTTTACCGATCCATACGACCTAAGTCTTATTTTTGCTATGCCATAACACAGTTTTTTTAATGCGTATTTTTTACTGTTCTTAATTAAATTTCGTTGTTTTCTATTTTTGTATGCTGTAAGTTAATGATTGTCTACCCTGTCTCAATATGAATCTTTTGCTCTGTATTAGAACTCTTTAACTGAATTAGGAACAAGAGAGAGAGAGAGAGAGAGAGAAAATGACAAAAAAAAAGGGAAAGAAAGGAAGGTCCAGCTGATTAATAGATTGATTTAATGACATCGATCAGAAGAAAAGAATAAAAATGAACCTAACTAAAAAAAAAAAATAGATAAAGAAAAGATCGATAGAAAAAAAAATCAATAATAAGAAGAGTGAAATGCGCAATAGATGCCACCTTTTCACCATCACCCCCTAAACCTCCCCTCCCCTCCCCTCCCCTCCACCCGTCACGTTCACACCACACGTGAATTGTGCCGAAGAGAAGCACGTAACCGAAAGTGTCATCTCATTTCTCTCGCTGGCTCACCTCTCTTCAGTATTCCTGTAAGGGCGTCGTGTGGTGATGGTGCAGGTGGCGCTGTGACGAGACCCTGGTGAGTGGGCGTCTCTCTCTCTCTCTCTCTCTCTCTCTCTCTCTCTCTCTCTCTCTCTCTCTCTCTCTCTCTCCACACGGCATGTAAAGTGAAGAAATGAAGAAAGGAAGAGAAGTTTAGCAGTCAGGGAAAAGAAGAACAAGAGGAAGGAGGGAAGGGAAAGGGAGGGAAAAGAAAGGAACAGGATGAAGAGGAGGGAAGGAGTAAGAAAGATCACAGTGAAGACGAACAAGGTGAACTATACAATGAAAATAAATTGTGGAAGGAAAATGAGAAAGTTGTGAAAAATTTTGGTCACCGTGTTTGACAAATTGCTTGTAATGGTTTGTGTTGTTAGGGAGCCTTGTTTCTTCTTCCTCGTCCTCGTCCTCCTCCTCCTCCTCCTCCTCCTCCTCCTCCTCCTCCTCCTCCTCCTCCTCCTCCTCCTCCTCCTCTTCTGCTTCCAATACTAATTTTTTACCCATTAATGATTCAGCCATGCAAACTTTTTCCTTCCTTCTTCAAAAACATCTAAATTTTCTACCTCCTCCTCCTCCTCCTCCTCCTCCTCCTCCTCCTCCTCCTCCTCCTCCTCCTCCTCCTCCTCCTCGTCACCTCACGCCTCGCCAACATTCACGGGTCCTGGAGCTCCTGATTCAAGGCCGCTGGGAGGTGCTGAGGATTTTATATTGGGTGGTGAAGAGATCAACGTTGACTCTGGCCCAGCATTCCAGATACGCAGGCAGACAGGCAGGCAGACAGACAATCTTTTCTCTCTCTCTCTCTCTCTCTCTCTCTCTCTCTCTCTCTCTCTCTCTCTCTCTCTCTCTCTCTCTCTCTCTCTCTCTCTCTCTCTCTCTCTCTCTCATACAAGACAGGCAGGGACGGTTTCTATTTTTACATCCTGTGCTGCTCCTCTTGTTTGTAAATAAGATCCAGGCAGAGGAGGAATAAGAATGTCTCGTATTTTGGTGTTGTTTGTATCGTTCTTTCTTTTCCCTCCCTTCTCCTCGTTTGTTTTGTGTTTTTTCATGCGTTATTTTCTCCTCACAATGTAGGATGAGTTTATTTATTCGTTTGTGGTTCGCAATTAAAGCGGTGGATGGAATGAGTGAGGTGGTTAGTGTTGAGTTGTGAGAGAGATTTCATGGATGAGGATGACAGGTGGATTTGAATAGGTAGGTTGTGTTTCACGGATGGACTGCCACATGGGACCTAAATGCTTCTTATATCTTCCATTATTTACGTAGATTTTCATGTTTTCTTTCCGTTATGAATGAACAGCTCAGGTTTGTTTTTTCCTGTTTAGTTTGGCTGTTGGTCTCGCTGCTATAACATTCACTCTCTTGATCAGTGACATAGACATTCTGCAACACTTCTCCAGCCGTCCACTACATTCAAAAGGCTCTAATTGAAGTTAGGATGTGTTCTCGAGAGTCTTTATGGCTCCAGTGACAGGTAAACACCATTTTTTACATTGGAAACACGAGAAACACTCTTGAGAATCCTGTTAAATATATCTGACGTTTTTTAGAAATGGTCGTGGTGAGAGAGAGAGAGAGAGAGAGAGAGAGAGAGAGAGCGTTTTAAATACAGGACTATGAATGTGTTTATATATATACACTCATGCACTCGTTCCCTAGTGACAAGTATGCATTTATGTGTACTTTGGTGTCACTGCTCCCCTCCCCCACTAACCCCGCTTTCCCGCACCTACCTACCTCTCTTCCCCCAACATTGCAAGCGTCACGAGGCCAGACAAAGGGAAGGTGAGGGAGGAGAGAAGGTCGCAGAGTCGAGGAAGATGATCAAGAAGTATGACAAATATCACGTTTTCCTCCGATCATTAAAAGTGTTCGGTCTTCCTCCTCCTCTTCTTCTTCTTCCTCCTCCTCCTCCTCCTCCTCTTCCTCCTCCTCCTCCTTCTTGTTTTGTCTCGTTCTATTTAAGGTCTAGTCTTTCTTTTCGTTCTTCTTTTTCCTCTTCCTCATTTTCTTTTCTGTCTCATTGTCCCCATCTTCCTCTTTGTCCGTTGCTTCCGTTAGTCATCGTTATCGTTGTTGTTGTTGTCGTCCTTGTCAATTTTGCCCTCTTCCTCCTCTTCCTCTTCCTTTTTCTGTTGTTCTGTCCTTGTCTTCTTTTTTCTTCTCATATTCCTATTCCCCCTCGTTTTGCTCTATATATTTGTTTTTGTTATCTTCCCTTTTGTCTTCTTTCGTCCTCCTCCTCCTCCTCTTCTTCCTCCTCGTCTCTGCATTCTACACTTCACGAAATCCTCTCCCTCTCCCCTCTCCCATAAATATTCTACCTTTTAATGCTTCCTCTCTCTCCTCCTCCACCACATCCCAGTCCTCTCCCTCTCCCCATCGTCCACCCTCAGCTCACTCCTCGCCTCCCTCCGCCACTCCGCCGCTGTCAACCTATCAATCTCGTTGGACGCAGGAGAGTTGTGTTGTGTTTACCATAGAGCTGTTCACGTTTTGTTTCAGTGTGTATGGTTAAGGAAGGTAAGGCTTTAGGATACAAATGACTGTGTTAAAAGGGAAAGAGAGTGTAGTTGTCAGTTATGTTCACAAATTAGTGTTGTTGTTGTCAGTTGTGTGAAACGAATTGTGTTTTGGTGTTATTTGTGTTTGGAAGAAAAATAGTGGAAAGTTTTTTTTTTTTTTTTTTTTTTTTTTTGTTAGTTACCTTCAGGAAAAAAAAACTATTTGTCAGTTGTTAAAAAAAAAAAGAAAATTGTGTTATTTCAAAAATCCAGATTGGCGTTAATGTTTTAGAATTGATGATTTTTGTTATACCTTGAAAAAATATTATGAATCACCAAGTAGTAATGGAAATAGATGAGTAAATAAAGTAAGTCAATAAAGTAACCGAAGAAGTAATGAGCAGGTAGTGTTGTTGCTGTAACCCATTAAAAATCAGGACTGCCAATAAGAATCTGCATAGGAATTAACCTTTTTTTTTGTTCAATGGTATGAAAAAATTAGCAAGCAAAAATATCAGTTTGTTTTTTTCAGTGGTATAAAAATCACAATTGTTGGCAGTAACCTGGAAAAAAACAGTGTATTGTTGTACTGAACTCAAGTTTCAGTATTGTCAGTGACCATAAAAGAATCCTTATTGTCATTAGAAGCTATAAAACTCAGTAATGTCATTACGTATTGCTGTACTTTTTTTTTTTTTATTTATACCATGTGGGCTTTTCACGGGAATTTATGGGCTTTTGTGGTACCTCCTATCTCAAAGCCCACCCGCTAGGAAACCGTTGCCCCGAGTGAGGAAGCCCAACCTACACTCGGACCGTGGACAGGATTCGAACCCGTGCGCTTGGAGACCCCTCGGACCTCAAAGCACGCATGGTTCCACTGTACCACGGCGGCCACAGCTTGATCTATATTGCCGCCAACCACTATAAGATAAAAAATTATGGCATCTGTTTGAATTAATGTGTCTACGGAAGCCCAGGTCTCTCTTTCTGTCTGTCTGTCTGTGTCTGTCTGTATGTCTGTCTGTCTGTCTGTCTATCAATTTATCTATCTATCTACCTATCTATCTATATATCTGTCTGTCTGTCTGTCTGTCTGTCTGCCTGCCTGCCTGCCTGCCTTTCTGCATGTGTGACGAGATATGACCGGTGCTTAAAACAAAGAATAATAACCGCTCAACATTTTTTTCTGCACCACTTCAAATATTCATTGGAAAATAAATACCGTACTACACTTCATACTAATCATTACACGAAATACTGCGTTCATACTCGACAAAAAAAAAAAAGACATATTATTTCTTACTATATTATTTCTAGTAAGTATACAATACAGAAGAAAACAATAAAAAAAAATGAAAGCAAATGTTTCTTACTTACAACCGATAAGTAAAAAGTATAACAAAACTTTAAGGAAGAAGTCTTTTATTCCAAAACGTATCCATTAAAAAGATAAATCATGAAAAAATCTTTATATAGTATCAGCCAGGAAGTAAATTTGTTACATCGAGTAAATTGAGTGAAAATCAGTTAAATAAAAAGTGTCGTTATTTGAATGAATGTCCAGCAATTATAGTAATGATGGTAGGAGTATTAGTGGTATTATTATTGTTATTATTTTATTATTATTATTATTTAGTAGTAGTAGTAGTAATAGTAGTAGTAGTAGTAGTAGTAGTAGTAGTAGTAATAATAATAATAGTAGTAGTAGTAGTAGTAGTTCTAGTAGTAGTAGTAATAGTAGTAGTAGTAGTAGTAGTAGTAGTAGTAGTAGTAGTAGTAGTAAAAGTAGTAGTAGAAAAAATAGCTGATGAAGATTTATAGTGTAATCGTAAAAAAAAAAAGAAGCTGAAAGAAAAACGAAATTTGTTATTTAGAATAAACCGTAAAAGAAAAACGAGAGAGAGAGAGAGAGAGAGAGAGAGAGAGAGAGAGAGAGAGAGAGAGAACGTTCACTCACTCTAAACCACGTAACATAAATGCAACACTACCAAATAAACACACACACACACACACACACACACACACACACACACACACACACACACAAATACCACTTATGAACCACGAGTCTATTTGAGTGTTTAGTGGTGTTGCCTCACGTGGGGCGTGGGTGGAGGAGAGGAGCTGCCCAAGGAGGGGGTGTGAGGGGGGGGTGTTAGTCTGCCCTCATTATATTCCACCGCCCAGACTGTAAGATAGACCCGCCACACTCATTACTTTCACTATTTTCAAAGCAATCAGTGTTAGGTTAGGGTCTCTCTCTCTCTCTCTCTCTCTCTCTCTCTCTCTCTCTCTCTCTCTCTCTCTCTCTCTCTCTCTGTGTGTGTGTGTGTGTTGGTTCATGAGGGGGAAAGGCTACATCAGTAAGATTTTCTTATTTGTCACCATTTGTTTGATTTATGTAGCTATTGTGTTTGTCTGTCTGTTTGTCTCACTATTTATTTGTCTGTGTGTCTGTATGTAAGTCTGTTTGTTGTTAAATCCTTTTATTTATTCAAGTGCGTTTCACTTAAGTATTTATTGATTTCCTCATTTATCTTATACATTTCATTTACTTATATTTATTTTTTTTTTCGTCATCGTATCTTTCTATCCATCTATTTTTTTTATATATATATATATATATGTATCTATCTTCCTATCTATATATTTATCTACTTCTTTATTTGTTTTGCTTTCTTCTTCATACATTTCTTTTTCTGTTTAGTTTCTAGGTTATTAATTGATGACTATTTATAGAAGAACGCGAGATACCTGCATGTTAATAGCACTCCCTCCTCCTCCTCCTCCTCCTCCTCCTCCTCCTCCTCCTCCTCCTCCTCCTCCTCCTCCTCCTCCTCCTCCTCCCTTTTGATCTCCAGTCTCGTGTTGTAGGATCGCCTTCTGAACTGACAATTAGAATATAAGTTTCATATTCGGGACAGCTAAAGCTAAAGTCTCTCTCTCTCTCTCTCTCTCTCTCTCTCTCTCTCTCTCTCTCTCTCTCTCTCTCTCTCTCTCTCTCTCTCTCTCTCTTGACGCGTCCTCCTTTCCTCAGCGGTTCCTTCTCTCCTTCCTCCTTGCCTCTCTTGCTTCCTTCTTCCTTCCCTCCTTTCTTGCTTTCTTCCTTCCTTCCCTCCATCATTTCTTCCCTTTCTTCCCATCCTTCTTTGCTTCCAATATTTCTTTCCTTCTTTCCTCCCTTTCTTCTTTCCTTTCCTCCCTTCCTTCCTTCTTCCCTTCCTTCCTTTCCTTCCTTCCTTCCTTCTTTCCTTCTCTTTTTTTTCCACAGACTATCTTCCTTTATCAGTCTTCCGTTTTACCGCTTTTACCAGAAACCTGGACCCTTAAAAACATGTAATATCTCTCTCTCTCTCTCTCTCTCTCTCTCTCTCTCTCTCTCTCTCTCTCTCTCTCTCTCTCTCTCTCTCTCTCTCTCTCTCTCTCTCTCTACGTGGAAACTGTACCAGAATGAGAATCAGATGACAAAGGAAAGAGAGAGAGAGTTTATCTATGCAGCTGGTCGTGTCAAAGGCTTCAAGTTGTCTTGTGTTTGTCTTGCATGGACTGTGAAAGTGAATGAGAGAGAGAGAGAGAGAGAGAGAGAGAGAGAGAGAGAGAGAGAGAGAGAACGCAATCTATTCTTTATTACACTCCAATTTCACTTTCTCTCTCTCTCTCTCTCTCTCTCTCTCTCTCTCTCTCTCTCTCTCTCTCTCTCTCTCTCTCTCTCTCTGCATCATAACAGTTTGGCCGGTCTGTGTCTGGCTGGCTAGGGAGAGCTTGGTGTGTTTATAGACTCATGCTCTCTATAGAATCTTCCCTTACGTAAATAACAGCATTCATAACACACAGTTCCTCCCGCCGCCACTTCGCTTCCCTCAGTGCAGCTACACACCTTAGTTTTTTTTTTTTTTTTTTTTTTTTCTTTTTTTCTCCTCCTGTAGTGCTGGAGGTTAAGGAGTGTCAGGTACAGGAGGGAGCAAAAATAAAGATGGTTTTAAAGTACAGTAATTACCATGAAGTTTAAGTGAGTGTTTGTGTAAATGATATGGAACGTTTAACCCCTTGAATACCAGGACGCGTTTCCATATTTATTCTGGTTACTATTGGTGATTTTATACAGCTTCAGAAACTTTTTTGAGGGGTTAAAATAGTGAAGACTGTGACTGTTAATCTTCTGACCTCCATAGACCCTTCCTAATATGAATTAAATGGTCTAATCGTACACAAGACTCAAGGTAAAAGTGTATCCCAGTATTGAAAGGGTTAAGGTGATAATCATTGTACATTGGTTAGAGTTTGTAAGATAGATCAGTAAATAGATAAATTATTGTGCTATTTTAATATTCAGAAAAATCAATCTGGAGATGATGGCAATTTAAATCTTATACTAGAGGAATTAAACTAGAAACGTTATATTAAAAGTTTCTTGAATTAGTAAAACATAACCAAAAGACATGGAACTTTGAAGAGACTAAAGTTGTACCAGACACTAGACTTGTAAAATAACCAAGCAATCGTAACATTAACAAAGCCACAAGCGAGTGAGGAAAACACTACCACCACATTACGAGAAGACATGGAACCAGCCACGATATAGTCAAGGGGAACATCACCACCACGTTACGAGAGGGCATGGAGCTCTGGGTAACTGGTTAGTGAAGAGAGGTTGAAGAGAGGTTCGGTGGAGAGGCGGAGGACGGGAGGGGGACTGAAGCTTCTAACACGTCACAACACTGCTTGTTCTGTAGCTCAACGCTTCGTGGGATCAGAGCCTGGCAGCGCCAAGCCATTAGTTATGCCAGTCCCTCCTCGTGGCGTGGCGTGCAAATAAATACGAGTCCATAAATATTGGCCACCGCGTATGTACGTTTATAGGTCATCCAAATTAGTGTCTGCCTGAGGGAGAAAGATTAAATACTAGACAGATGGGAGGATTCGTGAAAAGTGGGGATGTTTATAAACGAACACAAAGGAGGAACAAACTAGCAGACCCCTTCAGCACCATGACGTATATCCATGCTCATTCTACTTATTATTTGGTGATTTTATACAGCTTCAAAATCTAATGTGGGAGATTGAAGTAGTGAAGACTCTGGCCATTAATCTTCTGAGCTCCATACACCCTTTCTAATGTAAATAAAATTATCTAATCACACAAATCTCAAGGTAAAAATGTATCCCGGCACTGAAGGGGTTAAGAGTAGTAACAATAGTAGTATTAACTCCTTAAACCCAAAACAAACATGAAAAGACAGAGAAATAACATGACAAAACCAGAAAGAGAAACAGGAATAGATGAGGAAAGGCAAAATTTGTATGAAAAATGAAGAGATGAAGTAAGAGCAGGAAGACAGGGGGAAGGGGGTACGGGTGAAGGGGAGTGGATTAAAGGAGTAGAACCGTGAGGCTGAGTGGAGAGGGAGTGTGCTTTTAGGAGTAGAAAGGGAGGGGAGAGAATGACATAAAAAGGGGGTGAGGGGAAAAGGAAAATTGAAAAGGTGTAGGGGGTTGGAGCAGCTTGGAATGGTGTACTGTTGTTATTAAGAAGAGGGGAAGAAGAAGGGCGAATGGGATAATGGAGGAGGAGTAAGAGGAGGAAGAGGAAGAGAAGCACGAGATGAAGTAAATATGTTTTGGTGCACCATGGCGAGGAAAAAGCAAAAAACACTGCCACTCTAAGTTATTAAATCATATTTTTTGTGTTGTTAGATTGTATGTGTGTTTGTGTCCACCACCACCACCACCACCACCACTGCTGTCATCATCATCATCATCATCATCATCATCATCATCACTCGCTAGATCCTTCCTTCACTTTTACTTCATTTTAATTTCCTTTTTTTTCCTGTCCATTTCCTTCCTTTTCCGCTCTCTTATATGTAGATTTGTTTGCTTTTATCTTTTCTTCCATTTATTTTACCTTTTACCTTTCTCTTCTTATTTCCTTTCCTTCCATTGCATGTCTTTTTCCTCCTTTTCCTTGTATTATTAATGCCACCTTCTTATACTAATGGAGAAATATGATCATGAATGTACGTAGAGAAAAATTAAAATTGTAATACGTTATACTATATTTACTACTAAGCTTACTTGTACTACCACTGCTACTACTACTTGTGCTCCACCACCACCACCACCACCATAAACATCCTCAATCTAAGAACAATTACGTAAGAAAACACACTAAACAAACGAATCAGGTAGCAACCACGTCATTATCTATCCTTACTCTGACCTTGGCACTTACCAGATTACCACCACCTCCTCCTATTCACCCCGTCTTCCTCACCTCCTCCTTACCTCCTCCTTATCCTCCACTCCTACAATCATCGACTCTCCACTCCTTCACCCATCGATGTAGCAAGCGGCAAGATAACGCTTCACGAAAGAAATAAGAGCGAAATGCCGGGATAAACTATGCAGGCGAAGAACAGAAATGAGAGTGCGACAGGTGTGTGGAGGCTGCCGGGTGCTGATTATGATTCAGGTAAGGCGGAAAGGGTTGTGTGGAGGGGAGGAGGAACGCGGAGGAAGGGAAGGCGTGCGCATGTTTGTCCGTTGTGCATTAAAAGTGATGAGGAGGTGATGGTGATGGTGGTGGTGGTAGCAGTGATCGGGTGGTAAAGGTTGCAATGTTGTAGATAGTTGAGGAAATGTAAGGAATAGGAGCAAAAGAGAGAAGGAATAGATGAAGGTTGAGGTGTTGTAAACGAGAAGGATGAAGGGATGAAAGAAAAAGAGTAAGAATGTTTTAGAAGAGAAAGGAATATGTAATGATAGTGAAGGGGAATGATGTATGCATGCTGAGATGTGGAAGTTGAAGAAAGGAGAGAAGGATAAGGATAAAATGTTTTAGATGATTAGAGTAACAAAAAATAGATAAATAAGTGTAGTATGCATATATAAAGAAAAAAAAAGTAAAATTCAATGTTGAAACGATAGAGGAATGTGACAAGAATAAGGAAAAAAAATATCCAGATGTGAATAAAAATACTAAAACAAAGAAGTATGGAAAGAAAACACATACTAAGCTCGTGAACATCGTATGAGAAAAAAAGAAAAGTAAGGAAAAAATATACCAAGAATAAAAATGCACAAACCTAAGATAGAATTAGTAAAAAGAAGGAGACACGTAAGGAGAATGAACGAATGGTTTGGTAGGAAGGAAGATGAGATAACAGACAGAAAAGTAAACAAGAAAAGGAAGACCAGGAGGAGGAGGAGGAGGAGGAGAGGTAAGAGT
>NC_059291.1:9400662-9420662 GCF_017591435.1 Portunus trituberculatus
TGTTCACCTAGCAGTGAGTAGGTACGGGATGTAAATCGAGGAGTTGTGACCTTGTTGTCCCGGTGTGTGGTGTGTGCCTGGTCTCAGGCCTATCCGAAGATCGGAAATAATGAGCTCTGAGCTCGTTCCGTAGGGTAACGTCTGGCTGTCTCGTCAGAGACTGCAGCAGATCAAACAGTGAAACACACTAACCAAACCTTACACAACCTGTCACCATCACCACCTCCTCCGCTAAGTTATGTCACAAACACCCATTCATCTCGCCAGCAGCTCCTCGCCTCGCCTCGCCGCCCTACCACTCACATTGCTCGTCCCTCAGGAGGCTAATGTGGCCTAAACTCTCACTTACTAACACGAGAGGACCGTTGCAAGGGATGGAGTATTTTCGCAGCGTGTTTCCTTGATTCCTCGGCGACTGTTGAATAAAGGAAGGCTTGCTCCCACTCTTACTCTTACTCCTACTCATCCTGATTGGTTAAATGGCAACGTTAAGGTTTTTCGCGCTCGTTGAGGTGAAAGGGTAGGAAGGAACGTTGCTGTGTCTGGGTCCTGATGTGCTGTGATGTGATGTGATGTGTTCGATTAGGAAGAATCAAACTTTTTTTTTTTTTTTTTTTTTTTTTGAAGGGTACCTATTTATGCTATTTTTATTTCCTTTCAGTTGCTTATATTGAAAGTGTTTTGGTCATGTTTTATATTCTCTAGGATGAGTGGTGGAGTGTGGTTAGGAAAAGATTTATTGGGTACATGTCTCCTTTCTTGATCATTTCCAAGTGTTACATGTGTTCATACTTTACAACTGTGCCTCTTTTTATTTTTTTGTTGCCTACATATCTTATTGGCTTGTCCTTTTTTTTTTCTTAGGTTTATTTTTTTTTTTTTTTTGCCTACAGATTTTATTGGTGTTGATCCTTTTTTTTTTTTTTTTTTTTTCCTTAGGTCCATTTTTTTCCTATGATATCTGTAGTACTTGCAAGGGAGAGGATTATAAGCAAGGTTACTGTTTTTGTCGATAATTCTGACGTGTAGTTTATATTCACACTTTGCACAGGCCGTTACTTTATACTGGAGTTACTTATTTATTGTTCATATTGTTCATGCCTTAATTTTTCTTCGGTGGAATATAATATATGTAACAGGAAGGTTCATAAGATACACGTTATGTTTTTCTTTATACAATCAACGTCTAAACTCGAGTACTTGTTAAAGCCGCATTGGAAGTCATTATGGGTTCCAGGAGTGGTTTGATATTTTTTGATGGTTCAAAATTATTGCCCACCATTAATAGTAAATAAGTAATCATTGTGGGAACCTGACCAACGATGCTTGTGAAATTTGTAAGTAGTCTTGAAGAAAGTTAAAAAGCGTATGTGAGACATTTAGGTGTGTGTGTGTGTGTGTGTGTGTGTGTGTGTGTGTGTGTGTGTGTGTGTGTGTGTGCAAGTCAGAGAGAGAGAGAGAGAAAGACAGACAGACAGACAGACAGACAGACAGACAGAGAAATGCTTACAGAACGTCATAACAGAGACAAGAGATAGAGAAATAAAAAAAACTACCGATGGTCAGAAGCCAAGCACTCTATCTAACCAACCTATGTAACCAAGTCTCTCCTTAGTAATTCTTTGACCTGCTAACGATCTCCACACAAAACCCAATAGTAGATTCTGTTGTCTTTCTTATGTCAGTCTGTGTGTTCGTTCTTCCAGCCATTGATAAGAAGGTGATGAGATTGAGGGAAAGATAAGGGAGAGAGGATGAGAGTGAATCTGTGCTGTATATGTAAATGATAGCAATGATTTAGTAGTGAACGCTAAGAAAGATGAATAACTTGTGGATGGGAAAGAAAGCTATATTACATACATAGAGAGAGAGAGAGAGAGAGAGAGAGAGAGAGAGAGAGAGAGAGAGAGAGAGACGAGGGGGGGATTCCAGTTCATAATAGACCTGTCCATGAGAACAAGCGCGCACGCACACACACACACACACACACACACACACACACACACACACACACACACACACACACACACACACACACACACACACACCAAGCTCCAGCCCTTTAGAAAAAAATAGCAGACTAAATAGACGAACACTAGATGGCAGCACTTTCCTTGAGTCAGTAAATCATGCAGAAGAGAAATTATTTGTAAAAAAATGATAGCAAGATGATAAATAAACACAAGATATTTATGTGCCTCGTTCACTTTTTTCTCGTCGCTACATTAAGAAATAGAGCAGAAGTGAGGTGTAGGCGTGTGTGTGTGTGTGTGTGTGTAATTCACCTTGGTCGTCTGCTGGTCACCCATTACGGAGCTAGCTCAGAGCTCATAGACCGATCTTCGGGTAGGACTGAGACCACATCACACACAAAACACTAGATGTGTGTGTGTGTGTGTGTGTGTGTGTGTGTCACCTCGGTCGCCTACTGGTCACCCAGCCAGTCTTCCCCATTACGGAGCGAGCTCAAAGCTCATAGACCGATCTTCGGGTAGGACTGAGACCACAACACACTCCACACACCGGGAAAGCGAGGCCACAACCCCTCGAGTTACATTCCGTACCTATTTACTGCTAGGTGAACATGGGCCACACATTAAGAGGCTTGCGCATTTGCCTCGCCGCCTCGGGGACTCGAACCTGGACCCTCTCGAGTGTGAGTCGAGCGTGCTAACCACTATACTACGCGGTGTGTGTGTGTGTGTGTGTGTGTGTGTGTGTGTGTGTGTGTGTTAGTAGTGATGGTAGGAAGGATTAAAAGTAAATTTCTGTACATGTGAATTTCTGTGTGTTTTGCTGAGAGAAGAAAAATACATAAGACTAGGGAGAGGATGAGAAAGAGAGAATGATGATGATGATGATGGTGATGGTTGTGATGGTGGTGACTGCGGTGGTGACAGTAACGGTGATGGTGATGAAGGAGGAGGAGGTGGAAGGAAGAAAGAAAAAGGATATATATATATATATATATATATATATATATATATATATATATATATATATATATATATATATATATATATATGAAAAATGCAGGTTAGAAGGGATATAAATACTTCGAGGAGGAGGAGGAGAAGGAGCAAAGTTAGGCAATAAAAAGAGACGATAACACAAAAGGAAGGAAAGTGGGAAGACTGTAAAGGGCAAACTATAACTTCATACTTGAAATACGTAAATGAAAGAGAAAATAAGAGGAAAAAGATGTAAAGAAGGTTCAATCCATGTAATAAGACTAATAAGACTTTTCCATCCGACACACAAAGAAAGAAAAGGACAAAATATTAACCAACGTGTTACGATCTCTAGAGTTGAAAATGGATAACAAAAAAAAAAAAAAGAAAAGAAAATTTACATATTATAAATTCACAACAAAGAACATATAATTTTAAAGAATACAAGGGTAGAGAGAGAGAGAGAGAGAGAGAGAGAGAGAGAGAGAGAGAGAGAGCGGAACATTCCACCTTCCTACACACACACACACACACACACACACACACACACACACACACACACACACACACACACACACACACACACACACACACACGAGAACTAAAACCTTTGATAAGCATTCATGTATTTTTTTTTTTCCTCTCTACCTCACATTTCCGCGGTTGTCGCTTTTCTGGCTGAGCGACTGATTACATTTCGCCAATTATTCATGATACTGCTGTCATGTTTTCTTTTTTTTAGGGGGGTGTGGTGGGTGGCGTGTGGTTCGAGGAGAGGAAGAGGAGCAGTGGTATTTTCGTGACCGTGGATTTTATTTATTAGTTGCATTTCAGGGGGAGTGAGATGGAGGCGAATTGTTTACAAGTTTTAGTGGTGGTGATGGTGGTGCAGGTGGTGGTGGTGATGGTGGTGGTGGTGATTGGTGGTGGAAGTGGTGATTTTCAGGCAGTGAGTTGCTTTGGTGGTGTCGTGTTGTATTGGTGCAGCTGCGGTGAGAGAGAGAGAGAGAGAGAGAGAGAGAGAGAGAGAGAGAGAGAGAGAGAGAGAGAGAGAGAGAGAGAGAGAGAGAGGCAGAGGGAAAGGGGGTGAGGAAGAGAGATATGAAGCAATAGCGAAAGCATTTAATTCTTTCTGTTTCACATTTTTTAGATCAGCTGATGAAAAGACTTAACACAAAGAATTTTACTTAAAACTAGAAAGAAAAAAAAGATTACGTGCAAAAGTCATGAGAATCGAGAGAGAGAGAGAGAGAGAGAGAGATACATTTACTCACGCATGGATGACTGGCTACCAAGATAGGAGGCTT
This sequence comes from Portunus trituberculatus, assembly GCF_017591435.1. Classification (NCBI taxonomy): domain Eukaryota; kingdom Metazoa; phylum Arthropoda; class Malacostraca; order Decapoda; family Portunidae; genus Portunus; species Portunus trituberculatus. The sequence continues at coordinate 9,404,921 of NC_059291.1, forward strand.
TAGAAATCTTTTAAAACATACCCCGACATTGTTAAATAACGAACACACACACACACACACACACACACACACACACACACACACACACACACACACACACACACACACACACACACACAGAGCCATGATACTATCGGCGGGGTAACTTCCGCTGCAACTTTGTCCGCTCGGGCGTTGTGCGGGGGATTGTCGGAGGAGAGGAATGAGGGGGAGGGGAGCGGTTATTAGAAAGTAGAAGAGCGGGTGTTGGTGGGTAGGGGAGGAAGAGAAGCCGATGACCAAAGGGAAAGGAGGACGAAGGGAGGTTTGGGGGGGATGGAAAAGTGAATAAATTTGAGTATTACAAATTAACTCTTTTATTGCTATATGAAAATGTTAATTGCACGAGGTATTTATACAAGATTCCCCAAGAAATAAGGGATTAATAGAATAGTTATTAGAATGCGTCCTCAAGAAATAAGGGATTAAAAGAATAGATTTTGCTATTGGTAGTTAGTTTAATGATTGAAAGTGGCCGTAGTTCAAGTAAAGAGATCTCAGAATGGCCTGTAATTCAAGAAGGATGTGGTAAAGAGCAGTGGAAGGAGTGAAGAGTGCAATGTTGAATAATGAGAGATTGTGAAGGTTGAGCAAGGTAATTGGGAAACTATAAGCGTTGTGTGGGACGTAATTCAATTTTATGGATTTGTATGGAATCTCGAAAGTTTTTTTTTTTTTTTTCTTTTTATGTTATGTCCTATAGCGCCTGTAGGCATACTTGAAGAGTATATGTATGAAGCGCTGTTAAGCTTCCGCCCATTAGTGGCGCAGGCAATTTTGTTTATAGTGGTACCCATATTAGAGCCCATTTCACCACCGAAGCGCATCTCTGGTGTAACCACCTAGAACATGGGTGACATGTAGGTAACTTTAAACCACACAACAAATGGCATAGCTTCAAAGTGGTATGTGGTGGAAAGTAATACATTATATTATGACGCATTTACTAAACTACCCATATTGAAACTGTTAGGGTGTGGCGTTAAGGAAAATAGAAAAGTTGTGTGGTGGATATCTAATATTTGAAGATAATACCTCTGGAACAATGAACGAAACTAAAAAGAGGAAAAAGTTGGAAAGTGCTTTCTGTGCTGCATTTGCTAAATTACCCTTTTATGAAGTTGTGTGGGAGTGCCGTTAAGAAAAATGGAAAGGTCGTGTGGTGGATATCTAATATTTGAAGATATTACCTGTGAAAATATAATAAAAAAGACAAAGGTAAATTTTTCTCTCTATCGATCTCCATATATGTGAAATTGTTGACAAATAACAAGACAAAAGTAAGAAATGTGTGAAGCATGTCTTGAATTTGAGACTAATATCCACGAAAACATAAGGTAAGAAGTGGAAACGTGTGTATTGTATTTACTTAACAATCCATATATGAATTTGTTGACGAGTAATGAGAAGGAGGAAAAACATGAACTTGTTGTGTGGACCACCTCTTGGATTTAAGGGCATTTGATGAGAAAATTTATGCAAAAGAATAAAAAAAAAGTTTCTACCTATATATGAAATACCTGACAAGTAACGCTGAGAGAAGGTCAGAATTGCGTTGATATATGAATTTAAGGTTAATGAATAAAAAAAATAACAAAGAAAAAACGAGTACAGATCTTATTTAACATACCTCCAAAAACAAAAGTAGACAAAGAAATAGCAATAACAAAACCGTCTAAACATCGCTAACAAACAACTAAAACCCACATATTAGTGAATAAACACATCACAATATACGTAGAATGAGACGCTAACATGACGAAGAATGAGCAGCATGCGGCGAGCCGGTGACGTGGCGACGCAATTAAAAGCCACGCGAATGAGGAGATGAGTGGCGGCGCTGTGTGCATGAATGTGGCGTGGCGGCGGGGCGGTGACAGCAAGGGAGAGTGTGCGGCGTGAAAGAGGCAATTAAGCACCGTGGGAATGAGAAACTGAGAGGCTAGGAGTGCAAAAGGTGAAGGAGAACGTAGAGCAGGGAGAGGGAGGGAAACTTAGCTGAGGGTGAGGATTGCAGCTGAGAGAGTGAGAGGAAGGAGAGGGAGAGGAGGAGGTAGGGACTGTGCAGCAGGGCGTGGACAACTAAGTGGCTTGGAGAGAGCACAGGAGCGGCAGGGAATGTTGGGAGAGAGAAGCTTGAGGTGAAGAGGGACCAGAGAGAAGGATAGGAGGAGGGAATAAGGAATAATATTAAAGGTCACAGAGTTCAAGAAAATAGTTGGAAATGGAAGGATAGAAAGAAGGAATGGAGGAAGACAAAAAGAATGAGGGAAGATGAGATACAAGTTAAGAAAGTAAAGGTGAGAGAAAAGTAAGGAAAATGAAGAAATGACAGCATATTGGATAACATCAGAGAAAACAAAGAAAGAAAACACCAAAAAGAAGTTTGTATAAGAATGAGAAATAAAAAAAAAGAGGAAGAAGAAAAGATACAAGAGAAAAAAAACACAATATATATATTTGAAAATAAAGGAAAAGGCGGCGGAAAAATAGAGAAAATTAGGGGGGGGAACGGATGAGGGAACAAGACACCAGAGAGAAGTTAAAATAAGGAGAAATGGAGGAAAAAAAAAAAAGAAAGGCTAACATAGATTTGGAGAGAAAGAGAAGGAGGAGTGAAGGAGAATAGATGAGGTAACAAGTAGGAGAAAAAAAGATCACACAAACTTTAGGAGAGACGAGACAGGATAATGAAAGGAAGGGAAAGGAAATTGGATAACACGAAGGAAACAAATAAACAAGACACCAGAGATAATAAAAAAGGGAGGCACGACGAGATAACAAGCAGAGAGGAAGAATAAAAAAAATGAAAATAATGTAAATAGTAGAATTCCTGAGACTCAGTAGAAAAGCAGGTTACCAGTGACGATAACAAGGAAAGAGTAAATAGAGTGTAACGAGACAAGATAGGATAAAAAGATAGAAAGAAACGAAAAGGAAACGGGAAAGACTACTAGTGAAAATCAAGGAAATGAATAAAGATAAGATAAATAACATAATGAAAGACAGAATAGCTAAAAAAGAAAAGCGAAAGACAAACAGGATGTGGAAATCAAGGAAATAAATAATGATAAAATAACAAATACGAAGAGGGAAACAGAGAGAGAGGAGGAGGAGGAGGAGGAGAAGATTACCATGACAAAGGGGACATTAATACTAATAATGATAATAATAATTGGGGAAAGGATACAATTCCGCAGGAAGGACAAGATAAGATAAAGAGGAAAGCAACAGGAAAGCAAGGCGAGGGAGAGAGGAAAGTAAGAATAATAATGACAAAGGGAGAGAGAGAGAGAGAGAGAGAGAGAGAGAGAGAGAGAGAGAGAGAGAGAGAGAGAGAGAGAGAGATCCCGCAGGGGTCGTGAGGGTCAAAGAAGCAGACTAGCATATAATAATACAAGGAGGATCAGGAGGAGAAAGCAGCATGGGAAGGGAGTGGCTGGAACATTAGCAAAGGTGGAACACAACAGGAGTGTGGAATGGACCTAAATTGATCTCCCTCCGGCTCTTCCTGTCACTCCTAATGGCCACAGACAGACAAGCAGGCACACAGATACATTGGCAGATAGACTTACAGCTACAGACACACAGACAGACAGGGAGATACAAAGACACACACTCAGAGAGGCAGGTAGATACACAGACACAAACAGATACACTGACAGATAGACTGGCAAAGAGGGAGAGATGTGCAAGTCAAGACGCAGTGAAAGGTTTGAAGTGACTTTGTGAGTTTTCCTACCAAAGCTTTCTGCACGAGAGAGAGAGAGAGAGAGAGAGAGAATGTGTGTGTGTGTGTGTGTGTGTGTGTGTGTGTGTGTGTGTGTGTGTGTGTGTGTGTGTGTGTGTGTCTGTGCAAGCATATGTAAATAAACGAGATATATATTTACATAGATGCAAAAGATACGCCAGAAAATATATAAATGAATGCCAACAAAACATATAAATTTGAATACAAAGTTGATGTCTGTATTGTTACATTTCTCACCCTTGACAAAAAAGAATTGCCACTTTTTTTTTTTACTCTTTCTCGAACGTCATTGGAAGTAGATTGGTCATTTCCCTCTGCCATTTTTAGTGTTATTGGTTAGTTTCATGAACACGTAAATAGTTAATAATAGTAGTCTGTATAATGTAATCTAGGAGTCCATGAAAGGCCCAGTGATTAGTTGATATTTGTTACGCGTTTAACCCCTCGTGTGAATCTGGGAGGTGAAGATGCAAAGTGAAAGCAAAATGATAAGAAAAGAAGGAAAAAGTTTAGAGAATTGTAGACAAAACAAAACGTGGGATGAAATCAGATCATGTAAATGTACTCACTTCCACTCACCTACAAGGAAAGAAAACCTGCATGAATATGTATAACTAGGTGTACATTATAACCCTTTGAAAAATACACATTAAGAAAAATAACAACGAAACTTAACACCTCAAACTTAAAAAGAGAAATACCAAAATTTAAAAAAAAAAACTATACTGCATCAAAAAATAACAAAACACAACATGGAGACAAGAAAATGAGCACAACAAAATTAGATATAAAAACCATGACTCATATTCTGAAACATATCTACGCTGCAACTTTACATTCCAAAACCTAGAATTGAAGCTACACGTCTTTTCAGAAGGTGCCTGTACGTTTCTAGAGACAAATTAACAAGACCTTTACATTACCAATATGAAAAACAGACTTATTTTAATGACACGGCTAATCATCTCCGTGGGGTTTCAAAATAGTCATAGTGAGAGAGCAAAGCGTTTCAACGGGCGTATCATAAAGTAAGCAAGCACAACACGCACAACAAAACAGGCACTGACGCCACTAACACCTGGCCATCAACCCTCGTAATAACAGTGTTCAGGCGCCATTATACCTGCCGCCTCCATCCCTTGCATTACATACTTGACAGAATGACCACCACCACCACCACCACTTTCTCTCTCTCTCTCTCTCTCTCTCTCTCTCTCTCTCTCTCTCTCTCTCTCTCTCTCTCTCTCTCTCTCTCATACACGTCTCAAATCTCCCTCACTGCGCATCATTTCCGTCACTGCCTCACTGTTCCATATGCTCCTCCTCCTCCTCCTGCTGCTGCTGCTGCTGCTCTGCTTCTGCCTCTCTCTGCCTCCTTACCTGCCTTTCACTTGTCGTCTTTCATTCATCCCTTCTACTATCTCTCTCCCTTCCTCTGTCTGTCTGTCTGCCTGCCTGTCTGTCTGTCTGTCTGCCTCTCTCTCTCTCTCTCTCTCTCTCTCTCTCTCTCTCTCTCTCTCTCTCTCTCTCTCTCTCTCTCTCTCTCTCTCTCTCTCTCTCTTGTAAAGCGGGATCGGACTAGTCTCCCAAATATTTTCACCTATTATTTGTTGTTACCATTACTATTATCACACTGGACTGGAGGGTCGTACATGTGATGGTTAGGGAGGGGTTACAGTACTCACCTTGCTCTTGGCGTGGGTCAGTAGAGGCGTGGAAAACGTGGGTGGGTGATGGGGGGAGGGTGTTGGTGGTCCTGTCACTTGGAGGGGCGGGGTGCAATGGATTGGAGGAGAGTGGAGGGGAGTAACGGTACTACTGGATCAGCCTTCAAGTACGTAACCCCGCTGTAGTGATGCTTTTTTTTTTTTTTTTTCTTCAATTTTTCCTCTTGTGTTTTTCGTCGAGGTACACAAACTTGGTGCGAAGATGTGCGCTCTTCACACTTCTATTTTTGTTTTGGTTTATGTTTTGGTGATGCACTTCAGTTTTACGTTCTCTTGGTGGTGGTCGTGGTGATTTGTGTGTGTGTGTGTGTGTGTGTGTGTGTGTGTGTGTGTGTGTGATGTAGTGGAGAAATTTAGTGAATGGTTTTCCTCTCCTGTGAATGACTGACCCACTAGGAGGTGAACATTTAACTACGTAGTATAACAGAGCTTACCAGGGATTGTGTGTGTGTGTGTGTGTGTGTGTGTGTGTGTGTGTGTGTGTGTGTGAATCGAGTACTGATTATGTGTATGTCGTCACTAACATTCCGTGTGTGTGTGTGTGTGTGTGTGTGTGTGTGTGTGTGTGTGTGTGTGTGTTATATGCCTCGTGCAAGTACCACTATCGCCGCCAAGTACTTTATCGCTTCCCCGAGTATCAGGCAGTAGCGTTCAAGGACCACAGTACCGTAGCACCACCAGCACCGCCAGTACCACCGCACAGACACACACACATACGCGAGTCACTGCGGGGGGCTTAGGAACAGTGCTTCAGTCTCCTTGCTTCACGACCCCGCTACTTCTGTCGGTGCTTGTGGTGATGTGGTCTGGCGGGGATGCACGAGGGTTGCCTCGGGGGGTGCAGAGTTTTGTGGAGGAGGAAGCCAGCGTCCTGGTAGCGTGGAGGGCACCAAGAGTTTGCGGTCTCGTCCGATAATAGTAGCAGTGGTAGTGGTGCATCTCAGCCGCGCAGGGACTGTCGCAGCATCTTTGTCAGCTAGAACATAAGAGCACACAATATGAAAAAGATGTAGCAGTGAGTGTCAAGCGAGGCGTCGTGTTTTATTGTTTACTTGGCACCCAAGTTTTCACCGTGTCAAGATATCGTTTATTTTTTTTACTCTTCCCAACTAGTATTTAAGAGAAATATATTTTAACGATTTAACCCAAAAACACTTAGTAACTTTATCGCTAAGTTTGAATCATTATTTTTTTCCTTCTGTTTTATCAAGCTTAGTCTCGTGTCAGGGTGTGGTGACGGACACACGTAACGTTGTGGATGGAGTGAGGCACCCAGGAAATGTTATGTTCGCCTGGGGAACTCGCTCACCATTCGGCGCCGCGTCAGGGCCTGAGGAGAAGGAAGAGAGAGGACCTGCAGGGCCTTTCAGGGAAGGGGCCGAGGTGTTCTCAGTCTCACTCAGGCCGAAGGATGTGTGAGGAAGGCAGGGAACGCGCACACACACTCACACACTGCCACGCGCACACGCCCCCACACGCAACGTAGAGAGAGGAGAGGGAGCACAGCAGCGCCCGTCCGCCAGCCAGCCAACCACCACCTTCCTCGCGGCTCCGTGGCTACACAACGACTAACGTTCCTCGCCAACCCGCCAAACCGTGCCGCCGCCGCCATAACTTGCTTCCCTCAACGCTGCCACCGCCGCCACGCCTCCACCGCACCACCACCACACCGGCACCCCACGACGGTAACAGAGATCCTTTACGCTGACTAGTTCCTCATGTTCCTTCAGTTTATGTCGTTTCTCTTACTTCACCCCGGGGTCACGTCTCGCCCTCCTCTTCCTACCTGTGTTACCGCACGGGTTGATATGCGGGCACCTGGGAGCTTCACTGAACAGGACTCGCCAGCCTCGTCTTCTCGCTTTGTTGACAGTTTGATGCGGCTTAATGCGGGTGAGAGAGAGAGAGAGAGAGAGAGAGAGAGAGAGAGAAAAGAGAGGTCTTGTTTCATTTTTTGCAGCCTCTCACCAATCTCCTTTGCACGTGAGATAAAAGAAAATATAGAGACAGTCAGAGAGGAAGACAAACAGTGCGATTTTTTAACCTAATTTCTTCCAATGAAATCTGCAACCTGGAGACATCTTTGGGAGGGCGAAAGAGGAGGAGGAGCAGCAGCAGCAGCAGCAGCAGCAGCAGCAGCAGCAGCAGCAGAAGAAGAAGAAGAAGAAGAAAAGTGAAGCTCATTCAACATATATGAAGGGAACTTGTTAAGGAATGTTGCCCTTCTCCTCCTGTTCTCCTTCCTTGTGTACGCTCCTACACTCCTATACACTCCTCTCACTCTTCCTCTTCCTCCTCCTCCTCCTCCTCCATCTAATCCTGCCCAGAAGGGTTGGCAAGGGTGCAGGAACGTGTTAGGAGGGGGGAAGTCACCAACCAGCCAACAGGACACAACATCGAGAGTCCCTAGTGACAGTGTACGTGATGAGATAGAGAAGCTGTGTATTTTTACCTTCATAATTAACAGGTGAGAAAGCAAGAGAGGCGGTGTGAGTGGGTGCAGGTTAATATAGGCGTCATACCTATACACGTAAAGGAACACTAAGGAAGGAAAGGTGATTCGTTGGTTTGTTGGTTCTTTTTAAGACGAAAGCTCCTCTCCCCGCCCCCTCCCCTCACTTACTTTTGTTTACTGTTTGTTAGTCGGTCTGTATGTGTTGTTAGTGTGTTTTTGAAGGATTCTCTCTCTCTCTCTCTCTCTCTCTCTCTCTCTCTCTCTCTCTCTCTCTCTCTCTCTCTCTCTCTCTCTCTCTCTCTCTCTCTCTCTCTCTCTCTCTCTCTCTCTCTCTCTCTCTCTCTCTCTCAACCAGATCATACCGCAGGCGTTTCTTTGAGCTTCTCCATAATAAAAATAAAATCGTTTGTGTTAGAGAGAGAGAGAGAGAATTGGTGTTGTTCATTTCAGGACAGGTGATTTGCGTTAATTTGGTTTCCTGAGTGAACACATAAGACAAAGTTTACTGTTTTAAGATGTTTTCGTTCAGCTGAGTTCTGTTGCCTTGTGTTTTGTTATAGTAATCTGATCCACACCAGACTGAGCCCAAGACCGAGGTGGAGTAAGGATAAGTTCAAAGTCAGGTGTACTTTCCCTCCTATACAAGTGTACCTTTGTGTTTGGCTTTGTTCCCATGGCACCTGTGTTGTATGGGTCACAGGTGCTCGAGAAGGCAGGTGTGTGTGTGTGTGTGTTTGATCTGCTGCACTCTCTGACGAGACAGCCAGACGTTACCCTACGGAACGAGCTCAGAGCTCATATTTCCGATCTTCGGATAGGCCTGAGACCAGGCACACACCACACACCGGGACAACAAGGTCACAACTCCTCGATTTACATCCCGTACCTACTCACTGCTAGGTGAACAGGGGCTACACGTGAAAGGAGACACACCCAAATATCTCCACCCGGCCGGGGAATCGAACCCCGGTCCTCTGGCTTGTGAAGCCAGCGCTCTAACCACTGAGCTACCGGGCGTGTGTGTGTGTGTGTGTGTGTGTGTGTGTGTTTGTGTTTGTTGATGGTAGAATCGAGTTGTTAGCAGCAAAGAGTTAAGGAAAAAGTTGCTTGGTAATTTTGTATTTGTTGGGTCTAAGCAGCTAAGGATGTTGGTAGAACATGTCATTCTTTTCTTTCCCGTCTTCCTTCCCTCCTTCCTTCCTTCTTTCACCTGACTACTCAATTTTTTATCCTTCCTTCATTTCTTTCCTTCTCATGCAGTGTGGAAAGAGAGAGAGAGAGAGAGAGAGAGAGAGAGAGATGTAAAGCTGATTCATTAGATAAATAAGTAAAACAAAAACAGGCAGGTAGACAAAAAATGACGGAAAGACAGATAGGCAGAGAAACAAACTGACAGACACAGAATAATAAATAGACAGATAAGTAATAAATGAACGAAAATACGTACTACAAAACATATCGTTATATATATGAAAGAAAAAAAAATCTGTGTAACATTACCTCTGTACAACATTGACATCAGAACAACTGCAGTCCATCAAGACGTCACGCAAAGACCAAGGAAAATAAACAGTTAACCCCTTAAGTACTAGGACGCATCTTCATATTCACTCTGCTTATTATTTGGCGATTTTACACAGCTTCAGAAACTTATGTGGGGATTAGAATAGTTAAATCTTTGGATCTTTAATCTTTTGACCTCCATAGACCCTTCCTAATGCAAATAAAATCGTCTAATCATACCCAAAACTCAAGGTAAAAATGCGTCTCAGTATTGAATGGGTTAGAAGTGATAGGAGGCTTCAAATGTACTGTAAACCAAGCTGCAATGAGAACCACAAGGATCAGAAGAGTTCCCTGGTGGTGGTGTTGGTGCCTCTCGTCTTGTTGTCTGGTTGTCCGAGTGTCTAGTCCAGCTCAGCCTGTTCCGTGGCGGGTTTTTATAGTCACCGTTAACAGGCACTGACTTCTCCAGGATCTCTCGTATGCATCAGTGTAAGGGAGGGAACAATGCACCTCCATTTCGCCCTCTGCACGTTCATGGAGTAATGTTTGTGTGTGACTTCTGGTGTTAATTGTAGGTACAGAAAGATTTTGAATTAGATTGTATAGAGAGAGCACGGTTATGTAGAGTTTTGTTTAGTTACCCGAAGAAATTATGCCTTATTGTGCAAAACGTGTGTGTGTGTGTGTGTGTGTGTGTGTGTGTGTGTGTGTGTGTGAGAGAGAGAGTAAAGTCGTGTTTGCTCTTACTAGCCGAAGATTTTGATACGCTTTTGCTCTTTCTTATTCATGTTGATGGCAGTGCTGTGGAGAGTGTTGCAAGGACAGAAGATGGTGGAGGGTGGATTAGAGTGGGTGCAGAAGGGTGACAGAAGTGATTTGCGTCAAGAATGGTCTCCACACAAGACACGAGAGAAGTGAGGAGAGAGTTGATGGGTGCACTGAAGGAAGGCATGCGTGTTAATGGGGGTTACGGAAGGAGGCACACAGAGAAAGAATTGATCTACCATGGCGTTCCTTAATGGAAGCACCCGAAAATAGGTAGAGAATTGTCTCATCATTATCTACTCAGTTTTCTCGTGTGTAATTTTCCATTCCTTGTTAACTTTGCTGTGTAGTTCGCTCACTTATGATAAAAGGAAGCTGATTTACCACACTCGTTTCCTCTTCCCTCCTGTGTGAAATATATTGGGTGAAATATATGATTATTTATTTATTTATTTATTTATTTATTTATTTATTTTTTTTTTTTTTGCAAGCTCCTGAAGTGCGGGTTATTTATACGTTGGGAAAAAAAAATGTGGTGTTTACTGCAGAATTAATTATGATAATGACGTTCAGTGTCAATGAATATTTTGTGGAACGTGAAAAAATGATGATTCTCCTGATCTATTTATTTTCCTGTCATGGCATTTTTATTGTTGTTATTGGTTAGCTCAGTCACGGTTGTGGTAAGAATAGTTATGTTTGTATTTGTGAGCATCTTCGTGTGTGTGTGTGTGTGTGTGTGTGTGTGTGTGTGTGTAAGTGTGTGTGTGTGTGTGTACCCATATATCTCGAATAAATACGACTGTACGGTAGAAGTGATTTCATTACAGGTAGTGTTTTCCTTTCACTAATCACTATTCATCCTTGACTCGCAATTTCATCCTTTTTTCGTCTGCACTTCAAAAGAAAAAGAATAAAACGAAAGGAAAGAAAACTCACAAAGCACAAGTAGTCTATGATTTGCAGAAGGGCATCGTTTGTCTTTTTGTTTCCCGCAGTTTTTGGTTGATTGATACGAAGTTCAGGCCATTACTGAGTAGCATGAGCATTGCCTCCTTTTACGTGATGCAGCAGCGGAGTGGAAGTGAACATATTTACATTTCATTAATTTAAAGTGATTCCTGCGTAAGTCATCAGGAGCAGTGTGGATAATGACCGGTTGACACTTATCCTGCCTTTAAGCGTTATGTTGTTAGTGAAAAGTCTTCCGTCCTTCAGGGAGTGGACAGATTTACGTTAGGAATCTTAAAAAAAAAATTGATAAAAAAAAATGCTAATGTGTGTTGTGTGGCTAGGTGTGGTGAGTATGTGTGTTGAGTGGTGAGTGTTGCGTGTTGCATGTTGAGTGCTGAGTGGTCTGTCTGATGAGTCAAAGGGGCTAATATTGAAGTGACTTTTCGTATTCTTACTTAAGCTAAAATTTTGTTAAGTTCCTTGGTGGCTCTCTTACAGTTACCGTGTTATGTATTTAGCTTTTTGATATTCTCAGTGGTTTCATACAATTCTAACTCGCAATAACCAATAATGCCAAGTTTTAAGAGGTCACAGGTAATCTAAAGGTTAATATTTATGTATTCTGCTTCCATTTCTCTTCTTCTTGCATTGCATTACACTGATCCGTTGTTTAACTTGGAAAACTTGACTTTCTGCACATCCTTATCTCTTCTTGTCTTAGTAAGTTTGGCTGTATGTCCTCTTAACTTTTGATATCCTTGCAGACACAATTTCCCAACATCTATCTTTTGTTTCTTATACGTTCTACACGATTACTCTCTTTTTGTCTTTGCTGAAGCCTAGATAATTTTAACTTCTCTAATCTTCCCTCATGCCATAAACTCAAGGGAATTGGCACCTGTGTGTGTGTGTGTGTGTGTGTGTGTGTGTGTGTGTGGGTGTGGGTGTGTGTGTGTGGGTGTGGGTGGGTGAGTGGGTGGTTGGGTGGTGTGTGTGTGGGTGTGGGTGTCAGGAGTCAGTGAGGTAATATATTAGCAACCCTAGATTTTTACATGTAAGACGTCACACCACATTTATGGTTCTCCTCTTCTATGACTCTCTCTCTCTCTCTCTCTCTCTCTCTCTCTCTCTCTCTCTCTCTCTCTCTCTCTCTCTGAATCACGAAAAAAAAATTAAAAAGTATTTGCTTCGTTTTTTCTCCCTCAGTTTACAAACACATCAAATTAAACTATTAAACTCCAGCAGAGCGTCTCGTGTGTTAGAGTAATCTAGATCTTTCCCCTTATCTCTGTATTCTTCCATGTCTAATTCTAATAAATTCACTCTTTATAATTGAATCGGATTTAATAATTAGCTGACCTAGTTTTATTTATTTTTTTTTTTTTCATTCAGACTTAACATCATCTCTTGTCCACTTCTGTTAAACTGTGTGTACTTGTCTCTCTCTCTCTCTCTCTCTCTCTCTCTCTCTCTCTCTCTCTCTCTCTCTCTCTCTCTCTCTCTCTCTCTCTCTCTCTCTCTCTCTCTCTCTCTCTCTCTCTCTCTCATTCTGTAAATCTATTAAGTGTTACACAATATCTTATATCTGGACTTACTTTTACTCTCCTGTCTGTTCATACACATTTTTTTTCATTTTCTCTACTTTTGCATATATGTATCTGTCATTCATTCATTCAGTCATTCATATGTCACTGCACTCACTCCCATTATCGTCACTAAAACTACATGCATTTTCACTTCCCGTGTGTTTATGCAGTCTTTACGGGGAGGTCATGCATTTGCAGCCTCCAAAAAGAGTATTCCGTGTTTTACTTGCCCGCTAGGTTTGCAGGAATCCCATAGTGTGAGTTGCACGAGCGAGTAATTAACGCCAGCAGGTAGAAAAGCTCTGTTCTAAAAATACCTTCACCTGAGCACTTTTTTTCTCTCTTTTTGTGTGGCATTTGTTTCCGAAATTGCCTAAGTGCTCTCTCTCTCTCTCTCTCTCTCTCTCTCTCTCTCTCTCTCTCTCTCTCTCTCTCTCTCTCTCTCTCTCTCTCTCTCTCTCTCTCTCTCTCTCTCTCTCTCTCTCTCTTACACTAACATGACTACAAAGGATGCCAACTCTCCCAAAACTTTCTCATTCCAAACACCTCGCCTACACAGAAACATGAGGTGAAGGTGAGGACGTGGAGTGTTCGCTGCTACACACACACACACACACACACACACACACACACACACACACACACACACACACACACGCGCGCGCTGGCTTTACAAGCCAGAGGACCGGGGTTCGATTCCCCGGCCGGGTGGAGATATTTGGGTGTGTCTCCTTTCACGTGTAGCCCCTGTTTACCTAGCAGTGAGTAGGTACGGGATGTAAATCGAGGAGTTGTGACCTTGTTGTCCCGGTGTGTGGTGTGTGCCTGGTCTCAGGCCTATCCGAAGATCGGAAATAATGAGCTCTGAGCTCGTTCCGTAGGGTAACGTCTGGCTGTCTCGTCAGAGACTGCAGCAGATCAAACAGTGAAACACACACACACACACACACACACACACACACACACACACACACACACACACAGAGGAGTAACTCTGCATTATGACAAGCAGTAGAAAGAACTTAGATGAGGAAGAAGAGTAAACTTTGTGTGTGTGTGTGTGTGTGTGTGTGTGTGTGTGTGTGTGTGTGTGTGTGTGTGTGTTTGTATGTGGGCTTTCACAGTCATCTTAATTATTTTTTCTCTTCCTCTTCTTTCTTTTTTTTTTCTTTCCTCTCTCATCTACATTTACCACTATTCACTATTTGCGTTCAACTTTTTCGTTTTTTTCCTTGCAGTTTGTTTTTCTTGTCGTGTACATTATCTCTCTCTCTCTCTCTCTCTCTCTCTCTCTCTCTCTCTCTCTCTCTCTCTCTCTCTCTCTCTCTCTCTCTCTCTCTCTCTCTCTCTCTCTCTTATTTACATAACCTGCAGATCTTAAAAACGTTTCTCCTTCCTGAACAACCTGCTTCATAAAAAGAATTGCATAAATGTGTGAATAAATTAGGAAGGCAATGAACAAAAGAAATAGATAAGAGAAACAACAGAAAAATGTAAGAAATATGTACGAAAAGAAGAGTTAGTGTATTAGGGATAGATGTGATAAAAGACAAATAGTGCAAGAGAGAGAGAGAGAGAGAGAGAGAGAGAGAGAGCAACATGAGTAAGTATTATGTAAAAACAAAGTGAGTTTATGTTAAGTCGTTTTCAGATAAATTTCAGTTGTCTTTTTTTTTTTCGTTCGCAAAAAAAAAGGAGAACCAAACTCTTCTTTCTTACTAATACGCTAAAGTTATCATCCTCCTCTTTAACCTCCTCCTCCTCCTCCTCCTCCTCCTCCTCCTCCTCCTCCTCCTCCTCCTCCTTCTCCTCCTCCTCCTTCTGGTCATGAAAAGGTTCGATGACGTCTGTTAAAATCATCACTCCACTAGCACTTCATGAAATACAATGCGAAAAACGTGATATTTTTCATGTTTGGCTCAGAATCATCGTCAAATGAACCTAGACTCGTGTGTTTCAGCATGAAATTGTTAGCGTTTTGAATTTTCCCCAGTTGTGATGCCATTGTTTGGGCTAATAATAACGGGTTTCAAGAGGTGATTGGGCAAGTGGTTAGACTCCAAGACGTAAACAAGATCATATGCGTCACTGGAACACCTTAAAGTGAGATTGTTGCTATTGTTGTAGTTTTTTTTCGCATTTCTAACCCTGTGTTTTCTTCCTTCTCTCTCTCTCTCTCTCTCTCTCTCTCTCTCTCTCTCTCTCTCTCTCTCTCTCTCTCTCTCTCTCTCTCTCTCTCTCTCTCTCTCTCTCTCTCTCTCTCTCCTGTTCTTATACTGCTGGTCGCGTGTGTGCATACATTCATCCATGTTCACCCGGCAATGCAATATATTCTTTTTATTGCACACCTCATCACAACATTTGGCAGACAATACACGCGAGGCAGTTTTCACCTTCCCGCCCACACGTTTACGTCGAGCTCGCATACACAACACACACACACACACACACACACACACACACACACACACACACACACACACACACACACACACACACACACACACACGGTTCACCATTTTCGGGGTATATTTGCAAAGACGTCTTGGCGATAGGTACTTTGCCTTGAGGTGTGACGCTCTCTGGTGGGCTCTGAAGGGCTTGGAAACTGCCTTTTTTGACAAGTGTGGAAAGCCCATCTATCCTGCCCGATACGTGGACCGCTAATTGATCATAAGTTAGATATAGATTGTTATGTTGTGGTGCTTAGAAATGTCTCGCTAATATTTTGATGCGGAATAGGAAGAATGCATGACGAATTTTGCGGGGAGGGATTAAGTTCATGCAAGGAAAGAATGAAAATGCTGAGGGTAGATATAAAAATATCCGTAAATTCTGAAGATATGTAGTGATGAAAATAGGTTAGAGGTAAGACAAAGTAGAAGAGAGTGGTAATCGAGAGAGAGACTTGGAGGTAAAAAAAAAAAAATACTAAACTGAAAAATATTTGTGAGGAAAA
>NC_059291.1:9425662-9440662 GCF_017591435.1 Portunus trituberculatus
AGAGAGAAAGAGAGTAAGACGAAAGTTGTATATTTTTCACTTCATTTTTCATTTTCTTTATATGAGGGAAATAGAAAAGTAAGAAAGAAAAGGAAATATTGTTTTTTTACTATTTTTCAGCTTGTAGTTATTTTTCTTAATGGAAAATAACATAAAAATAGAAAAATAATAAAGAATCTTTTATTTATATCTATTGAGTTCATTTCTACATTGTAACTGGAAGAAAGTAGAAAAGTAAAAATGGGAGAAAGAAAGAAAAGAAGGAAAAGTTTGACCTCTTCTCAGTTCTTTTATTTTCTCCACTGGAAGGGAATATAATCAAATGAATAATGAAAGACGCGAAGGAAGGAAATCTTTTAATGTCATCTTAGTTCATTGTTCATTATTTTTTTTCACTGGAAGAGGAATAACAAAAATAAGATAAAGAAAAGTTCCAGCTGTTTCTTTTCATTGTCTCTTTTTTACACAAAGTGAATTAAAAAAAAAAGTAAAAAGGAAAGATTAGAGAGGAGTTAACGAGATAATCATGAACTTACATAGAATAAAAGTCGATGCAATACTTTTAACTTCCAAGTGAAAATGTAATTACGTCTGTTAAATAAATCCTTTTCTCAAATTATTTAAGAGAGAAAAGAGAACAAGAGGAGGGACAGATAAACAAGGAGGATTTAGAATATTGAAGAAAATGGAGAAGGAAATAGGAGGAGGAGGAAAGAAAAGGTAATGATAAGGAGGATGAGATAGAGGAATAAGAGAAGGGAAGGAAATAGAAAATAAAAGAGAAAAGGGAGGAAGAAATATAAAGAAAAATATGAAAGAAAAAATAAAAGGAAGTGAAAAAAGAAAATGGGCAAAAAGATGAGGAAAAAGTGAATGAGGAGGAACGAAAAGAGTGGGAAAAGTAAGGAAGAAGACGAAGAAGAAGGAAGAAGACGAAGAAGAAGAAGAAGAAGAAGAAGAAGAAGAAGAAGAAGAAGAAGAAGAGGAGGAGGAGGAGGAGGAGGAGGGGAAAGGAAAACCGCAGTCTCGTTAATTAAACCAAATAAGGAAGAGGGAAATAAAGAAGAACAAATATACGGAAGGGAAAGAAAAATGGGACATGGAGAGGAAGAGGAGGAAGAAGGTAAAGAAATTAAGAACATGGAAAATAAGTAAAAGAAGGAAAAGGAAGAAGAAAACGGTGGAGCAGTGAGATAGGAAAAAAAAAACTGGAATAGGAGGAAAAGAAAGAGGAAGGAAGAAAAGGAGGAGTAGGAGAAGGAACAGAAGGAGTAGGGAGAGGAGGAGATTTCTTAGCCTTAGTGAAAGAATAAGAACGCAGGAAGCGGTCGAGGAGGAGGAGGAAAAGGAAGAAAAGGAGGAGGAGGAGGAGGAGGAGGAGTAAGGGAAAACGAAGAAGTAGGAGCAGGGAGAGAAGGAAGTTTAGAAGGAGATTTCTTGACCTCAGTAAAAGAATAAGAACACAGTAGGTGGTCGAGCAGAAGGAAATAAACGAGAAAGAGTCAGAAAGAGGAGAAGGGTGGAGTAGGAGATGGCAGAGGAGGAGGCGCCAACTGCCCTCAATTGTCTATTCAAACCTTCTTAAGTAGATGTCTCGGTCATCCGCATGTTTCTTAAGAGGGCAAACTCAAATATACTGTTCTGAGTGTCCGCTGCACCGCCACACAACATTCCAGGGTCGATGGCCCGTGTCGGCTGTGCTACAAGATGGGGAGAGATTGTTATGGAAATAGTATGGATAAAGGAAGGAGAAATCGTTAGTATGAAGATTAAATTGACCATGAAAAATACAGGGACACATTTTTACCTTGAGATTTATGTACAGTTAGACCATTTTATTGAAATTAGGAGTAGTCTGTGCAGGTCAGAAGATTAATAGCCACAGTCTTCACTATTTTGATCCCATACATAAGGTTATGAAGCTGTATAAAACCACCAAATAGTAAGTAGAATGAATATGGAAACGCGTCATAGTAACGATAAAGAGAAGATAATCATTAGCTTATGAAAATTAGATTAACTATATGAAAAAATAAATTTGCATGAGAACTAGTGTGATTGATTATGCTTGGTGGTGGTGGTGGTGGTTGCGAAGAAATTATAATGGCTAGCGCAATTATTCTCCAGTGTGTGTGTTTGACTGGACGTGTTTGTGTTGGGTGTGATAGTAGAAGTAGCAGCACCAGTTGTATTAGTCACATTAGTTTTTATGGCAGTGAAAATAAAGAAAAAAAATATATTCTATGCACGCTAAGCTAATGTAGAAGCAAAGGTCTCTTCCGCAGTTTTCTTTTCTTTTCTTTTCTCTATAATATATTTAACCTGAGAGATTTTCAACCACTTAATAAATCACTCTAACTCTAAAGTCTAATACTTCAGAGAGATTAGCAAATTGAATATCACCAATTCCTTACACAAGCGAATCCTTTTTTTTTTTATAATTTATTTTTTTAACACGCGCCACTGAAGATCCTACCCTTGTCACACTGATACGTTTATACAGCTGAATAATCTAATTTCTGTCATTTATACTCAAACTTATTTCCGAAAGGGTGAAATACTCTTGATAGTTTTCTCATTGATGCCTTCGAGAATCATCAACAAGGAGAGGGAAAATAGGGCAAGAGAGAGAAAAACAGGGAAGGAAAACCCGTAATTTCCTTAAGTGACACAAATAAGGAAGAGGAAAAGAAAAAGTGGAAGGAATGGAATTGAGGAAAGGAAAAGTAATCATGATAAGAAAGGAGAAGAGAGAGAGAGAGAGAGAGAGAGAGAGAGAGAGAGAGAGAGAGAAAAGAAAAGAAAAGAAAAGAATATCAAAAGAAAAAGATAGATTTTAAAGAACATCAGCAGCGAGAAGAGAACGAGGAGAAGAAAGAAGAAAGGAAGGATATTTTGACCTCCATTAAAGAATTAGAACATGGGAAGTGGACGAAGAGGAGAAAGGAAGAAGAAGAAGAGGAGGTGGAGGAGGAGGAGGAGGAAGAGGAGGAGGAGGAAGAGGAAGAAGAAGAAGAGGAGGAGGAAGAAGAAGAAGAGGAGGTGGAGGAGGAGGAGGAATAAGGAAGAGGACGAAGCTGTGTTGAAGAAGGGGCAGGAGGAAGGAAGGAAGGATCGTCTTGAGCTCAGTGCGGGGTGGTGGCTGCTCTTTCCTGTCTATTCAGGATCCTCTAAACCCCTTCAATACTGGGACACATTTATACATTGAGATTTGTGTAGGATCAGACCATTTTATTAACATTAGGAAGGGTCTATGAAGGTCAGAAGATTAATGGACACTGTTTTCACTATTTTAATCACCCATACAAGTTTCTGAAGCTGTATAAAATCACCAAATAGTAAGCAATATGGAAACGTGTCATAGTACTGAAGGGGTTAAGTAGATGTCTCGGTCTGGTATACGATATTTTAAGGGAATTCAACGCAAGACAGAGGAATTATGAGTGCAAAGATGAGTTACGTTATAAGAGACTGATCTCAAGCTTTTTCATCGTCTTACTGACACTGACACACTTAAATATTTGGGAATACCTAGTTCTCTTTCTCTTTATCATTTCGTTCACCGTGGTTTGTCAATGCAGTGTTGTTATGATTTTAAAAAGTTAACATGGCTGCGAAGTTTGAACCCTCTTAGTAGGATATGATAATGACGATAGTTAAGTGTGATCAGTTGTGACGCTGTAGATTTGCACGGGAACTGGCAGCTAAGTGGGCCTTTTTTTGTTTAACTCTTTCTGTATCCATTACGCAAATTTTCCCTTCTTGCACATAAAAAATACTAAAGAGTGACGAGGCAACGGTGACATAAATAGGTGATTGTGACGGTGTGGTGACGATAAAGTGGAATGTTAACACTACGGTGGCGAGGATTGAGTGACGGAGAATTGGAGGTGACGAGCGACTTTTGACAATGCTGAAGTTCGGGCACAAAGTTGAAGGCGTAAAAATACAAGTTGTGGAGTGGAGGGAAAGTCGGGCTGAACACAGGACTCTGGGCTGTTTTGTGTGAAGTTGTACAGAGGGAGGGGAAAGTTAGCAGTAGCAGAAAAGGTTTAGATGGAAAGGAAATAAATACAAACAGAGAGGGATTCGTGTTTATTTTGGTGATGTAGTTAAGAACATAAATATTTAACCAGTTAACTGTTTTATGAAGCTGTACATATGAACGTGAAGGTTAGCCAGTAGCAGGAGAGGTTTAGAAGGGGAAAAACATAAACTAGAGAAGAATTAGTGAATACTTTATCGGGTTCATTAAGAAAACTTGAACACATTCTTTTAACTTTTTTTTTCTTTTTTTTTTTTTTTTTTTTTTTTACATATCAGTTGTTGTGCAAGTGGAAATTTTCGAGTGATATATTTCTGAGACAGTAAAAATTGTTACCAGTATTTTCTCTCCCACTGACAATCTATGGGAAATAATTATCTTTGTGTGGTTATTAGTAACTTACAACTTTATACTGGCGCAAGATTTTCCGGGAATCAATTATTAGGAGTTCATATTTTTAAACTCTTCCGCATCTCGATTCCTTTGATGTGCTCCAGTGTAAGTCATCAAGATTTCCAAGTGTGTGTCTGTAACTATGATGATAGTTTACCAGAAATCATATTACATCGAAGGGAATCCATCCATACCAAACCAGATATTTTTATTTACTTCTGAAAATAACTAATCAGAGGCCAAAGCGTTTGAGAATACCGGGTAACGCCTTTCAGTGCTAGAGGATCTTCCCGAATGATATACAAATATTTAGACACTTATTTTGTATTGAGATCATTTGTAGCCCAGATAAAGATGAAACAAACGTCTCATATGCACTAATATCTTGAATATTAATGTAGCTAAAGGAAAAAGAAAAAGAATTAACCTTGATTTTCGTCACTTGTTCTATTTTTCTTTATTGTGGTCCAAATTAAACCTCTGAACAAAAACACTAAAGTGAAACTAGTCAGGAATAAACCTATGTTCCTATACTTCTGTTTCCATCACTAATAGATGCTACATGTCTTGATAACGTGTCAGAAGTATTCTAAATGCCAATAAAGGGCGATCGTAGCACTCAAAACCGTAATTGTATGGACTTGAACGGCTTTTATATATTTTTTAGTTATCTTCTTTTTTTATTAGTATTTTACGCGCGAAAGAAGACAACTAAAGGAATATGACTAACGGTGGTGGGAGAAAGAAGGTGGCTGAGGGAAGATGGCTGAGGAATATCGGAAGGAAAGTCATTGAGGGGTAGGTGAGATTGGCCTAGGAGACGCCCGAACATGCTATGACATTTTCCATTTTTCATTTTATATTTTTATTTACTTGATATAGGAGAGACTCCGGCCAAGGTCAACATAACCTCAATAGAAAAACCAATAAAAGACCCACTGAGGTACCGGTTCCAAAAGATGTGTCAAGAGAATCATCGAAAATTTGAAACCTTCCTCTTGTTGCCTTATTAACACACGAATAACCTGAGATTTGGCTCACTCAGGAACACTCGTGCGTCACCAGTGAGTGTTTCTTTGTGTGGTGCCATCTGTGTCTCCTCGGCCGGGAACAGAGGGCCAGGGGATAGGGTGTGTGGGAGTGTTGTCCTTTGCTGAGGTATAGTGATGGTGGTGGTGCTGATGATTATGTTTAGTATAGCTACATTTTCATCCCTCATGCAATTGTAGCTATTTCCGCTACAAACATATACTTTTCCCACAGCAATCCAATTCATATTTTTCTTATTTAACAATATGTTATCAACTTTATCAATGCCTTAACATTGATTAATGATGTGATTACTTTCTTGTCCATATGTAATCACAGTTAACTCCGCTGCAAGGTGACCTTTTCTAAAACAAGCCATTTCGATGTTTTATTTATTTATTTGTTCATCGAGATATTTACATTTATTTTATACATGTAGGGAAAGTTTAATATGATTCATCTATTACTCTCTTCCAAATGTACGCAGTTCTGTTACAGGCTTGCCATTCGTTAAGCATCTTTTTTTTATTTGTTTTTTACAGGCAGTTTGTTAAATCTTTCTACACTTTTACTGTTCCACAAACTTAACAACATCCTCTGCAAAAAGTATGTAAAAGAATAAATAAATTAATGCAGAACTAAAAGATAAATACAAACCAAATTCGTCGTTTGTGTTAATGAGAGTATTTACATTTCTAAATTGACTTGATTAACACTTCAACGAGACAATCATCTGTCACACACCTAAACTCCCCACATCCACAATCTTAACAAGGCCGCCTCCACACAAACTTAACATTCCAGAGACTTACCACACACTTTATCTTAATTTCTCCCTCACACACCCTTCTACCCACACACACACACACACACACACACACACACACACACACACACACACACACACACACACACAGACAGTCTTAACCTGGCAAGTGGGACAAGAAGGTAAGGAGCGGCCACCACTTAGCTTATCACCCTTTATCTAACTGACCAACCCTTTACTCCCTTTATACACCGCATGAAAGAGAAGAGGAAGGGAATGTGGTAATAAAGAGACGGAGGCAAAAGAGGGAGAGAGAAAGAGAGTAAAGAAGAAGAAGAAGAAGAGAGAGCATACTCGAGACAGACCCCAAAAAATACGTGTCCACTTAAGAGGCGGGTGTCCATCAAGGTCGTGTGGTGGCGTGTGCTGGCGTGTGCTGATGTGGCCTGGATACCCTAGCAGTGGTGGTGGAGTGGCAGTGACCAAGGATTCTAGAGTATATTCCTTGGCAGTGACCGTCAGTGTGGTAGGATCGTCGAGTGCATTTTGGCTGGCGACGATGGTGGTGGTGGTGGTGGTGGTGGTGGTGGTGGTGGTGGTGGTGGTGATGCAAGGATTGGCTGTGACCGAGGAATAGGAGAAGGAGGGAATGTGGGGGTACTTGTCCATGTGGGGGGGATGGAGGGAGTGGGTAATTGGGTAGAGAGAGAGGGAGAGGGATTGTGTAGGCCAGCAATTTTCATCTTATATACGAAATTCTTTAATCATTCTCTCTCTCTCTCTCTCTCTCTCTCTCTCTCTCTCTCTCTCTCTCTCTCTCTCTCTCTCTCTCTCTCTCTCTCTCTCTCTCTCTCTCTCTCTCTCTCTCTCTCTCTCTCTCTCTCTCTCTCTCTCTCTCTCTCTCTCTCTCTCTCTCTTCTCTCTCTCTCTCTCTCTCCCTCCACACCAGTAATGAATCAGTTAATTGAAAGAGATCAATTTACATGTTCCATCATTTTTTTTCTGTCTTCTTTTCAATATCTATTTCTTCTTTTAATGCAAAATAATACACGTGTTCTATGTATGTATGTAAATATGTATGTATGTACGAATGTATGTTCTCTCACACTGACGCACCAGATGAAGCGGTCAAGACTCCTCTATCACTTTGAATATCTTCATAAAGCTGTTTTTTTTTTTCTTTCTTTTTCTGATGACTTGTAACTGGAATATAATGAAAAGGAGTCAAGTGGTGGTGGTGGTGGTGGTGGTGGTGGTGGTGGTGGTGATTCTGATGGAGTAGAAAGAGAGAAAGAGTTGATGACTGCAATTGGTGTCACAGAAATACAGTTGGTGATATTGTTTTTTTTTTTCTTTTCTTATTCAAAGCATATCTCTTCGTGTTATGATTTCTTGTTCTCTGTAGCACCTTTTCTTTTTACTTACTTTTATTTTTTATTTTATTTATTTATTTTTTTTTTTTTTTTTTTTTTTTTTTTTTGGTGGGGGTTGATCCTTTTTTGTCGTGTTTGTCGTTGTCTTCTTTTTCTTTTTCTTCTTCTTCTTCTTCTTCTTCTTCTTCCTCGTCCTCCTCCTCCTCCTCCTCCTCCTCCTCCTCCTCCTCCTCCTCCTCCTCCTCCTCCTCCTCCTCCTCCTCCTCCTCCTCCTCCTCCCTTAGTGACGTCATCAGTAAACAAAATAGCATCTCCCTTGTATTGTGTATTCGCGTGTGTCAGACTTGGCTAATTATCTCATTTGCTGCAAAACAAGGATATTAATAGTTAGGTTTAGGTGGATGGTCTTTGTGTAACGGGTTGCATAAGAAGGAAAGAAAATATCGGAATCATCAAGAATTCAATAGGCCTAAACGCGGCAGTCCTTGTACAAAGCATACCTACCTGCCTATCATCCTTATTGATAGATTTATCTTATCTTTTAAATCTCCTTGACGCGGTGCTAAACACTGTGTACTGAGTCTATTCCAGTCATCTACCACTCTGTTTCATAACCTTTTTTATTCTTTATTAAAACTCAAGCATGTTACTTCTTATCCTGCAATTGTTACCAGCCATATGTATTCTTATATTATCTTTTTTTGTATCCCTTTCGCCACTTAGATACTCAAATGAATTGCGCGTTGTCTATCTTTTCTTGTCTTTCTTACACGTTTGTAATTCTGTATTAATTCACTCATCCTTCTTCTATTTTTTTTTTCTTCCCTAAAGCATTTAATTTCATTAGTTACTTACTAATTTTTCTTTTCCTTTTCCTTTTTCAGAACTCGGTGTCTCAAAATAAGGTAGGTGGAAGTATGAGCAGGACTGTGGCGCCTTGCATAGCCAGGGACAGATCATGAAGAAGCCGTCACGAGTCGCTGGTATGTGAAGTGATGTGGAGAGGTGGAGGTGTTGTGACTAGTGGAGTGGTCAGTGTCAATAATGGAGGCTTTGGATAGCAAGTGATAGGGTGTGCTGGGCTTGTAGAGGCAGGGAATGGAGGCTGTGAAATGATGGAAGTGATGGCTTTGTGCTCGTATAGGAATGGAGGTTCTGGTGGAGTCATGTAACAGGTTTGTATAGGTAAAGCTTTGGAGGTTTTGATGAAGTGATGGGCTGTCATAGGGTTGGTGGAGGGAAGGAATGAGGAATGTGGTGCTTTAGAGACGGATTGTGGATGTGGGTGCTATGAGTGGAAACTGTAGTGGATTAGTAATGAGATATGGGAAGCTTATGAAGGAAGTGATGAATTTTGAGAGAGAAGAATGTGAACTGATAAACTGATAAAGACGTGGCAGGTTAGAGTGAAGGGATGTAAAGAACCTAAACAACGATATTGGCCACAGAAATGAATGGTTTTGAAATATATATACTCAGTTTTTGTATACAAGATTTAATTCAAGCTTTTTTGTTACCTTGCATCGATGCTTATGTATCTTTTATCTAGTTAAATATTAAGCTCTGGGTTTTTAGAAAGGAAATCTGTGGAAACTATAAAAGAGAATGATAGTTTTGAGTGTCCGAACGTGTGTGTGTGTGTGTGTGTGTTGGCGGGGAGGAGATGTCACGTTGAAGAAAATAATGATAGTTTGAGAGATTGTGATTGGCGATGACAGACTTAAAGAAATCGTTGTCTGAAGTTGATGGCTATAATTCGTATAAGAAGATAAGTCAGCCAATTGATTTATTGAGGTTCCTATAAAAGTGCTCTTCTTGGAATAGAGAGAGAGAGAGAGAGAGAGAGAGAGAGAGAGAGAGAGAGAGAGAGAGACCATTACTGCTCCTAAAATAGTGATAAATATATTACGCTTGGAACACAGTGATAATGGTCTACACACACACACACACACACACACACACACACACACACACACACACACACACACACACACAACGGTGCCAGTTTGCTGAGGGCGTGTGGATTGGCTGGGAGAGGAGACGAGATTAAGGAAGGGAAAAGGAGGAGGAGGAGAGGGAGAGGAAAGGAGAGAATGAGGGAGAGGGAGGAAAGAGTATGGCAAATCGAGATGAGATAAAGTTCTTGCTACTGGCCTTATAAAGATTGAGAGAGAGAGAGAGAGAGAGAGAGAGAGAGAGAGAGAGAGAGAGAGAGAGAGAGAGAGAATCAGCATTTTAACAGGATTTTTCACAATTTTCATAGATGCTTGAGTGGTAAGTGGTTTTGGGGAGAAAAAAAAAAGAATTGAGAGAGAGATAGAGAGAGAGAGAGAGTGTCACGTGGCAAGGGATAAGAGGTTGGGAAGAGGGCAAAAAGAGAGGAACATTACTCACGATACTCATTGCATTGCTTCTTTGTGATTGGAGACACGCGAGGCCAAGAGACCAGAGGCACTTGGGTCCTGATGTGGATAAGTGGGTCAGACTGAACTGAACTCAAGGGAGGACTGGGCGTGTTCGGGGCTCGTGATCCTGGATATTGCAGCGTCCTAACTCGAATTATAAAACTCTTATCCTGTTTGAAGCTAGCAAGTTTCCCAAGGGTGTTTTCATGGCTATTTTGTCTTCCCAAATCGCGCTTTTATTTATTTATTTTTTTTTTAGAATTGATCTGATCAAGCGCAACAACAACATTAGCAAAGATTAAAAGATAAGTAAGGTCTATTAAATGTGTCAGTCAGTGAAAGTAATTAACGAAAAAATTGGGAGAAAATATAAACAACAGAAAATAATGAAAACCACATTCTGAAATTCTGGCATAAAAGAAAAAATAATAACAATTGAAAGTAACATGCTTCCAGGAAAGTAAAAAGAACCTCTTTAAGATCGAGGCAAAAAGCTCCATTCCTCTACTGAAAACATTTAAGGGAGAGAGAGAGAGAGAGAGAGAGAGAGAGAGAGAGAGAGAGAGAGAGAGAGAGAGAGAGAAATCCTACCATTTGTTTTCAAAAGATAGGAAAAAAACAATGTTGATGAATTCAGAGATTAAAAAGTTCTTTATCACAAATGGAGAGAGAGAGAGAGAGAGAGAGAGAGAGAGAGAGAGAGAGAGAGAGAGAGAGAGAGAGAGAGAGGGCACTCTACATAAAAGATGAAAGGAAAGCTAAAAAGTAAAAAAAAAAAAAAAAGAAAGAAAAAAAGGCCTGAAATATATCTCCAAATATTTACAATCCCCGTGGTGATGAGGAGTGCCCTTGTGGATGAAGACGCTGTTGGTTGCACACTGCGGCTGATGCACTCCAGTATTCCCGCGCCTCCACTAAGCGATAACTACCCTGTGCCTGTGGCGGCGAGAGGCTGACTGCTATATAAGTTTGGATACCTTACGAGTGCTTCTGAAGAGCGAAATTTTGCCTTGTATTACATCACCTTACATATTGTTTTTTAACAGTGATTTATTCTACGTGTGATTTCTTTCTTTTTGGATATTTTGTGTGTATGTTACGTTTAATAAGGAAATTATATCGACAGGTATGAAGAAATTAAGGTGTTGAAGAGTTCTATATCACTTCACAGCCTATTTGTATTCTTTTATTATTTATTTTATTCTTTATTGGCAATTATTCCCTGTTTTCACTTACTTTTTGATAGCCAGTTATTGAGAAGACTTCTGTACCAAATAGCCGTAGCAAAGAGATGAAAATAATACCCATGTTATGCTACTACGTGTGAATTGATCAGTTTGTCTTGGTGCATCATAAAGTAACACGGCCATGTGGCGCCGACGTGGGGAAGAGAGCAATGGAATAACATACAAAGAAATATAAAGGAAGTCCAAACAGCAGCAGACCTTAAAGTCTCTGCTAGGCTTCTATTCAAGAGAACTGGAATCACGTAGGAAGGAAGGTTCTCCCAAGTTAGTCTTTCAGGAGGAAAAGTTGTGAAGACGATGATGTTGTGCACTTGGAGGAATGGTTGCAGTCAGTGTTTATACCGTTGCTTACTTACATACACACATTTATCTGTTTGTAGATAATAACAGAAAAAAAGTATGTGCGTGTATTAATTTCACAGCTCATTTTCATTAACTAATTGTAATATAGAAATAAATGATGGTATCTGACAGAAAACGTTCTCTGGGATGCAAACGTTATTACAGTTTCAATTAACTAGAGAGAGAGACCATGACTGACTGATATTTATTTATTTATTTATTTATAAATTTAATATTTATAAGATATTTATAAATTTATATATGGCAAGTTTTAATCGCCGCCAATGGCAAAATGCTTCATTACACATGGCGTGGATTACCTCGTTCCATAAAGATAATTGTTGCATACAAGTAATCCTTCAAGCTTCTCTTCAATTTGTAGAATGTCGGATAAACTCTTAAGTAAACCTTCCGTATATTTAAAATCCCTTCAGTACTGGGACAAATTTTTATCTTAAGTTTTGGATATGATTAGACAATTTTATTTATATTTGGTAGGGTCTGTGGAGGTCAGAAGTCTTCAGTATTAGTTTTTGAAGCTGTAAGAAATCGCCAAATAGTAAAGAGATTAGATATGGAAACGTGTACCGATAATGGAGTTAAACACACTTACACAGATTTCGCAAAAAAAAAAAAAAAAAAAAACAATAGTAATAATAATAATGATAAATAAATAGATAAATAAATGAATAAAGAATAAGTCAATAAACAAATAAATAAATAAATAATAATTAATTAAAAACGTTTGAGACTTTCTTTTTAGCTAGATCGATATATTTTCCTGCAATTTTACCGGTTTTATGCTTGACTGTGCCCAAATGACCCTAAAAAATTACCCACAAACTTCACAAAATCACCCAAATAGACCGTCACGATGCAGGAGATGAGATTTAACTACTGTGGATGAATTATTAGAATATAACATGAATTTTGATATTGTGAGTAAGGAAAATATCATCCTCTACTTTGAAAAATACAAAAAGACGTCTGAAATATAGCAAAACTGATAATCACATGTAAATACCATCCTAAAATCAATAGAATAAAGGGATAACTCGAATAACATAAGTCGTGACACTGAAGGAGTTAAAACAATCGATTTACATTTGTTCTCTTTTTTCCACTGCGCCACAAAGCAAGTGTTTCGTGACAGCGCCAAGCCAGAGAGTGCAGCATTCGTGAACACCTGATGACGTTGCCTGTTGTGGTTTATAAGCTCAGCCAGTCAGCTGGAAAGGCGAAGACCAAGAGAGCTGGAACTTGTGTGTGTATTCGTTTCTAGTGCAAGAGAAAGAAAATAATTATGGGTTTATGGGTTTCGTTGTTGTATTAGTAATGATGGTATTAAAGTCATGCTGGTGGTGGTGGTGGTGGTGGTGGTGGTGGTGGTGGTAGGTAGTAGTAGTAGTAGTAGTAGTAGTAGTAGTAGTAGTAGTAGTAGTAGTGTACCAGCAATAACAACAACAAACAATAGCACCAATAATTTTATTTACACACACACACAAACAAACAGACAAACAAACACACACACACACACACACACACACACACACACACACACACACACACACACACACACACACACACACACACACACACACACAGACCGGTCGAAGGAGATAAATGTGTTCCACTTGAGAGAGAGAGAGAGAGAGAGAGAGAGAGAAAGCCAGCCACTGAGGTATAGAAACGATAGTGGGAAAGGAAGTTAAGAAAAATGGAAGACTAATAATAAGAAAAATGAAAATATAAAAAATGAAAGAAAACGATAATTGTATAAGGGCAGACTAAAGAGAAGCAGTGAATGGGCGTAGGGAACAAAAAAAAAAAAACATAATAAATGGGAACAGGAAGGGTAAAATTGGGAGAGTGGCGGGAGGATTGATGGAGGCGGAGAGTTGAGTCGTGAAATAGGCCATAAGGGTGAAGGAGGAGGAGGTGGAGTGAAGGAAAAGGGAATGGAAATAATTATGTAAAAAAGTATGTAAGGGAATAATGAAATATCGGGTAGAGAAATTTAAAAGTCGGTTAGGTTCTCAGTATGTGTATGGTTTGTTGTTGATTTTCAGCTTAGCAACAACACTGTCCCCTGGAGTTGTGTCCCTCGCTGTGGTGCGGAATCAAGGTTGACATGCCTGTGTTGATTATTGATATACGAGTAATGCTAATAATGGAATTCCCAGCCTCAAACTAAGTCACATGTTATTAGTACCGAAACTGACCAAAATAGAAGAAAATATGAGAAAATATTACGGAACAAAATATCAGTTTACTTCCCTTTAGATAGAGATGACAACCTTAGTCTGGGTGAGGAGAGATAGTAATTTTAAGAATAAATTAGAATAAAGACAAAAAAAAGTTGAATTATGATATCTACACAATAAAATCAACAAGTGGCTTGGGGTAACAAGACAAACCAACTTGAGAGAGCTAGACCAGTGCAGGCAGAGGCGCTACTCAAGGGAACCATCGCCTCTTGGCAGAGAAAATGGATGGAAATGCAAGAAGTAATACGTAAGTTGACGAGACAATAGCTGGTGCGTGAAGTGAAGAGGAGACTGCAGTTGCATAAAAGCAGTGTGGCGGGGAGGGAGGCATGACTTGGCAAGATGTAATAGTGGAAGAGTAAAACAGTAGAAGTAGGGGTTGGATAAGAGAAGAGGTGAAGATAGCGATAGGACAGAAAACATGCAAAGTCGAGATGGAATGTCGGTTCTTGAAGTGAGCTTACTGCAAGTCCATGCATAACAATGTTGAGTGTACTGTGATTAATAACTTGTCCGGTTACGGCAAACTAATGGAGGTGTATGTGAGTGTGTTCGTCACTTTTGTTGCTGTATCATTGCGTGGTGCGTGCAGGAATGGATGCTCAAGTGTCATGAGAGGTTTATTTATTTTTCTTCTTTTAGTTGTTAGTTCAGAATTTATAAGTAGGAGGTGAGAGTTTCTTTATTTATTGTATTTTTTATGTATAAATTATTGATTATAACCATCATTTGTAACTATACGAAAAACTAAGGCTATTCAGGTGTTAGAGAGAGAGAGAGAGAGAGAGAGAGAGAGAGAGAGAGAGAGAGAGTCACCCAGCCTTCAGTACTTCAAAAAATTTATTTCTACAGCAATTAAGTGAATCCATTCCTCGCCTCTCAGCCTCTCTACATATCCTCGTAGCAAAACAGACCCTGGAAACGTGCCAGCCAAACACGAAGCTGTCTTGAAGTGCCGTGGAGCAAGAAAAGAAAGAAGAGTTATTGACCGTATCTCCCTGATAAGAATAAGGAGAAATAAGTGTTTTAGGGTATGGAATCCACTTTAGGACTCTGAAAGGAATCGTCAAATGTACTTTAGCAGTTCTGTAGGTAGTAAATTATGTTGGAAAATGTTGATAGAGTTACATTGA
>NC_059291.1:9445662-9465662 GCF_017591435.1 Portunus trituberculatus
AGTGAAATATTATTTTTATCGCATTCAAAAGCAATTTGCATCTTTCGTCATCTGTTGTTCGAATCAAATGCTCATGACATTTATAACGTACCTGTCTTTATCTGATAGCGAGATTAACATTAAAGTTTTCAATTAGTGAATACCCGCCCAGTCACGACTGGCTTGCTCACCTCACCTTAGATCAGCCAGTCTTTCAGTCAGTCAATCTATCTCTCTCAGTTAGTCAGTCAGTCAATAAGTCAGTCAGTCAGTCAGTCAGTCAGTCAGTCAGTCAGTCAGTCAGTGGGCCAGTCATCACTCAACAATTCAGTCGATGAATCGATCATCCAGTCTATTCCTCTGAACTTCTGGGTCGAAGTTTAGGCTGGGTTTAGATTGATTCATTTAGTTGTGTAAGTAAAACAACTCGCTTAAGTGTTCATCAGAATTGCTTAAAAAATAAAGTTTAAGTATTTATGGAAGTGCCGAAGCCAGAAAGACCAAAATGTGATTACCAAGATGAAAAGGAAATAGATGGATATGGTGAAGGAAGAGATATGACGTAACATTGTATGATAGAAAGACAACATGGCCAGCGTGAGTAAATACGAGGACACATTTTGCTCTCAAGAAATTTCAAAACATCCTCAAAATTTAAAATGTCATTGATAAATATGTGTAACGTGTAAATATATTCCATGACGTTTTTATTTATTTATTTATTTATTAAGTGAATTCTTTGAACAACTTTTAAGAATGCCAATATAAAGCGGACAGAGAGAGAGAGAGAAAGCGAGAGGAGGCCAGGCTCATTGTACTTACTAAACACCAGTTCACATTTCCATATATACGCATGTTCCTAGGATTCATTACCATTTTCTATAGAGCCCGACATTTACATAGGAGTTATTGCTCTGTGATATTGTACTGTTGCCGCATTCACGGGTCATCGGATGGAGGGCCCAAGCATGACAACACTACTCAGCATAACTACATATTCAGCAGCAGTGCCTCTTTGTAGTGCGGCTTGATTTGAAACAGCGACGGGAGTGAAGTAGTGGACGCTTACTGTCGCTTCCTTCGTTTAGGCACGTCAGGTTTATGTAGGCAAGTATTATGTAGTATGGAATTAATGAAGCTTTTAATTTTTTTTTCACTTTCAGACAACTTTTTTTTTTTTTTTTTTTTGGGTGATCTCTTTGTTTTTGTACGGTTTGTCTGTTGTTTAGACACGGCAGTATTTGTGGTTAGGTGTTATGTAATGCGGAATTGACTGCGCTTTTCATTGTTTTTTGATTTCCTAGCTAAACTTTTTTTTTTTTATTTCGTGTGATCAGCTGTTTATTTTATTTCATTTACTATTCATTTTTTATTTTTTATATACAGGTTCGTCGTTTTTTGGTTTGAGGTACGCCAGATTTTTGTAGGCAAGAATTATTTAGTAGTTTTTCGTCGCTTTCACTTCATGATTAGACTTTTTTTTTTTTTTTTTTTTGTTCACGTGATAACCTTTTTTTTTTTTTATTTTACATGCTCCTCTTTTGTTTAGACACGATAGAGTTTGTAGTCAAGTATTATGTAGTAAGGAATTAACTCCACGTCCATTCATTTTCACTTCCTAACAATTTTTTTTTTTTTCACTTGATTAACTGTGTATTTTATTTGATTTATTCACTTTATATACCGGGTCGTCTTTTGTTTAGGTACGCCAGATTTATGTAGCCAATTATGATTTAGTACGGAATTTAACGAAGCTTTCCGTCGCTTTCACTTCCTCACTAGACATTTTTTTTTTTTCACGTGATAACTTTTTTTTTTCATTCTACACGTTCGTCTTTTGTTTTGTAGGCAAGTATTATGCTTTATGAAATTTACAGATCGCCTTATCCTTTTTTTTTTCTTTCTTTCCTCTTCATACATACTCACTTTTTAGGCCTTCTTATATACTGGCGCTTCCTTTGTATAGATTCTACAGGTTTTGTAGCCGAGTATTATGAACTACTGAACTAGCATCACCATCTCATCCTTAGTACTACTGGGGACACATTTTTTTCACATTTACTTTTTAGACAGCCTTTTTTTCACTACAATCTCTCAAAAATACTCCTGTAGCATCATCACTTAGTCTCTTAATACGTCTGTAGCATATATCATCATTATCACCACCACCACCACCACCACCATCATCATCATCGCAGCAAACACCAAGAGCTTTAGTCCCCATCCAGTCACCATTCCACCAGGCAGTGTCACGTATCATTATCAGCAGCAGCAGCAGTGAGAGGACGTAAGGCGGCGCATACCAATTGAGAGGGAGCACTTTCGTATTTTCTTGCTTGGCTATACGAAAAAGAAGACTAAAAATATCATAAATGCAAAAATGTTCGTGTCGCCAGTGCGTGAGGCGAATGCAATGCCTAATGAGTGCTGATGGCCTCTTAGGGGAAGGAAGAAGTTAAATAAAAGAAAAATTTTACATTGCTGCGTTTTGGTTACATTTCCAGCTGACACCACCACCATTATTACCAGCACTACCAACAACAACGACAACAGCAACAACAAGAACAATAGCTATTTAACTGTGAAAGTGTAAGTATAGTAAGAGAGAGAGAGAGAGAGAGAGAGAGAGAAATAACAATGGGCAGACAAACAGACAGACAGAAAGAAGGAATGAAAGAATCAAGGGTAGAAAAAACTGCAGGTAAATTACAATATATTATTACTGCCTGAAAATTGATGAAGAAAAATTAAGAGAGCAATTAGTGAATATGAAGGGACAGACAACATATGGATGAAAAAAAAAACGTGAATGCTGTATTTTTTTTTTTGTAATAACGAAGCATTAATTATATACAGAATAGAGGCAAAAAATTAATAAAAAGAAATGGAGCAATGAATTTTGTATGTCAATGAATATGAGCTAAATTCCCAGAACTATGAAAGAGGAAAGCAATTAGGAGCAATGTAGCAATATTGTTATTGTTACTATTGTTGTTATTTTTATGGTTATTATTATTATTATTATTATTATTATTATTATTATTATTATTATTATTATTATTATTATTGTTGTTGTTATTATTATTGTTATTATTATTTCAAGTTTTAAAGAAATTTCGTTGAAGATTTTCTTGGAGACTACGTGAAGGTATATAAGAAATTATTTTTTTAACCTCTTGCTCGTTTAGAAACAGTGTACCAACAACAGCAACAACAATCAATAGGATCAGTTATTTATTTTATATGCCACACACACACACACACACACACACACACACACACACACACACACACACACACACACACACACACACACACACACACACACACACACACACACACACACACACACACACACACACACACACGCTCCTTTCTTTCCTTTCTTCCCTCATGTTTCGTTTTCCTTTTACATTCAATTTTTCACCTCGACACTTTCATCGCTTGTTATTCGCCCTGTGCGGCTCCCCACCTCCCACCGACACTCTTCTTCCATCTGCGCTGTGGGGCGAGGAAGCGTTGTCGTTTGCATCATGTGTGAAGGGTGCAGAGAGAGAGAGAGAGAGAGAGAGAAGAAAGTGAAGTAGAATATAGCGAATAGCACTACACTGTATTTTTATCTATTTACTTATTTTACTTGTGTACTATTGTGAGGGAGAGAAAGTTGTATAAGGGAGAAAGTTATTGTTGTTGGAGGTAGTAGTAGTAGTAGTAGTAGTAGTAGTAGTAGTGGTAGTGGTAGGATTGTCATGTACCAGAAATATAACACCAAATGACATTTCAGAAATCACCTTTATCATGCTTTGCGTTTTGGGAGCATCAGTTTGAGCGATTTTTTTTATTATTGTTATTTTATTTTCCGTTGTCTGAACTCTCTAAAACGTATGAAAGAAAAAGATATATGCCCTACTCCTTCATTGTACATCTATTTGCACCGCTAGTTATCTGTGTGCCTCATTTCTGCACTACGTTTGGTGGCGCCCTAATTGATCCACTCAGCACAGCCTTACCAACCCACACAAGAGACCAGGGAATGTAAACAATAGCTGTAGTCCATAAACCCCCCTTGCCGATCACAGGGGGCCAACATACAAAGGCTTGTACATGCACGCGCGAGTACCTTACTGAATACTGAATACACGCGCGGGTAAGGTATACGAGCGACAGGTATATAAAGCAAAACATGACGTGCACTGGGATGATTTCGTAATATTCAGATGAAATATCACTCACTATGAGATGTGATTTGAGGTGGCAATGTCCTTCACACAATAATGTCGTTCATGTATATTCTGCGTGTTATTCAGAGCCGTAGTTTTATTTTATTTTTTTTAGATCTTAAAGAAAAATGTTTTAGAATTTAAATCAGCGTATAAACGAGTACATAAAGTAGGGTAATGTAGGTAGCCGGAGGTGGCAGGTGGAGGCCCGAGTAGAGAAGAGAGTAAACGTAAAAAGGAACCAGATGTCTTCAGCGTTTGTGTTGGTTATGTATTGTAAACTTTGCCCCCCTCGTCCTGACTGTTGTATTGATTATTTATTATACACCTTCCCGCCTCGCTCTGAGTGTTGTATTGATAGGTGGTGATGAATGGAGCGTTCCTGCCCTGTTATTGACGTGGTAATACTTATATATATATATATATATATATATATATATATATATATATATATATATATATATATATATATATATATATATACACACACACACACACACACACACACACACACACACACACACACACACACACACACACACACACACACACATATATATATATATATATATATATATATATATATATATATATATATATATATATATATATATATATATATATATATATATATATATACATACACACACACACACACACACACACACACACACACATATATATATATATATATATATATATATATATATATATATATATATATATATATATATATATATATATATATATATATATATATATATATATATATATATATATATAGATAGATAGATAGATAGATAGATAGATAGATAGATAGATAGATATAGATAGATAGATAGATAGATAGATAGATAGATAGATAGATAGATAGATAGATATATATATATATATATATATATATATATATATATATATATATATATAGATAGATAGATAGATAGATAGATAGATAGATAGATAGATAGATAGATAGATAGATAGAAAACCCGTAAAGAAATATCCTCCTAGGAAATTTATGGATAGAAAGGTAGACAAAGTATGGTGAGAACTTGTGTTATTTCCGTATCAGCCAGCACCCTTACTGAAATGAAAGTTTTCTCATATTTTCAGTTAAAAAATGAGCCCGACATTCACATCACGCTGTATCCACCGC
This sequence comes from Portunus trituberculatus, assembly GCF_017591435.1. Classification (NCBI taxonomy): domain Eukaryota; kingdom Metazoa; phylum Arthropoda; class Malacostraca; order Decapoda; family Portunidae; genus Portunus; species Portunus trituberculatus. The sequence goes on from NC_059291.1 coordinate 9,451,018, forward strand.
CTTGGTAACCACTCCTTGCTCTCTGACGTTTCGCCTCACCACCACCTCATAGGTTCATCTTTCAAGAGCGTTTCTTGCTACTTTATTAAATTCTTCTTGGGAAATATTGTCGGAGGAGGTATTTTTATCTTTATCTGCCCGGAGTGTCACCTAACAGCCTCTCGACACTGCCTGACTCTATGGCGGCTGCTTTCATACAACTTAAATGCTTACAAAAAAAAAATACCGATGCTGTGGTACTAAAATGGGTTAGAATTTTTCAAATTTACTCGCTTTCCGTAGAAAGAAGCTTAGCAAAATTCTGGTTGCAATTCTGAGGTACGGGTCCAGTTAACAACTTCATGTAACCAGAAGCCAATCAGAAGGCAGAAACAAAGCAAGGCAAGACCTGCAGTGACTTCGACGCAATCTAAACTTTAGTGAAGCTGCGGAAGTTTGCCTATTCGTAAACCTGGAGGAAAGAGAGGAAGAGAGGTGAAATGGAAGGTAGGGGAGAGAGAGAGAGAGAGAGAGAGAGAGAGAGAGAGAGAGAGAGAGAGAGAGAGAGCAAATTTGCAGGGGAGAGTAAAGGAGAGAGAGCAGGTGGTGAAGTGATGGCTATAACAGGACGCTTTCAGTAATGTCACATCCATTACCAATAATTGCCTCCTCTTCTGTCCGTGAGTGGCGGCGTGGAGGAGACGCGGCGGCTGCCCTGTATGTGCCCTCTGTGTGCCCCGGGTGTCTGGGTGTTTCGTGCGTCCTTGAGTGTGGCCTCGGGGGCGGTGTGAGGGCGTGAGGGCTCGCCATATGTGACTTTGGAAGTTAGTGTTATCGATTTAAGAGTTTATCGTTTATTGTTTGATTATTTCATCTTAGACGTTTGAGTTGGGGATTTATGTTTCGTGCTTCTCTCTGTCGGTGGTTTGTATATATGTCTATTCCTATCTACATCACTATCTATTAATCTTTTTGGCTGTTTTAACTATATCTACTCTTTACCTGTCTATCTTTGTATCTATTTATATACACTGTCCTTCGATCTTCTTTTTTACCTAGCTATCTATTCATCTCTCTCTCTCTACATCTCTTTGCCAGTCCTCTCCTTTCTCGGTCAATAAACATAAAGATGCAACCTTCTTTTCCCTGTCTATTCAAACGTCCACCTTCCCCACGTCCTTTCCAAGCTGCTTCTCACCCACACACTCCCGCTTCTCCTGAATCTCATCTCAGCAGGAGGACGCGCTGCCAGATGTGCCACTAAGACCATCTCCTCGCCAGCCTTTACATGAATTAGGTGTTCTGTTGTTGTCTCCCCTCGCTTCGGTTCCTTTTTTTTCTTTCCTTTTTTTTCTTTTTCTTTTTTTTCTTTTTGATAATTTACTTTTTTTGTTTTGTTATTATTTTTTGGTTTATTGTTGACTTTTTTTTTAACGTGAGGAGCAAAATATATGAAGGATGGAAAGAAAGGTCCTATGGTTTTCTTTTTTTCTTTTCGGGTCGAGTCTTGTCTTGTCTTGCTGAAGGAAATAGTGTTTTTTTTTTTTATGTAAGATGTCCTTTTTTTTTTTTTTTTTTTTTTTTAACATTGACTGACTTTACTCACACACACACACACACACACACACACACAGAGAGAGAGAGAGAGAGAGAGAGAGAGAGAGAGAGAGAGAGAGAGCCAAGGAAGTTCCAGGGATTGTCAAGTGTTGGCTTCGTGGTTTCTTGCAGCTTTCCTTATTTTCTTACATTCTTATTGTCTCGAGATTCTGAAAACAGACGAATGAAACAAGGAAGACAGAAAGGAGGTTTTGAGATAAAGAAAACTGTAAGAGGTGTGGTTCTCTATAGAATTAGATGTTTAAAGAAATAAATTACAATATTATCTTTATAGAAATGCGCAAAGTCGGTGAAATAGTATGTTCTAATACATTTTTTTTCGATAATTTGGCAAAAGGTGAAATAATAGTTTAATAACAGTCCCCGGAAGAAGATAACGTGTAATAAAGTGAGGCAATAAAACGTAAGCACAGGGAGGGAATACAAGAAGAGGATACGAAATAAGTGAAATAAAAATATTCCGAGAAGACAAAATGAAAATTCCTGAAAGCGAGAGAGAGAGAGAGAGAGAGAGAGAGAGAGAGAGAGAGAGAGAGAGAGAGAGAGTACAGAACACAATATGACAAAATGAAAACCGAAGAATGTTTGCAGACTGATAAAAGAAAGATAAAAACAAACCAGACCACTGAGACTAAGACTGGTGGAGGGAAGATGTACGAGGAAGCATCTTAGCGGCGGCGAGATAATGAATAACACCTTTCATCTGGCGGCTCCTTCGTAGACAAGCTGTTTACGGGAGGAGAGAGAGAGAGAGAGAGAGAGAGAGAGAGAGAGAGAGAGAGAGAGAGAGAGAGACGGAGGGAAGGCCATAGACTGAGACGATGCAGATTAATGGTGATGCACTGAAAGGGACGAGGGAGGAAGTTGCGAGGCAGGTAATGGGATAAAATAATGTGCCAGGATGGATTTTCAGCATAATGTGCCCAAGATACCGGCTCAGTATTCCGTGTAAGACCCGTGTTTGTTACTTATGACTCTACTGTACTCATACGTTGCTTTATATTACTGCGAAGATTTTTTTGAATTTGTTAAAACATTTGAATTTTTTGGTCTTTTCAATGCGCAACATACACAGCACAACTCTATTTTATTTCTATTTTTTTCTAATAATGTATCACAAAAGAGGCTTCCTGCATTAGCACAAGACCCATCATGCTCTGCTCTAGCCAGCCCCACTCACGCCCCTTACCCTAACGACTAGTAGCGTTATAATCTCTTTCTTCTAACACGATTTTCCACTACCGTTTACTTTCCTGGAGACACTTTACTTATATCAGTATACTCGTATTCCCAAAATCTTCACTCTGAACTGCACTTATCCTCTCCCGTCTGATGTCTAAAGAGAATATCGCTGTCATTCATTATAACTATTTACCTCTCCCAAAGTATCCTACCTCCTCGTTCTGCAGTCTCGCCTCCTTAACCCCTTAGTACTGGGACGCATTTTTATCTTGAGTTTTGGATGTGATTAGACGATTTTATTGACATTAGGAAGGCTCTTTGGAGGTCAGAAGATTAATGACCAGAGTCTTCACTATTCTAATCCCACTTAAGTTTCTGAAGCTGTATGAGATCACCAAATAGTTAGCAGAATGAATATGAAAACGTGACGTGGTACTGAATAGGTTTAAACTATTTCATTTCTTCTCAATATTGGCTTCACATCCTCTTCCTTGCTTTATTTTCTTTATATTTATCTATGGCAGCTTCCTACGTAATAACCAGTTTCTCTGCCTTATATTCTCAGTCTTTTTCCATGTGTTTAATTCTTCTCTGATGGAAATGTTCTCTTTTTCAGTCTGTGTTCCTATGCTCAGTCACTTCTCTTTACCTTAGTCTGTTTCCTATAACCAGTCTGTTGTTTCGTTGCTATATTTTCTTCTATTCTAAGTCTGGCGTTCTTTTTTTTTCATGTTCCACTTTCACTGCATATTTTTCTTTGTTTTTCATCACTTTTCAATCCCAAGCTGTCTCATTTTATTTCGTCATTCACTGCATTTTTTTTATTTCTTTGGCGTTCTTCTTTGTCCTCTTTGGCGTTCTTTCTTATCTGTTCTATGTTCACTGTATATTTTTCTTCGTCTTTTATCACTTTTCACCCCCCAAAGTCATTTTATTACATTATTCACTGCGTTTTTGTTTTATATACTCTTTTTTTAATTTCTTACTTTTTTTCTCTCATCCTCTTCCGGCTACCACCATCACCACTTAATTTTCTCTAGTGCTCTCACCCCCTTGCTTTCAATCACTACTACTCGGAACTGCCTCTTCTGTGCATTTCATTCCTCCTCTGCCTCCTTCCTTTCAGTGTTTTATCTTTCGTCATCACTCCCTTGTTTTTACTTTGCTTCATAATTCCCTCTGCTCTTCTGTAACTAACAATTCCTATTACTAAAGTTGCAGGAATTTTTTTTTTCATTTTTTTTTATTTATATGTGTTTATATTTCTTTCTCTTTCATAATTTCGTTGTCTTTTCTCATCTTCTCGGATTCACCCACACTCCATTTTCATCAGTGGCGTTACCAGGAAGTAGTCTGGGATATTTCCTACACACACACACACACACACACACACACACACACACACACACACACACACACACACACACACACACACACACACACACACACTAATAAAATATCTCCTTATCTCTTTTAAAATATTTTCTTTTATAAGACCAAAATTTGTCGCCATCTTCACATATGAGTTATAAATATACACAATATATATAAATATTTATTGTGTCTTTGAACAGAAATGATGAGAATAGCAATGATTGATGAAAGAATAAGTCACGTAAGAGAATAAATAATGAAAACAACAAAAAGTGAACGAAATAGATGTCTAAAGGTATACATTTTCTTTTGCATATGTTTAAACCCCAGTTCTGCAACATGTCCTCTTCCTTCAAACATTCTGTAGATAATATGTTAAAAGCTGCAAATGAGCATGAACTTTTTTTTTTTTATTATTCTTTCAAACAAACGTTACTTCTACAAAAATAGAAGAAAAAATCACTTCCTTGCATGTATTTAACTCACGGCTGTCCGACACTTTCATTTACTACTGCAGGCACTCCGTACGTCCTGGTGAACCTGAATACTGGAGCTGCGAAGGTGTGTGTGTGTGTGTGTGTGTGTGTGTGTGTGTGTGTGTGGTGTGTGTCTGCTTGTCTGTTTGTTTGTTTGTGCGTGTTTCGTCCCTCACATTCACGTTCCCCTTCACATTTACTCGCTTTCCTCTCCTGAAGATTCTTAAAACACTCCCTCGCCAATTCCCAGAAAATTTCGACCTTCTCTCCTTTCCTTTTCCTTTGCTTCTCTCTCTCTCTCTCTCTCTCTCTCTCTCTCTCTCTCTCTCTCTCTCTCTCTCTCTCTCTCTCTCTCTCTCTCTCTCTCTCCATCCATCTGTTCATCTTTGACATCAGTAAGATTATAAAGCAAGTGACAATCAAGAAAAAATGAGAAATAGATAATTAAATAATATGACAGTTTGATTGACATAGCAACGTAAATGAAAGAGAGAGAGAGAGAGAGAGAGAGAGAGAGAGAGAGAGAGAGAGAGAGAGAGAGATACATAGTTATATACAAAAAATACATAAATGGTTGATAGGTATTTTGATGAACACACTTTGGAATCACACAGGAATTAAGAAATCTGATGAGATGTTCTGTGCCACTCGTGACCACCTACCTCTCTTTTAATGACAACGAGCCAAACCTTCAATCCTTTCTGACTTTCTCTTTGATCTCACACGCAACCGGTTACATTTTTTTTTTCTTCTCTCTCTCTCTCTGTCTCTCCTTTTTTTTCTTCCTTCAACTCCCATGCAAATAGTTTTCTCTAATGTGTTGTTCCGCCTACCTATCGCGTTTCCTTCCTAACGGCTCGGGAATTGCTCATCTTTTTCAGTCTTTTTCGTGGTCAGTGTTTAGGTATTTGAGATCAACATCAATTCAGACAGGATTGTTTCAAGGTTCGTGAGGAAGATGTTTATTAGAGTCACTCGTGTCTTGTATTTAGGTCAGGTCCAATAAGTCTGCTGCTTTTCTTATGTTATTTAATTTTTCTTTGTGATGTGAAGGAATAATTTTGCTTGCGTTTAAAGATTATAATTTACAAGTACCTGCTTTTGTAGAGAGAGAGAGAGAGAGAGAGTGTGTGTGTGTGTGTGTGTGTGTGTGTGTGTGTGTGTGTGTGTGTGTGTATAGGGAGGTGAAATGCAACACCGAAGCCTCTCTTAACTCACACTTGGCACAGAAAACCCGCATTGGAGGACTTTCTCGGAATCTCTCTCTCTCTCTCTCTCTCTCTCTCTCTCTCTCTCTCTCTCTCTCTCTCTCTCTCTCTCTCTCTCTCTCTCTCTCTCTCTCTCTCTCTCTCTCTCTCTCTCTCTCTCTCTCTCTCTCTCTCTCTCTCTCTCTCTCTCTCACACACACACACACACACACACACACACACACACACACACACACACACACACACACACACACACACACACACACACACACACACACATGCTATTTTCTATGACATACCACGCAGCAGATTTCACCAGTCACGGCTTCAGTAACTATTTTATTGGACCGATCTTTTGTTTGCTTCAAGTTCCTCGTTCCATACCCGCTCGCAGTTTGGACCATAGGAAGTCGAGAGGCAGTGAATGATCTGGACAAAGTTCTTAAACACAATAAATGTATAATGTTAAATGATATTGAAATTAAACAACTGCAAGAGAAAATAACAAAAGTATAGAAAGGCTGTAATATTACATGAAAGAAACAAGTTAATGGTTTACATTGTATGATGAGAGACTTAGAAGATGAAAAATATTAATAAGCAACGAGGAAAACGTGAAAGTTCTCTCTCTACGAGTGTGAGGGACGCGAGGCTGCGCCGAGCCAGTGCCTACTCTGGCTGGCACAGAGAGGGACAGTACAAAGGGGAGGATGTATTGCTTCCTGGTATTCATGCTCGGCCTGTGAATGCAGCGCCATCTCGTGACGAGCGATCCTTTCATGGAAACATTGGAAGAGTTAATGGATGCTCCGACAATGCCTTATTTGAATATTTGAGGCATAAAAATCACTGGAAACACATTGCCCTCCAAAGCAGCTTTGGGGAAGCGGGATGAATTACCCAAACTGGCGAAAATATGAACATTTCACAAATATTGGAGCTTTTCAAATAAATAGATAATATATATATATATATATATATATATATATATATATATATATATATATATATATATATATATATATATATTTTATTTTTGGTGGGGAACGAGACCGTTGAGTATGTATGTGCTGTTGAAGTCTATGGCAACTTGAGCATTATTCTTTTTTTGAAAGGAGCTTTTGTATTTTTCGCACAAGGGTGCTAGTGGCGGACGCGGTAGGTGTGTGGGGCTGCTAGAGCCAATCAGCTTGCAGCTTGGCTGGGGCTAAGGGGTGGCCGTTTGGAGGGCAAACTTCTTCTCCTGAAGATGGTCCAGACAGGACCGAAAGACGTCTCGAGAGCAATATAGATTTTGGCGCACTCCTCCAGAATCTACAACCAGACAAACGCACCCGTGTGCGAAAAATACAAAAGCTCCTTTAAAAAAAAAAAAAACAATGTTCAAGTTGCTATAGACTTCAACACACACACACACACACACACACACACACACACACACACACACACACACACACACACACACACACACACACACACACACACACACATATTAATAAGCAACGAGGAAAACGTGAAAATCTCTCTCTACGAGTGTGAGGGACGCGAGGCTGCGCCCGGTAGCTCAGTGGTTAGACCACTGGCTTCACAAGCCAGAGGACCGGGGTTCGATTCCCCGGCCGAGTGGAGATATTTGTGTGTGTCTCCTTTCACGTGTAGCCCCTGTTCACCTAGCAGTGAGTAGGTACGGGATGTAAATCGAGGAGTTGTGACCTTGTTGTCCCGGTGTGTGGTGTGTGCCTCGTCTCAGGCCTATCCGAAGATCGGAAATAATGAGCTTTGAGCTCGTTCCGTAGGGTAACGTCTGGCTGTCTCGTCAGAGACTGCAGCAGATCAAACAGTGAAACACCACACTTATTTGTAATGGCCAGTGGTGGAAAGGGACAGTCTCTTGGTCCACCGTGCTTTGCTGCGGTGAGTCTAGGCACAGTAAGACAAGACAAGACTCAGGGACACTCAGGCCGAGGTTACCATTTCAAGAGGAGGAGGAGGAGGAGGAGGAGTAGGTTCATAGCAGCAATTGTGGCGTTGGAGAGGCGCTGTGGGGCTGAGTGCGAGTAAGGTCTGTGCCGGCGTGGTGGTGGCGGCACCGGCGATGTTGTGAGAAGCTGGTGGACGGAGCTAAAGGGAAATAAAAACATCCTTATACAGCACTACACTTTTTCCTTTGACATTCTTGTTGGTTGTCCAGGAGAGGCGGCGGCGTATAATGAGAATATAAACAAAAGTAGGGACAGCTCAGAAAAGGGCCGGCTGACTGCTGAGAGTGTGGTTATTGGTTGGGTTCTCTTTGGGAAGCCTACAGGTAAACATAAGCCATCGCTCCATTTTCCATTCAGCGTAGGCGTAGCTCTTTGTGCGGTGTTATTGTGTTATGTTTCCCAGCACGGAGTATTTATGTTTTTGTCTTTCGTCAGGATGTTGTGGCTGTGGTGATGGTGTAGCTGTAGTAGTAGTAGTAGAAGGAGGAGGAAGAGGAGTGTTAGTAATAATAGTAGTAGTGATCGCAGCAAAGTGGTAGTGTAAGTAATAGTAGTAGCAGTAGTAATAGTAATAATATTAATGGTGTAGTGGTGGTGATAGTGGTAGAATTAATGGCTATTGTAAATATATTGTAGCAATGTTAATCGTAGTGATGGTGGTGGTGGTAGCAATACACGTAGAAGTGATAGCAGGTAACAGTAATATCACTGCTTTAGGTTAGGTTAGATTAGGTCACAGTACAGTGTTCATAATGACAGTGAAATCAGCGTATCTATCTATTCATCTTTACACTAGAGAGAGATAACAAGAGACACTTATTCCAGAGTATGATAGATATTTCCCACGTGCTGCTGTTTTTATCCTTCCTTATATGTGCCTTAAACTCACAACTACATATACGTGAACCCTGTGCACTCCCAGCCAGTGTGGAATGAAAACACCTCGTTCAGACTTTCCATTAAACTCAAAACTCCTTCCCCACTCACCACTTACTGACATTTCATCCGTTTTGCTGCTATACTTGCTTTGTTAGCATTCACAGCACCGCGGAAAATTGTTTTGCATGAACACAGAGAGAACAGCAGATTAATTTTGTCCGATCCAGCCTACAGAAATACAAGAATACAATTTTAATGGATATGAAAACAAAGAGGATAGTTAATTATATCTACTCTTAAGTTATGAGACCAGCAGAGTAATGTTAAATCCTTTCATTAAAATACAAAGAAGATAAGAAATGCAAGAATGGATATGTAAAAAGGGATATATTTGGTTAACTTTATCTAATCCTAAGTTCACAACAGTACAAGCATTGCGTGGGAGAGAGAGAGAGAGAGAGAGAGAGAGAGAGAGAGAGAGAGAAAAGAATAGAGCTCTGCAATTTATGGCTCCTGCAACGCCTGGAGGTGAGTGTTGAGAAGGAAAAGACGTCTCAAAGGTGATTATTAATTAGTAAAAGCTATGCCATGTTGGAATTAAAGGCTTGAGGAGCTCTAGAAGACAATCAGTAAATATTGTAGATTGGAGAGCTCTAAAAGATAGTGAAGAAATATTGTGGGTTGGAGACCTCTAGGAGATAATGGGGGAAAATTGTGGGTTGAAGAGTTCTATAAGTTGATGGGGGAAATATTATTAGTTGAAGAATTCTAGAAGATAATGGGGAAATGTTGTAGAGTGGAGAGCTCTAAAAGATAATGGGGGAGTACCGTGGACTGGAGAGCTCAAGAAGATAAAGGGGGAGTATCGTGGATTAGAGAGCTCTGAAAGATAATAGGGAAATAATGTCAAGTCGTGGAAGGGTTACGGGTCATGTTAATACTAGCACAATAACATTTCGTAAGTGGTTTCATTAGAGTGACGGTCTCGTGTTTATATTTCCTCCATCCTCTCTGCTGCCACCAGTCCTTGCATTCTCGTGTTGGGTTGTTGAGGAGGGAAAGAGGGAGATCAAATGGTGTGTGTGTGTGTGTGTGTGTGTGTGTGTGTGTGTGTGTGTGTGTGTGTGTGTGTGTGTGTGTGTGTGTTTGTTTCACCTCGGTCGAGCTCAGACCTCATAGACCAATCTTCGGATAGGACTGAGACCACATAAACACACAACATACACCGGGAAAGCGAGGCCACAACCCCTCGAGTTACATCCCGTACCTATTTACTGCTAGGTGTACAGGGGCCACACATTAAGAGGCTTGCCCATTTGCCTTGTCGCTTACCGGGACTCGAACCCGGGCCTCTCGATTGTGAGTTGAGCGTGCTAACCACTACACTACGCGGTGTGTGTGTGTGTGTGTGTGTGTGTGTGTGTTTGTGTGTGTGTATTTACCTAGTTGTAGGTTTACAGGGCCTGGGCTTTATGCTCGTGTGACCCCGTCTCCATATCTACACTTATCCAATCTTACTTTAAAAGTATGCACACTCGTTGCAGACACTACTTCATTTAAACTGTTCCACGTCTCAATACATATTTGCGGGAAACTATATTTTTTAGCATCTCTCATAAATCTTCCTTTTCTCAGCTTTTTACTACGCGATCTTGTGCTTCGGATGTCATATTCTTCTCTCAGGATCAGTTTCTCATTATCCACTTGGTCCATTCCGTTGATCAATTTATAAAATTGTATCAGATCTCCTCTCTCCCTTCTTTGTTCCAGGGTTGGTAGATCCATAGCCTTTAGTCTCTCCTCATATGTCATCCCTTCAAATTCTGGAACCATTCTTGTAGCCATTTTTTGTAGTCTCTTCAACTTCCTTATGTGTTTCTTTTTATGAGGGGTCCACACTACTCCTGCATATTCCAATCTGGGTTTTATTATAGTACTTATCAATTTCTTCATCATTTCTTTGTCCACGTAGTGAAATGCTACTCCAATATTCCTTAGCAAATTATATGTTTCTCTAAAAATTCTATCAATATGGCTTACTGGTTGATTGTTTTCTTCCATCGTCACTCCTAAGTCCTTTTCCTTTTTTATTTTCTCCAGTGTGTGTGTGTGTGTGTGTGTGTGTGTGTGTGTGTGTGTGTGTGTGTGTGTGTGTGTGTGTGTGTGTGTGTCTCTCTCTCTCTCTCTCTCTCTCTCTCTCTCTCTCTCTCTCTCTCTCTCTCTCTCTCTCTCTCTCTCTCTCTCTCTCTCTCTCTCTCTCTCTCTCTCACACACACACACACACACACACACACACACACACACACGCATTGTTTTATCTATCATCATTTTCTTTGTAGGAAATATTTGAGTGGTGAGCGAATCCTTTACTTATTAATAACGAGGGAGTGAGGGAAGGAGATAAGGAGTGTGGATGAGACTTGAATGAGTGAAGAAAGAAATAAAATCAAGAACTAAATGAGAGAAAAATGAATTGTGAGAGTCGTGTGTGTGTGTGTGTGTGTGTGTGTGTGTGTGTGTGTGTGTGTGTGTGTGTGTGGGTGGTTGGGTGGGTGGATGGGATAGGTAGTGATGATCAGGGAAAGACAGTGAATAATGTTAAGTTGATAATGCGTCATGTTCAAAGAAGGAAAAAAATATATATCACTAGGATAGATGGAAAGACTTGGGAGGATTAAAAGTGAGGGGATCATCATCATTATCGTCACTATCATTAAATTTGTAGCTGTGTTATTATTATTATTATTAGTAGTAGTAGTAGTAGTAGTTGTTGTTGTTGTTGTTGTTGTTGTTGTTGTAGCAGCAGCAGCAACAGTAGTAGTAGTAGTAGTTGTTGTTGTTGTTGTTTTTGTTATTGTTGTAGTAGTAGTAGTAGTAGTAATAGCAGTAGTAGTGGTGGTGGTGGTGGTGGTGGTGGTGGTGGTAGGTAGAGGATGACAGCTTTCACTATCAACCTCACCAATACCACCACCGGAGATATGTACAGGATACGTATATATTATAATATTAAAATTTATATCCAACAGTAAATAGCTTCACGCTAAAAAGAGCAAGGATCAATACGAACCCGTCCTCCAAACACACACACACACACACACACACACACACACACACACACACACACACACACAAATTATGGATGAATGCACTGATAATTAAATGAACAAATAAATATCTAAACAAATGTATTAATGAATGAATCTCTCTCTCTCTCTCTCTCTCTCTCTCTCTCTCTCTCTCTCTCTCTCTCTCTCTCTCTCTCTCTCTCTCTCTCTCTCTCTCTCTCTCTCTCTCTCTCTCTCTCAGCGCCACAAAATCTGTCCACCTGTAATCTTCGTTCCTCGTCACTTTTTCTCGCCGCGTCCTCACTTCCTTCCCATCTCGCTTCCTCCTCTTCCTCTTCAAAGGCTTCCCCTCGCCATCAAGTCTCCCTCTTTTCCGCATTGCCCTTCCATCCCTCACTCGCTTGCCTCCATTTTTAACATCGGTTCATTTCCCCCCATCGTACATATGCCTGCTTCCTTTCTCTTCTCTGTTTCCCTCTCTCTGTATCAAAATCTTAACGTGTCATTTATGCATCAACTCGTTCATATGTATCATTTCCCTCCCTTGTAGTATTATTATCTTCTTGTCTCGCATTGTGCTTGTTTTACTCATTTTTTTTTTTTTTTTTTAATCGAAACTAAACTGTATATCAAGGTCTGTGATGATGCGTTGCTTCCTAAATTAGACAGAATTCCAGAGTTTACTACCAAAATGGCTTAATGACTGAGAATACTGATTAACTCTTGTATTAGGGAGTATGGTAGAAATAGGGATAAGAAAAAGAAAGAGATTGTTACGCGGTGAGGTAGCGTGAGAGGAAGGAATGGCATATAATTAGCAAGATCAGAAGAACAGTCAACATGGAAGAAGCGACAGTATATAGCAAAAAAAAAAAAATTGGGTGTCGCCGTGGTACAGTGGAGCCATGCATGCTTTGGGGTCCGAGGAGTCTCTAAGCGCACGGGTTCGAATCCTGTCCACGGTCCGAGTGTAGGTTGGGCTTCCTCACTCGGGGCAACGGTTTCCTAGCAGGTTTGAGATAGGAGGTGACCCAAAAAGTACCCCCTTTAGCCCAGAAATTCCCGTGAAAAGCCCACATAGTATAAAAAAAAAAAAGATGCAACACTGCGGCGACGAGAGACAGGCTGAAGACAATCATTTATAGGAATTGATGAGACGACTACTGTTTTTTTTAGTGCTGCACCACCACCACCACTACCATCACCACCACACCACCACCACCACCACTACCAGTACAAAGAGCTGGCTGATACGGGCGGGGAAATGGGGGGAAGCAGTTAGCAAGTTCAGAGGAGCAGTAACCATGGAAATACACTCGTAGTTTCCGAAATTGCGAACCAGTGAGAGGAGGAAGTGTGCAGCAGTGAATGTGTGAATGTGTGAGTGTGGCAGAGAGGAGGTTGATGTGATGCAGTATATCGAAATAATGGTCTCTCTTGTGGTGAAAGAGTTGGTAATGGTGAAACAGTAGAGTGGCGAGTCTGGGTTTCGTTGTTTTTGGAGTATTGATGTAGTGGTGAGGGGAGGGAGGGGAGGAGGGAAGAGGAGAAGAAAGGTGGAATGTTAAGGTGAGGTTAGGAGAGAGAAGAAAGAAGGGGTAAGGAAAAGTGAGAGGTTGAAGTGAGATGAGGGGAGAGGAGGAGGGAAGAGGTAAGAAAAGGTGGAATGTTGAGGTGAGATGAAGAGAGAGGAGGAAGGAAAGGGTTAGGAAAGATGGGGTCTTGAGGTGAGGTGAGATGATGGGAAGATGAAAGGAAAAGGGAGGGAGGAATCTTGAGTCAAAGGTGAGTGAGGTGATGAAAGAAAGGTTAAGAAAATTTTTGATCATCAGATGAGTTGACGGTAAGGGACGAGAGGAGGGAAGAGGTAATATAAAGGTGGTGTCTTGAATATAAAGGGGATTTCTTGAGTCTAAAGTGAGATGAAGTGAGATGAAGAGAAGACTGAAGAGCAAAGGAAAGGTTATCGGTTTCTGAAATGAGAATTTGGAATCATGAATGGGAAATTAATCTTGTTACTGCTATGCAAATCATTTTTAACACCCAATAACGGTCCAAACGTTATTTTGTGTGCCAAGCTCTTGTCAAAACTTTCACATCGTAAAAATTAAAAATATCGTGTGTTTTTCCTCTTTTTCGCCCGTGTCTTCTTGCAAACATTTCTTACAGTGCTATGAAGGCTCAGGAAGGATTATAAACTCAAAGGAGGGCTCTTGAGTTAATTATTTTAAAAGACGAGAAAAACTGTATGTAAATATAGCAAAAGGTGGATATCATGACACTTTTATTGCATTGACTGGAGATTTTTGGGGAAGATGAAACGAATGGATAGAACTAGTAGTGTAAGAAAGAATAAAGTACTGGTAGTCTCTCTCTCTCTCTCTCTCTCTCTCTCTCTCTCTCTCTCTCTCTCTCTCTCTCTCTCTTTCTCTCGCAGGTCTCTCTTTCTCTCGCAGGTGTAAGGTCAAAATCAGTAGTATTAAAAGAGTGTAGACGTGAGAAAGGGATGGAAAAGTAAAGAATTAACAAAAACATGATGATGGGAAGTCAGAAACGGAAAGTGAAAGATCAAGGAATGAAAATGAAATAAGCGGATGAAAAATTAAACAAAGAATGATGAGAAGAAAAGTGTCGAATAAGTCAGAAGCAGGTGAAAGTTGGCGGCAAGACAGAGTGAGGCAACAAAATACACTAAGCATCCATAAAGTTGAAATGCACGTATATAATCGAGGGAATTAAAGTCATGTGTGCAGTTGGAAGATTGACTCGCTGCCTGCATCATCTGACCGTGGCCTTTGGTGGAGAGAGAGAGAGAAAAAAAAAAAGCGAATGCAGAAAAGTGATGATGAAAAATGAAAGGAGGAAAGAAATACATGTAAAAAT
>NC_059291.1:9468162-9520662 GCF_017591435.1 Portunus trituberculatus
TTGCTAGGTGAACAGGGGCTACACATTAAGAGACTTGCCCATTTGCCTCGCCGCTTCCGGGACTCGAACCCGGCCCTCTCGATTGTGAGTCGAGCGTGCTAACCACTACACTACAGAGAGAGAGAGAGAGAGAGAGAGAGAGAGAGATACATTTAATCTTCTTGGAACATATTACAAATCTCCTTATATATAATTCTTCTTCCCTATCATCTCTCCTCACTCCTCCCCGATTATCATGTGTTCTTTGCACCGCGTTAAGAAGATTAAGGATTCCTCAGATCACAGCATGAATAGACAGTAAGCCATTGCCTCTCACGTTGGAAGGGATTTAACTTGGTCTTTGAAATTATTAGGGTTACTTTCCTAATTCCCATTGAAAAGGTGTTATGTTATATTCATAGTTCTTGTCAAACTATACTATTATTTTACTCTGACTTTAGAATTGTGATTTTTTCTCAGCTTCATTCGTTTTCTTTTTTTTTTTTTTTTTTTTTTTTTTTTTTTGTTGTTGTTTTTTTTTATGTATTTGTTCTGTTTGATTATTCATTCATTTATTTATTTACTTATTCATTTATTCTATCTTGCATTTATTTCATTCTCCTTTTCTTTGGTATGTTCCGTTAGTCAGTTTGCTTGACTAAAAATCTTAACTTTGGTTGTGTTGTTTTCACATTGTCTTGTAATGATAACATGACACATTTGATTTGAGAATGATGTTATTAAACAAAAAACAAAATTACAGACATTGGGAGGCATGGACCACTCGGCTTCTCTTGCTAGTTCTGATATCAAAATAATATCATGTTAGAATAATACTCCTGACCACAACATTTAATCACACATTAAGGGAAGCCATGGCAGTCAAGGGGATGAAAAGCATACGTGTGGCGGGTTCTAGTTATTCCCATTGTATATTTTTCTCAATCCTACGCTGACATTTGTTGATGAAACCCTGCTCTGTGCACTGCAGCGTCTATCTCACCTTCACTCAGAAGAATACTCGTTGAAGCAATTTCCATAAAGATATAAGGTTACGAAATCATTTTATATAAACTGTTTAAGCTTTCATAGGTTTGACTTCTAAAGCTCATAAACATGGTTAATCATATTCATATTAATGTTTTTAGCTATTGATGATGCAGAAGTCTTGTTAGACCATCACTGCAATCTGGTAAACTCTCATGACAGACAGTAACTTCCACTAAAACTTGTTAGTTGTGGAGATCAAACCAGAGATATGTTTAAGATTGAAGGCTACGAGCTTGTATGAACATAAACATGCCTCAGAATCACATTAACTTCTCTAAGTTCTGTTGGAACGTATGGAAATGAAAACAAAGGAATGTAAAAGAATACTGGCTAATATAAACTGTATATGAACTAAAGATTATCAAAACAATTTGTTGAAGGAGAAGAGAAGAGAATGTTAAGCACTAGTAGCATTCTGACGTCTCATCTATCTTCCTTTCCCTCCCCTCTCTCATCTATCTCCCTTCCCCTTCTCCTTCCTCAACCTTTCCGTCTTGCATCGCCTTCCCTTTCAGTCCCTCTAACTCTTTACATCAAATGTGTTTCCCTACTGCTTCCATTTCACCTCCATTTGCTTTCTCTCTCCATCACTGTTCCTTTCAGGCCTTCAAGTTACCTTCACGTCTCTCTCATGCTGCTTTTCTCGCGTTTCTCGTCTCTCCCCTATTACATTTCCAGTCCAGCCCAGTTCAGTCCCACACAGCAGCACCACCCCAGAGTCTCAGCTCCGCCTCTTATCTACTACTACGAAATTCCTGTTTAACTTGACTTGTCCTCCGCTTTCTACGTAAACTTAATCTCTCTCTGTCAGTCTCTGTTTGTGTTCGTCATTGTTTGTCTGGATTCATGGATGGATGGAGGGATGGTTGACTAGCTGCGAGCACACACACACACACACACACACACACACACACACACACACACACACACACACACACACACACACACACACACACACACACACACACACACACACACACACACACGAAAGAGAGAGAGAGAGAGAGAGAGAGAGAGAGAGAGAGAGAGAGACTGACTTGTTGTTTTTCGAAAATATTTTAGAGGAGTGTTATTTTATAAGTTTGCCGATAAATTCACTCTATCGAACGACTGATCCTTCTCTCTCTCTCTCTCTCTCTCTCTCTCTCTCTCTCTCTCTCTCTCTCTCTCTCTCTCTCTCTCTCTCTCTCTCTCTCTCTCTCTCTCTCTCTCTCTCTCTCTCTCTCTCTCTCTCTCTAATAGCAGGATTGATCTTTATCTCCTTTCAATCCTTTCACGATTTGTCCGATATTTTTTCCACTCACATTTCACTATTAATTTTTATTTGATGCCATCTTGCTGAGAGAGAGAGAGAGAGAGAGAGAGAGAGCTCTCTGCAAACGGGTGGTAGCTGCCTGCAGATGGGCCAAACATAGAAAACAGGAGGATCTAAAACGGAAACTTTGTGGCCCAGGAGTAGGAGGCAAGACCTGGTGGAGCTTAGTCAAGGAGCGCCAAGGAGCTAAACACCAAGACGCCATCCCTCCACTCCTCAGGCCTGACGGTTCCACTGCCACAAGCAGCTGGGACAAGGCCTCACTCCTGGCTACAAGCTTCAGCAACAAGATGAGGGTTGGAGACCCGGGAAGACAAGCGCCTCACCTGCCACTGGAGACTCAAAGCACCATCACCCTGGTCTCAGTGACAGCTGGACAAGTTGAGAGGCTCCTGAGAGCAGTGGAAGTGGGTAAAGCCACCGGCCCGGACGACGTCAGCCCACACCTCCTTAAGAACTGTGCTAAGGAGCTGTCAGGTCCTCTCTCCAACGTCTTTACGACCTGCCTGAGGGAAAAAAATGGCCCTCAATGTGGAAAGAGGCACGAGTCGTTCCGGTCCACAAGAAGAGCTCGCGGTCTGTACCCAGCAACTACAGGCCGATCTCCTGCTCTCTGTGGTGGGCAAGGTGCTGGAGCGGATAGTGGCTGGAGCCATCTGTCAACATCTGAGTGAAAACCATCTCCTCTCAGAGAGACAGTTTGGCTTCAGGCCAGGCCGGTCCACCTCCGACCTACTCCTGCTCCTCACCAAAGACTGGCAAAACGCCCTGGACGAGGGCCTGGACACGCTTGTGGTAGCCCTGGATATAGCTGGAGCCTTTGATAGGGTCTGGCACGCGGGACTTCTTGAAAAGCTCCGTGCCAAGGGTATCCAGGAGACCTACTGCTACTGCTTGACGACTACCTACGTGGGAGGACTCTTCATGTGGTCGTCAATGGGAAATCGTCAGAGCCCTCGCCAGTTCAAGCCTCCGTTCCACAGGGTTCAGTGCTGGGCCCAATCCTGTGGAACATCTATATCGACGACCTGCTCCGAAAACTACCGACAGTGGAAGCATATGCGGACGACTGCACCCTCTCCCGGTCCTACTGCCGCCTTGATAGCCAGAGCGCTGTCCGGCAGCTAAACAAGCAGCTACGGCTGGTGGAGCAATGGGGAGAAACGTGGCAAGTCTCCTTTGCACCTGAGAAGACGCAGGCGATGGTCATCTCGCGGTCGCCAGGAGCCTCCAGAGCGGTCTCAGAGCAACTGTGCTTTGGAGGCAAGGCTCTGTCTCTCCAGGACCACATCAAGGTCTTAGGGGTGACGGTGGACCGCTGCCTGCGCTTCGACGGCCATGTAGGTGCAGTCACCCGACAGGCGTCTCTAAGAGTCTCTGCCCTGCGGAGGGTGGCGGGAACGCTTGACCCACACGGCATCATCACGCTATACAAGGCGCAGATACGTCCGTGCCTGGAGTACGGCTGCCTGTCGTGGATGTCAAGTGCCGCCACCCACATGCAGAGACTTGACAAGGTGCAGCGACGAGCTCTACGTCTGGCGGGATACGACGCACACCAGGACGACCTGCCGCCACACACCCCCGTCACGTCGTTGGAGCACCGGCGTGATGTGGCAGCGCTGGTGGTGTGCCACAAAACTCAGGTGCAAGGAGTACCGCACCTCCGACGCCTGGGACTTCCACCACGCGCTGCCCAGAGGCCCACGCGAGCTGCTGCCACCAGTGAGCAGACTGTGGAGGTGCCCTTCTCCAACACACGGCAGCACCAACGAACATACAGTGCCCGGACCTCAAGGATGTGGAATGCATTCACCACAACCACACCCCAGGTGGAGGACATGTCCACCCAGCAGGTCAAGGTGGCAGCACACAGGTGGCGTGGAACGCAGGCCACTCCTCTGGTGCTAACGTGAAAGTTATTAATGTAAAAACAATATTCTTAATGTATATTAATTATTGATAGGCTTTTTAAATAATTCCATACCCAACGTGGAATTTTAAGCCGAATATGTAAATATATGTGCTATGTTTAAATAAAAAAAAAAAAGAGAGAGAGAGAGAGAGAGAGAGAGAGAGAGAGAGAGAGAGAGAGAGAATGTGACAGCGAATTTAAATTATCTCGTCTTTATCTCTTCCTCCTATTGTATGCATCGTTAAATGTTTGTTTGTTTTCTAATATATGTAAGGAAGGATATAATCTAATCTAGGAATAGTAGTAGTAGTAGTAGTTGTTGTTGTTGTTGTTGTTGTTGTCGAGAAAGTTTTTGACATGGTAGTGGATGGAGGAGGATAATAATATGGAGTGACGCGTGGAAGGATTGGAAAATAGAGGATAGAAGTGATATGCCAATGAAAGTTACAGAGATAGAGTGAGATACGTGAACAAGGAAAAGAAAGGAAAGTAACAGTGATAGAAGATACAAAAATGAAAGGGTCAAGAAGTGAAGGAACATAAATATAAAAGAGGAACAAGGGGAATGACGATGAGAGAGGGAGAATACCTAAGTGGGAGATGAGGGAGAGGCAGGGAGAGTTGAGGAGAGCTGCTCTTGGTAGGATTAATTAAGAGAGACAAGGGATGATGCGTAGAATATGTAGCAGATGAAACTGTACATATCAGGATTGCCTTGATGGGATTGTCTCAGGAATAATATATATATATATATATATATATATATATATATATATATATATATATATATATATATATATATATATATATATATATATATATATATATATATATATATATATATATATATATATATATATATATATATATATATATATATATATATATATATATATATATATATATATATATATATATATATATATATATACACGCCAATGTAATTATCACGTTAGATATTGTTTGATTTAATTCAATAAATGTAACCTCTCCATCTAGTCCCTCTCATTCTTTGCATCAAATGCATTTCACTACTACTTCCATTTCACCTCCATTTGCATTCTCTGTCCATCACTGTTTCTCTCAGGCCTCCATGCTATGTACTTTTGTATGGATCAGTAAATAGATCCCATTATTAAGAAGATACAGTATAGTGATTCATGAAAATATTTCGTACCTGTTCTTTTAAGATTGACTTTCAAGTAGAAAACCAGGTAAAAGTTCAGTCAGTTACACCCAAAAATTTTTTTACGTATTCTTTTTTACTAATCAAAAACTTTTCGTCTCATCATTTCCCTTCCTCTGACTGACTGTCTTCAGCCTCTTCTCACCGCCGGAATATTGCATATCTTGCTGTCTTCTACTGCTATTTTCATGCTAACTGCTCTTCTGATCTTGCTAATTGCATGCCTTCTCTCCTCCTGCGGCCTCACTGCACAAAGCTTTCTTCTTCCTCTCATCCATATTCTGTCCAACTTTCTCATGCAAGAGGTTAAGCAGTACTGTCAATCATTCATACCTTTGTCTTGTAAATTTTGGAACTCCCTGCCTGCCTCTGTATTTCCATCTTCCTACGACGATTGAATTTAATAGAAAGGTTTCAAGACACTTTATCTCTGTCTTTTGCCTAATTCTTTCTGCACTGTTAATGGACTGGCGACCGAGTGAGCCATTTTTTACATTTTTTGTTGTTCTTGGCCATTCTTTGCTTTTTACTTAAAGAAAATAACCCTAAGTCCTCCGCTGTCCTGCCAGTCACCCTGCAACACATTGGAATTGAAAGGTTCCAAGGAAATCAGAGGACGTTAAGACAAGTAAGAGCGTCAGATTACAACAATTCTAACCGCAGCTGTACATGTATAAGGTGAATCACGTTAATAAAAACACATGGACTTTAATACCCTTATGTCACGTACTTGCTCCATTAAAGGATCAACTTGTATAAAGTGAAATCAATATATCGTGAATAACAGGGCACACACACACACACACACACACACACACACACACACACACACACACACACACACACACACACACACACACACACACACAAACATATCACATTACTTTTTCACCAAACAAAATGGCACGGCATACTTTCCTATTTTTCCTGCTCTTGTTAATGAAAAGTAACTGAATTAAAAAGTGTTCGTAAAGTAAAGTAAAGGCTTATGTCAGTTTTCACTCCCATTTCATCTGGCAGCAGTATACAGGAGGAGCAAGGTAGCGGAGGGAGGGAAGGGGAGAGGGAGGCATGGGAAAGGGAAAGAGTGGGAGGATAAGAGAGGAAGGCTAGTCTATGCTGGTCTTTCGTGAACAGTAAAGTAGGAGAGAGAGAGAGAGAGAGAGAGAGAGAGAGAGAGAGAGAGAGAGAGAGAGAGAGAGAGAGAGAGAGAGAGTCAATTTCGAAAACTTTGGGTTCATATCCAAAGTCGTGGAATTTCTGTTATCTCCTTTATTTTCCTCTTTCTCCTGCTGCTGCTGCTACTGCTACTACTCGTACTATTACTGCTGCTACTACTACTACTACTACTACTACTACTACTACTACTACTACTACTACTACTACCACCGCCGCCGCCGCCGCCGCTGCCGCCGCCGCCACTGCCGCCGCCGCCGCCGCTGCTGCTGCCGCCGCCGCCGCCGCCGCCGCCGCTGCTGCTGCTACTGGTAGTGGTGGTAGTAGTAGTAGTAGTGGTACCACACCACCACCACCACCACCACCACCACCACCACCACCACCACTACTACTGCTACTACTGTACTACTAGTAGTAGTAGTAGTATCACCACCACCACCACCACCACCACCACCACCACCACCACCATCACTGCTGCTACTGCTACTACTACTACTACTACTACTACTACTACTACTACTGGTAACACCACCACCACCACCACTACTACTACTACTACTACTACTACTACTACTACTACTACTACTACTAGTAACACCACCACCACCACCACCACCACCACTACTACTACTACTACTCCTGATAAGCAGCAGCAAAAAATCTGTAGAAGCTCAGATCGCAAACCCCTGTAAAACGAACCCAAAGGAATTTCACAGTTATGTAAAATCCAAAAGAGTGTTAGCCTCAACAATTGGTCCACTGATAACAGAAAACGGAAACCAAATAGATAACGAAGTTGAAATGGCAAACGTCCTAAATAGATTCTTTTCAACAGTCTTCACGACTGAAGATGTCCAGAACAGTCTGTCCGTGCCAGCGCCTCAGACACTGCTTGACTTCATGGTTACAGAAAATGAAATCTTCAAAGTCATGAACAGCATGAACGTAAACAAAACGCCTGGACCAGACAAGATATCACCCAGGCTTCTCAAAGAAGCGAAAAATGAGCTCGTGAAACCACTCACGATTATATTCAATAAAACTTTACAAGCAGCGAAAGTCCTCCAGGAGTGGAAGCTAGCAAATGTCACGCCCATTTTCAAGAAAGGAAATAAATCACTCCCAGCTAATTACAGACCAATCAGCCTTACTTCAGTAGTGTGCAAGCTGATGGAAACGATAATCAGAGATAAGATTGTCAAATTTTTAGAAGAAAATAAGATCATGAAAGATTCACAACATGGTTTCAGAAACAAGAGATCCTGCTTAACAAACTTACTAGACTTCTTTTATGAAGTTTTTAACTCGTATGACGAGACAAAAGCAGTGGATGTTATTTATCTTGATTTCCAGAAAGCTTTCGACACTGTCCCTCACAAGAGGCTAATCAGCAAAGTAAAAGCTCACGGCATAGCTGGAAATACCCTGAAATGGCTGGAAGACTGGCTCTCTGACAGAAAGCAACGTGTTGTTATAAATGGAAAAGAATCAGAGTGGCACAATGTAAAAAGTGGTGTTCCTCAAGGCTCTGTATTAGGACCAGTTCTTTTCATTGTTTATATTAATGATATTGATGAAGGAATCAATTGTAAAATAAGCAAATTCGCGGACGACACCAAAATAATGAGCAAAGTGACATCAACGTCACAATGGCAAGAACTACAGTGTGACTTAAATAAACTGACATGCTGGGCAGAAAATGGCAAATGAAATTCGATATAGAAAAGTGTAAAGTTCTACTCATAGGAAGTAACAATGTACAAGCAAAATACATAATGTAAAATGTACCTCTCACAAGTGCTGAGAGTAAAAAAGATCTTGGTGTTGTGGTGTCTAAAGATCTGAAGACGAGTAAACACTGCACAGAAGCAGTAAAGAATGCAAATAAATTAGTTGGGTTCATTGGAAGAACCTTTGAATTCAAATCAGAAAAAGTTATCTTTACTTTATATAACTCATTGGTGCGTCCTCAGCTCGAATACTGTGTGCAGTTCTGGTCACCATATTACAGAAAAGACATTGAAAAACTGGAAAAGATCCAGCGTAGAGTGACCAAAATGGTTCCAAGATTGAGGAACAATCTGTTCAGCTTAACAAAGCGCAGGATAAGATAATTGAAGTTTTCAAAATTTTTCAGGGATATAACAACCTTGATGTAAACAAATATTTTACCATTGATCATTCCACCATAACAAGGAATAATGGATTTAAAATTACACCCAAACGCTTCAAAACCCACGAGGCAAAGCACTTTTTCTTTAATAGAATTGTTAACATTTGGAATAAGCTTCCTTCAGAAATAGTAAACAGTACTTCCATTGCATCATTCCAAAACAAAATTGATAAATATTTAAAGAATAACCCCCAACAAGCTCCCTTCTTGTCTGAATAATTAAATATTATACTAGTAACTTTCTTGTAGACAGATATGTAGAGTTCACCGTAGGGTGAATAATAGAATCTCCTTTCATCCTTTCCTGTGAAAATTCCATGTCAGTTTTTCCATACTGCATGGTACTTTACCAAACTATTTTCTATGCCAGCGAAAGTTGGAGGGAGTGGTGGGTGGGAGAAGCCTTCTTCTGTACTGTCCTGTCTCTCTTATCTGTAATCAGTTAGAAGTAGTTACCAAACAGCCTCGAAAGGACCAAGAGGTCTGTTGCTGTTTGACTTTCCTTTGTATTCCTCCTCCTCCTCCTCCTCCTCCTCCTCCTCCTCCTCCTCCTCCTCCTCCTCCTCTTCGTCCTCTTCCTCCTCCATTACCACAGTAAACAAAGACCCTTCAAACAACTTTGCTCTTACGTTCTGATTTTCTCCTAAATTCATCCCCAAAAAAACAAACACTCTTTTCTCAAAGTTTCTGATGCATGGCGTGTTTTTGTTCTCATAGTTATGGAGAGAGAGAGAGAGAGAGAGAGAGAGAGAGAGAGAGAGAGAGAGAGAGAGAATGTGTAAGAAAAAAATATATAAACAATTGTAAAGTTTAGGGAGTAGAATAAAAAAACTGAGTTATTTGTAGCTTGTATTGTTTCAGGTTCTCTCTTTTTTTTTTTTTTTTGAGGGTTTCAGAAATATTGTATTGGTTCATGAGTCTTTCGTGAATATTTATGGATATGGATTCAATGTGTTTGTTCGTATGTAAATAAAAAGATTGTGTTCTTTTCTTCCCTTAAATGTGTGTGTGTGTGTGTGTGTGTGTGTGTGTGTGTGTGTGTGTGTGTGTGTGTGTGTCTGTGACAGCCAGACGTTACCCTGTGAGCTGTATTATTTCCGATCTTCCCTATCGCAACTCACAACTCCTCGATTTACATCCCTATCTACTCACTATGAATTCTCCATTCATCATCTACCTATCTATCTGTGTATCTATCTGTGTATATTTATTAATGTCTTTATATATCTATCTGTATTTATATATAATATATATCCATTCATATATATATATATATATATATATATATATATATATATATATATATATATATATATATATATGATATATATATATATATATATATATATATATATATATATATATATATATATATATATATATATATATATATATATATATATATATATTTATCTATTTATGCAGGAGTATCTTTCCACCCATTAATTTTCCTACGTACTTGTCTATCTACTTATTTATTTATTTATCTATCTCTATCTACCTATCTATTTACCTATCCATCTATCTGTTTATCTATTTTCTCTATCTATCTATCTATGTATCTATTTGTCTATCTATCTGTCTATCTATCTTTCAGCTTATATATGGACATGTATCAAATTGGTCCTCGGCTTCTTCAATGGTCCTTTCAAACATTGGATGAAGCCTGATGAAAAATGGAAAAAAGATTACTTACTGTAATGTTGACAGATCCATTTGGGGACAGGTCTATTGAGGGGTGTGGAGAGGAGTAGGGGGGATGATGTAAGTTATAGTTTTAAAATCCAAACTCTCTCTCTCTCTCTCTCTCTCTCTCTCTCTCTCTCTCTCTCTCTCTCTCTCTCTCTCTCTCTCTCTCTCTCTCTCTCTCTCTCTCTCTCTCTCTCTCTCTCTCTCTCTATACACACACACACACACACACACACACACACACACACACAGAGAGAGAGAGAGAGAGAGAAATTAAAGCAAGAAGAGGGATAATTAACCTACATTTCACGCATTCCGAAAAAAAAAATAATGTTGATTCAGGAGAAAGGAAGAAAGAAGAAAGAAAGAGAGCGAGCAAATAAATTAACAATAGACAACCATAATGAAGTGTGTTTGTGAATGTGAATATATGTGTTCGTGTGTGTGTGTGTGTGCGCGCGTGTCATTAAGAGGAAGGGTGAGCAAAGAGACACGATGGTTTTTTCTTCCTTTTTTTTTCTTTTTCTTTTCCATTTTTCTCGTGGTTCATCTCAAAGAGCCGCGGCGGTGTGGTGTCAACAAGGCTCTCCCCAGCACCAACTGTGTATATTTCAGGTCAATCATGCCTCATTCACCGTGTTTTTGCATCCTGGTCTCAGCCTCACTAATGTTGCTGATTTTTTTTCCCCCAACCTCTCTTTAAATATCATGTCCCCTCCAATTTTTTTTTTTTTTTTTTTTTTATCTGTGTGTGTGTGTGTGTGTGTGTGTGTGTGTGTGTGTGTGTGTGTGTGTGTGTAATTCACCTCTGTCGCTTGCTGGTCACCCAGCCAGTCTTCCCCATTACGGAGCGAGCTCAGAGCTCATAGACCGATCTTCGGGTAGGACTGAGACCACAACACACTCCACACACCTGGAAAGCGAGGCCACAACCCCTGGAGTTACATCCCGTACCTATTTACTGCTAGGTGAACAGGAGCCACACATTAAGAGACTTGCCCATTTGCCTCGCCGCCTCCAGGACTCGAACCCGGCCCTCTCGAGTGTGAGTCGAGCGTGCTAACCACTACACTACGCGATGTGTGTGTGTGTGTGTGTGTGTGTGTGTGTGTGTGTGTGTCTGTCTGTCTGTCTGTCTGTCTGTCTGTCTGTCTGTCTGTCTCTCTCTCTCTCTCTCTCTCTCTCTCTCTCTCTCTCTCTCTCTCTCTCTCTCTCTCTCTCTCTCTCTCTCTCTCTCTCTCTCTCTCTCTCTCTCTCTCTCTCTCTCTCTCTCTCTCTCTCTCTCTCTCTCTCTCTCTCTCTCTCTCTCTCTCTCTCTCTCTTTCCTCCTATAAGCTACAAGGTATTTACTACAAAGGACTTCATGATTAGCGCAGTGAACACTCAAGGCAGTAACTCGTGCATGACAGTCTCCTCTGCGTTCACTTCACTAATGAAGCTCTCTTGCAAAATTTATATAGACCAAAGACCCATAAAATTTGTACATTGATAGAAGAGCAAAAATTATTAATTGTTTAAGAATTAATAGGTAGCACAAATTGACAGAAAATGATTGTAAGTGTAGTAGTTTACCCCTTCTGTTGCTCCATGTCGTCCCTCCTTAACGCTGAGGGCACTGTGATAATTTGTTCGTTTAATTTTATCGTAGTACAAAAAATGAGTTTTCTAAAATGTTGATGATTGTGGGAAAGATCGATTAACATTGCAAGGGTTAAACAAACATGATCCCTTTTTTTAGTTTTATCCTCACTATTTCCAACGCAGATCTGCATTCAGAACGCTTTTCTGTCTCATCACGACTATCTTCAGCCGTCACAGAGATAATTAGCGGGATTCTCAAGTGTGTTTCTCCTATTAGTAAAATAAAATAAAAATATCAATCTATCACTAGAATCATAAAGACGCCTTTGAAAACCCGTGCAACCTCAACTGGAACCCTTGAATGTACACTGGAGGTTGTTCGTAGAAATGCATCGGAACATAGACCTGAGAGCTACTGCAGCAGACCACTCACTTCCAGGATGTCATATCACGGTGAGGAATATTCACTCGCGCTGCTACATGAGGCGCCCAGCGGAGGCCTGATATAGTTAGGTGGTGACGAACGAGCCAGTTAGACACGTCTAGACGATATGCAGCAATGACAGACGCCGCCATCAAACAGTAATAAGCGCACCTCGTCTTGGCTCCTCTCTGGCCGTCACTGGAGTGCTGAGTTGGTGAGTGTTGAGACTTGAGATGCCACGCGATGAATGCAGTTAATATATCCACCTGGACCCCTGCACTTATCGCCATCACCTGCTTGCCTTGGTCCTACTACAGAGACTCGTGCCTTTATTATCCGCTGTTGTTATTTGATCTTATTGAGGAAAGTTAGCAGAGTGTGAAACAAGTTCTGAAAGCATGATTACGGTGCAGCAGTTTGTTAGAGTTGTTCCCGTAAAAACGACGTAACGAGGCCTCTAAAACCCGTGTTCGGAAGGAGATAAAAAATTGATCATGGCTATTTTTGAGTTGTGTACCGCGGTTTGGTATTGTCGATTTTCATTGTGTGTGTGTGTGTGTGTGTGTGTGTGTGTGTGTGTGTGTGTGTGTGTGTGTGTGTGTGTGTGTGTGTGTGTGTGTGTGTACCGTTGCTTCTAAACACTGTACATTTTCACCAACAGAACATGAAATTTCGTGGAGCAGACAGGCCGTTCATAATGACAACAAAAAACTTACATTACGTTTATTTCAGCAGTGGTAGCAGCTTTAGTAGTAGTAGTAGTAGTAGTAGATAATCATACTATGTAACATTCATAACATCAAACAGTTCTTTCAAAAGCGCAGTTCAAAAAGGTCATTCGTGCAAGATTACTGTATATTACTGTTTCTTTCATTACTGTGCCCGGAAAAAATAATACAACTTTGTATTTAAAGCTAGTGTGTGTGTGTGTGTGTGTGTGTGTGTGTGTGTGTGTGTGTGTGTGTGTTGTTGTTGTTGTTGTACTTGTTTTTCCTGCAGAGTGTTATTATAATTTTTCGGACATACGCGAAGAAAAACGATGGGAAAGTTAACCACTAGAGAAAAGCCAGAGAGACGAATCCGGAAGGACATCATAAAGTTAGAACATAAGAACGTAAGAAAATCAGGAAAGCTCTAAAAATCCATCGTGCCTACACGTGGCAGTCTCCAATTTACGAAACACTGAAACATACCGTACTAATTTTCATCTACCATCCTTGTCCATAAATTTGCCTATTCCTCTTTTAAATCTTCCAATCTATTTTTGAACCAATTCCTTCTTATATGTTTAAATTTATCTAACCTGAACCCATTTCGTCTCTTATCCCGACTGCTAATCCTTGAAAAAATTGATTACCTCACCTTTGTTATATTCCCCATACCACTTACAGACCTCTATCAGATCCTCTCGTAACGTACACCTCTGTAAAGAACGTTAAGGTAGTCTAGCTGTGCCTTCTTTCACTCTGCCTACTGGTTGTGTTACAGAGAATAAGTAACGAACGCCAGCTGAGACGTGTGATCTTGCAACCCAGTAACCCTTGTAGACGCCTCAAGCCAGGTAGAATCTTGTGGGCTGTTGATGGCGCTGGTAACTGCAGTGGCGAAGGCGGAGAATAGGATTTCGATATGAAGAGAGGCTTGTGGGAGGCTGTCAAGAGAGAGAGAGAGAGAGAGAGAGATTGGGGCCGCCGTGGTACAGTGGAACCATGCGTGCTTTGGGGTCCGAGGGGTCTCCAAGCGCACGGGTTCGAATCCTGTCCACGGTCCGAGTGTAGGTTGGGCTTCCTCACTCGGGGCAACGGTTTCCTAGCGGGTGGGCTTTGAGATAGGAGGTACCACAAAAAGTATCCCCTTTAGCCCATAAATTCCCGTGAAAAGCCCACATGGTGTAAATAAAAAAAAAATACGTAGAAGGAAGAGAATGGTTTTGTTATAACGAATGGAAGCTTCCTTTGTTCTTTCCTCCTTTTTTTTTTTTTTTTCTCTATCTCGTCGTTCTGGGGTATCAAGAGTTGTTCTGTGAAGGATGTGTGCGGAGGTGACGTGAAGGGCCTTAGGGTGTTAGTGGCAAATACTCATAGAGGCTCTTCTCCATCGTGGCCTGGTACATCCAAAGCAGCATTGACAAGTGAAAGTGACGGTTCTTGTTCTCTATGCAGACTAGCTTTGTTGAGGGTTTGGTTGTTGTCGGCCGTTGGGTTTTATCTTCATGAGTAGAGTGTTTGGCAGAATAAGGAAAGTTAAGAGGAAAGGTCTAATGCATCTTGTCTTGTTTTGGATTCAAGGTCTCCTCTCTCTCTCTCTCTCTCTCTCTCTCTCTCTCTCTCTCTCTCTCTCTCTCTCTCTCTCTCTCTCTCTCTCTCTCTCTCTCTCTCTCTCTCTCTGTATATTCGTAGTATATTCCTAGTTGCTTTTTTCTCCCAGTTACCGTCTATTTTTCTTTTGTATGTGAGTTTTTCCTTCCTTCCTTATTCAGGACCTCAAGCAGACGACGACGATGATGATGATGATGATGATGACGACGCTGATGATAATGGTACTAATGACGTTTGTTTCTTTGAAGGTTGTATGTTGTACCTTTGTTCGTTTGTGGACTGCTAAGATGAATAATTATGGACTTGAACAGTGTTACGTCAGGAAGCAGACATTAATTATCCTTTCCTACATTCCTTCATCACAAATCATTCATACATTCTTTTAGTCATTCATCACCAAACATGATAATATTTACACCTTAATCCTTGTGTTCCAGATTCATCAAACACACAGTGCTTATGTGGTGTATGAATAGTTTTGTATGTGCCGTGAATAGTTGAATATGCAGTGGCTGTGTACGTAGTCATGCTATTCGTCTCTTGTTAGATCATGGCTGGCAGTGGCGGTGGTGGTGGTGATGGTGGTGGCGGTGGTGGTATGTTTGAAAGCGGTGAGCAAACTTGTGTGGAGTTACTCTGAAGTATGTGGGAGCGCGGCGTGTGGGAGTCACTGAGTTTGCAGACATTTGGGAGTAGAGATCAGAGAGGAGGAGGCAGAGAATTTCTAGGCACTGAGATACTTGGGTGAAGGAAAGAGAGAGCAAGAGAGGCAAAGAGGAGATGTACACGCGACAGAATTTAGTGTAAGTGCGGCGGTGTGTGAGGTGCGTAAGTAAACCCTGGTGGTATTCATGAAGGAGCCACTTGGTGTACATTGAGGCTGAGAGGAGCTGTGTCAGGGCGTCAGGAGGGAGTGACTGGGAGTGACTGTTGTAGGAGGAACGTGAAGGAAGAGAAAAAGAAGAAGAAAAAGGAGTAGACACGTTGGTCCTTACGAAGCTGTTTGTTGTAAGATGTGGCCTGTGGTGTTAAAGGAAGAAGAGGAGGATAGTAAATGCGAAGAAGAAGATGAAGGAGGAAAGGAGGAGATAACGAAGGAAGGGAAAAGACAGGAATAGTTGCTGAAGAAAGAGATGAATGAAAGGAGAAGAGAGGGGGAGAGGAAGTGGGAGGAGGAGAGTAGAAATTAATGACATTTTTTCATGAATAGAAGAAGAGGACTTTTATGAATGGCACTTGTGTTGATGACTTCACTTTAATTTGTTACGTTTCCTTTGCGTTTTCTTTGTAAGTGGGAGAGAGAGAGAGAGAGAGAGAGAGAGAGAGAGAGAATTGCCCTGCTCTTTCTTTTTCCCTCCCTCCATTCCTCTCTTCTCTCCCTCCTCCCATCCTACCACCCTCCATACCACTCTCCCACCTACTCTCCCGCCCTCTTTTTTTTTTTTTGTTCCCTCGTCGTGCAATTAGACAGACTTGGGGACATAAAAGATGAAAAGAAAAAGAGACATTTGACTGCTATTTTTAATCTCAGGAGGGATATTTAATTTGTGTTCCGTGTGTTATTTCTCCCGCATCTCGTCTTGTGCAGGGAGTCAAGTGTACTCGTGTTTGGTGACGTGTTGCTTGGTTGGGTTTGGAAATAGATGTAGTCTTTAACTTCTTTAATTTAGCTTTTTTTTCTATTTGTCTTATTGGTCTTTATAGTACACAGATGTTGACTGTAAAAGGATACACGTACAGTGACCTCATGGAAAAACAATGATCAGTGTTCAGACGATTGGACAAGGCCACTTAACGCCACATTAAGCTCATATATTGTAACACTGTATAAGACACTGCAAACAAATACGCACACACACACACACACACACACACACACACACACACACACACACACACACACACACACACACACACATCGTAATAATGAACCAACATTTCCTTCCTTCTTTTATTTTTATTTATTTATTTATTTATTTATTTTATTTATGCATTTTTTTTTTTTTTTGTGTGTGTGTGTGTGTGTGTGTGTGTTGGGCAGTCACGAGTCGAACCCTTGGACATGTAAAGGCAGAGTTTTCCGATATCCAAATGACTGGAAAGCCACCGCTCGTCTTCCTTTCACCGATACCTGCACGCCGATATGATCACACACACACACACACACACACACACACACACACACACACACACAGAACAAGGCACATAAGAAGAGGTGAGACAACACGCATCTCTTCCCTTGAATCGAATCACCGCGGCAGGACTTCTTATCTGGTCCCGCGTACAAAGAGACAGATTTTGCCCGTCTTGGCTCCCTGAAGATTAGGACAATACGGGACCAGATCTGCCTCAACCATAGTAACAGAAGGTATCCACTCTCTCCAACACGTACTGAATAAGAATAGAATACCAGACTTAG
Source organism: Portunus trituberculatus (assembly GCF_017591435.1). Lineage (NCBI taxonomy): Eukaryota > Metazoa > Arthropoda > Malacostraca > Decapoda > Portunidae > Portunus > Portunus trituberculatus. Next base: position 9,485,388 of record NC_059291.1, read on the forward strand.
AAATTGTTGTCTATGATACGAAAAGAACATTAGATACTGAAACTGTTGATATCAATGGCTGCATTTGTGTTTTGAAATTATGTAGGCTCTCATACGAACTATTGTCAAGAGGATCGAACGAAAGGTTATTGGTGGCATTTAATAGAGTTTTTTCATTAGTCATCCTAAAAACTATCAGCACAATCTTAAAAAAAAACGGGCGTATTCATTAATCATCGCTAGAGAGTATCAAACAGAGGTGCAAAATCTTCATTAACAAAACGATAGATATGGTTACGAAAACGCGTTGATAAAAATTATTAAGACTACAAAAATTAAAATACTTTTGAAAATACAATATCGTCCACTTGAAGACTTAGAAACCTTGTTAAGCCATAACTACCAACACGACCATTTCTTTGATGACTCCCACAACTTCAACCAAAACCCGTGTAGAGATATAAAAACGTCTTTTAAAACTTGACAGGAAGTTCCACTGGAGCTTGTTTAATATAAAATCCTAGCTAAACCATGAAAACACCCTTCAAGACCCAAAATAGCCATACCAGAGCCTCGTTAAAATGAAAATATGAAAACACCTTTGAAAACCGCATAAGAACTTCCATCTGAGTCTGTCAACACTTCAACAATTCTTCTTAAACTATGAAATCATGCTTGAAAAATCGTACCAAATTCTGTCAAAGAGGCTCCACTTTTGCCAAACCATCACTAGAGAAAAGAAATGACACTTGAAACATCCCACCAACCTCACATCCTTCCCAACATTAACTTCCTTTGCAGCCTGTCGCAGTTAATCGAGGTAAGACACGAATGTGTTTGGGAATGCGTCACGTGTCAGGCACCAGCACTAACTCGACGAGACGTAACCCGCGCCACATTCACCAGGACGAGATAGTGTTGCTCCAGGCAGTGTGAAGGTAGTGTGTACACGTCTTGACACCCAACACTTGCCTGCCGCTGCACCAGAGAGGATTTACTGGTCTCGTAAAAGGGGATGTGACACTCCTAAATTCTGAGATTACTTCTCCCTCTCCCATCTCCAGCCAGATTCTTGTCTTGTTTTGTTGCTGGCTGGCTGGCTGTCTAGCTGGTTCTTGATATTCTCTCTCTCTCTCTCTCTCTCTCTCTCTCTCTCTCTCTCTCTCTCTCTCTCTCTCTCTCTCTCTCTCTCTCTCTCTCATTTTTTTCTTCGTTTCCCCTCTTCTTTCATATTACCACAACATCCGTTTTGCTCTCTTCCATTTCCTCGTATCCTTCCTTCTCCTCCTCAATTACGACACCCTCTTCACGCCCAGCCAAAAACAACTACTTACATCACAGTCACCCCTCGTCATCAGCCTCCATTTTCTGTCTTGATGCCAAGCCAACGTTCTCATCTCCCTCCTGTGGTTACAAGGCGGCAACACACACACACACACACACACACACACACACACACACACACACACACACACACACACACACACACACACACAAGAATGGTTCCAGAATTTGAAGGATGACATATGAGGAGAGACTAAAGGCTATGGATCTGCCAACCCTGGAACAAAGAAGGGAGAGAGGAGATCTGATACAAGTTTATAAATTGATCAACGGAATGGAACAAGTGGATAATGAGAAACTGATCCTGAGAGAAGAATATGACATTCGAAGCACAAGATCGCATAGTAAAAAGCTGAGGAAAGGAAGATGTCTGAGAGATGTTAAAAAATATAGTTTCCCGCAAAGATGTATTGAGACGTGGAACAGTTTAATTGAAGAAGTAGTGTCTGCAACGAGTGTGCATATTTTTAAAGTAAGATTGGATAAGTGTAGATATGGAGACGGGGCCACACGAGCATAAAGCCCAGGCCCTGTAAAACTACAACCAGGTAAATACAACTAGGTAAATACACACACACACACACACACACACACACACACACACACACACACACACACACACACACACACACACACCGCGTAGTGTAGTGGTTAGCACGCTCGACTCACTATCGGGTGGGCCCGGGTTCGAGTCCCGGGCGAGGCAAATGGGCAAGCCTCTTAATATATAGCCCCTGTACACCTAGCAGTAAATAGGTACGGGATGTAACTCGAGGGGTTGTGGCCTCGCTTTCCCGGTGTGTGGAGTGTGTTGTGGTCTCAGTCCTACCCGAAGATCGGTCTATGAGCTCTGAGCTCCCTCCGTAATGGGGAAGGCTGGCTGGGTGACCAGTTGACGACCGTGGTGAATTACACACACACACACACACACACACACACACACACACACATATACCTATTCTCTTTTTGGTGTTCGTTGATTGCGTTTCTCCTCTGCCTTACTCGGAAAATAAAAAAAACGGAAGATTACCATTTTCTTTATCTCATAATTATCAATTTATATAGCTTATCCTTACTTGAAATCTCTCTCTCTCTCTCTCTCTCTCTCTCTCTCTCTCTCTCTCTCTCTCTCTCTCTCTCTCTCTCTCTCTCTCTCTCTCCTTTACTTTTTTTCCATCTTATATAGTTCCGTTCTTTCTATATATATATATATATATATATATATATATATATATATATATATATATATATATATATATATATATATATTATTTTAAGTTTGTTTTATTATTTTATAGGCTTTCGTGAACATCTTTTCTCATTCACATTCCTATTCCCTGGGTCCCTTGCCCTCTACTTCTGTTCCTTCCTCACTCGCCTCCTTCTCTCTTAGTTCCTCTCTCACCCCGTTTTCTCATTATCCTGCGTAAATACAGAGAAAGAGAGGAACAAAGACATACATAGGAATCCAATTTGCCTTTGATGGTCATTTTGTTTCTTTTGCTTTCATTCTTCGTGAACTAGCGTGCGTTTCCCCGCGTCTTTTCATCTCCTCCAACGCGCCTTAGTCTTGCGCGCCTCCAAAACCATCAACAATAACAACAACAACAACAGCAACAACAAAAATTAATATCACTTTGCTTTGTCCGCTTTTCGCCTTGGTTCGGTTTGAGGAAGTAGAAAGTCCTGGTGTCGTGAAGAAAAATCGGATGACTAAGAGGGGACGAAAGGCAACGATAGATGGAGGAGAGAGCAGATTGGAGGAAATGAAGGCAGTGTGAGAGGAAAGAGGAAGAAAGGAAATGCGTAGGAGGAACATTATGGTATATATGTATATAATTTCATATTCTTTTTGCTATTGTTTTGATTGCCATTATTACCATTGTTCTTCAATTATTTACTTCATTCGTTTTAGCGCGCTTTTCGTGTTTGTGTTGTTACACTTTGTGTGGTGTCTCCGATCTTCACTCGCTGCCTGGATCAGTCAGTGTCATCAGATCACATCTTGTACCTTACAGTCTTTTATTATCCAGAACGTCTTCAGGCAGGGTTTGCTTTCTACCCTTGGACGCAGACATTCACATAAATGCTAGTTAATCATAGTAGCACACAGGTGGTGGCAGCGGTGGGATTCGAACCAACGCCTCCGAAGAAACTGAAACATAAGAGAGTCCGGCGAGGAACTGAGAATTGGGGTAGATAAGGAACAAAGAGAGAAAAAAAACAGAAGTAAGATCATAGTAGGAAACGAAGGATAAGGAAAGGTGATAATGAGATGGTAAAATGAATGAAGAAATAGGAGAAACAATAGTAAGAACGGGAATTTAATGAAACGAAAAACGTGAATGGATAGAGAAGAAAAGAAAAAATAAGAGAAGAGAGAGAGAGAGAGAGAGAGAGAGAGAGAGAGAGAGAGAGAGAGAGAGAGGAAATGAAGGAGGCAAGGATGGATGAGGAAGAGGAAGCAGAAGAGAAGGAAGGAGGGAAGTAAGGAACAAGATAAAGTATTAGAGAAGGCGTGAGTGAGAGGCAACGAAGAATGACAAGGATGGACGAGGGAGAGGAGATAGGAGAGAAGGGAAGATGGAAGAGAGAGAGAGAGAGAGAGAGAGAGAGAGAGAGAGAGAGAGAGAGAGAGAGAGAGAGGTGAATGTTAGAGAGGAAAGTTCATGTGGGGTGAGGGAGGTTTTTTAAAAGGGGTGGCCTTAATATGTGTGGGGAGTGAGAATGAGTGTGTATGGGAACGAGATACATATAAATATATACAGATACGTGTACTGAGGCTGTGAGGAAAGACAGGAGGGGAAAGTTTGAAGGTAGCGAGGATAATAGTGATTGTGGTGGTGGTGGTGGTGGTGGTGGTGAAGGTGATGGTGGTGAAGTTGCAGTGTTTGAATAGAGTGTGGGAGTTGTTTGCAAGGTTGATTTTGAGTGTTTTAAAAATATTTGGTTGAATTGTTGGAATTTTGTAGCTGAAATTCCTACCTTATTTATGCTACTACTACTATCATTAGCACAAGAAGAACAAGAGCAGTAACAACAACAACTACTACTACTACTACTGCTACCAACAACAACAATGACTGTTCTTTTGTTCTGGTCTTCATTATTCTTCAAAGTTTTTTTTTTTTCCTCTCTTGTCTTTCTTTGTGTTACTATATGAATTTTTATCGTCTTAGAGAATTTGAGAATGAAAAAGAGGCTATCCTATTATACTCTCTTGTTTCTCTTGTGTGTGTGTGTGTGTAATTCACTGTTTGATCTGCTGCAGTCTCTGACGAGACAACCAGACGTTACCCTACGGAACGAGCTCAGAGCTCATTGTTTCCGATCTTCGGATAGGCCTGAGACCAGGCACACACCACACACCGGGACAACAAGGTCACAACTCCTCGATTTACATCCCGTACCTACTCACTGCTAGGTGAACAGGGGCTACACGTGAAAGGAGACACACCCAAATATCTCCACCCGGCCGGGGAATCGAACCCCGGTCATCTGGTTTGTGAAGCCAGCGCTCTAACCACTGAGCTACCGAGCCGTGTGTGTGTGTGTGTGTGTGTGTGTGTGTGTGTGTGTGTGTGTGTTCTACCTTTCCTTCTTCTTTTCTTCCTTTGTTTCTCCTTTGTTTATCTTTGTTATTCACTTTTCCTCCACTTTCACTTGTCACTCACTTTTTTCGTCTTTTCAATTCTATTTTCTCTTTTCGTGAAATTTTTGTCTTGTTTTCTTCTTATTCCTACATCTTTGTTTTCATAATTTTTTAGCTTTTTTAGAATCTTTTTATTTATTTTCTCCTCTACTTTTCCTCTCCACTTTCAAATTTTTTTTTTTCATTTTTATCTTCTCTTCCTCGTCATCTTTCTATTTTCTTTCTTTTTACTCCTTTACCTTCTTCCTTTGTCATCATCCTCTCCTTTTTTCTTCCCTTCAAAATTCCGCTAAGGCTTATTTTCTTCTCTCCCCTTCTTTATTTTTCGTGTCTCTCTTCCCCTAATTACCTTCTTTTCACTTCTTTCATCTCTCACATCTCTCCCCTCTGAAAGTTACCCCTTCCCTTTCCCCCATGCCCCATCCCTTACTTTTTCCTTTCTCCCATTTCTTTCTTTTTTTTAGTTATTTTACTTGATCTTTTTTTTTCTTTCATTCACTCTTCCATATTTTCTGTTCCATCATATTTTTATTTTTCCTTTTGTTTATCCATTACTTTTGCCTCTCCTGTTCTATTCTTCGTTCTATTTTTTTTTTTCCTTCCTATCTTTGTTATTGCATTTTCATCGTTTTTTTTTTCATTTCTATCTCTTTCCTTTCCTGCGTCTAATTACCCTCTTTTCTGTTCTGCTTCTTCTTCTTCTTGTTCTTCTTTTTTGTCATTTTTGTATTCTCTTTTACTGAACTCCATTGGTTTAGAGAGAGAGAGAGAGAGAGAGAGAGAGAGAGAGAGAGAGAGAGAGAGAGAGAGAGAGAGAGAGAAGTATTCAAGCGGAAAAAATCAGATAAAACAAAGACACGGAGTAAGTATGACAAACAAATAACATTAAGAGATAGCGACTGGAAAAAAGGGAAAAGAAAAGAAGAGGCACACGTAAATAAGACACACAGAGGGAAAAATATATGATAAGAGACTAAGAGAAAGAAAAACACTAATCAGACATGAGACAAACACCATTATCCGACAAAGCCAAGGAATGTAAAGGAATAGCAACACAAACAGACGAACGAACATACGAGTAAACAAAATCATCAGAAACACGAAAAGAGAAATAAAGAAAAAGAGGATATTGGTGCTGGTAAACAGAATCTCGCTCAAACACTCACATACCGACTCAACTCTGTCATTCTCTCCCTTATTCATTCATTCACTCCGGTAGTATTCAGAAACAACTTGCTCCCCCACCACTACAGTTCTCCAAGGCCGCAAAGACGACTAGCCGGGTTTACTCAAAAATAGTTTCTCCTTAAAATAAACTAGAATTCTTGCTAATTCGTCACCAAGACCATAAAGATATCCTTAGAAACATGAGTATCTTTAGCTAGAACCTTCACAAAGTAGTGATGGTGAGAGAGCAAAGCGTTTCAGATCTGTGCATCATTTCGGGTCACGACAAATATATACATTTTTTTTTCACACGAGCTTCCCATTCTAAGCAGGAAGATCAGGTGATGTGTATTAGTATTTCCTTGACCATTTCAGTTAGTTGTGTAATATATGTGGCTATTTTCTTAAACAGAATAAGTTTTAGAATTTCCCTTTTTGCAAGACCCTGTTTATTAAATGAGTGACTGAGTGAGTGAGTAAGTGATTGAGTAAGTGCATAGATGAGTGACTGGGCGAATAAAAGCGACAGAATAAGTTTGAGTGCATCTGGACAAATACAGATATTTTCATATTATAATTACATTACCAATTAATCAATGTAATGCAATTCAGAATTCCCTACTTGTACTCGTCTTCAGCCCGTTTAAAGTTATTTGGCTTCGCATCACATTCAGTATTTATGTTTAATATTCAATATTCAATATTTAATCGTGTAGGACAGGGGTTCTCAACTTTTTTTTATCTTATGTACCCTTTGAAGTCTTTCAGTATTGGTCACGTACCCTTTCCCATAATACAGTATCAGGAAGGATGGAAATGAATGCATGACTCATTGATTTAGTTTATTAAGTTTAAATTGTGTTATATATGTGGAGCAGACAAAATTTTCAATTGATATGAGTATGTTACTATGAGGTAATGTAGATTGGAACTAGTACTTCACAGGGAAAACACTCTGTGACTGGCTGCTACCATGCCAAACATTTACCAAATCAGAACTATATCAGACAGTTGTCTATCATTGTGGCAATAAACTAGTGCTGCTTACAGCTAGTTTCAACTTGTAACTAGTAAGTGATAGGTAAGTCATTGTGTGTGAATAGCATATGAAAATAATAAAACAGAAGTAAATATTTGCAAAGTTGTGTGGCAACTGTAGTCCAAGAGAGCTTTCTCTTAAGTGACATAGCTCCAAGAGTTTCCTTGTTAACGTTGTTAACGTGTCCTGGTTGTAGTAGAAGACACATCTATAGACTAGCACATGTAGGCCACTTTCTGCAAACAGGTTTGCAGCTATTAAAAGAATTCAATATTTTCAGGAACCTGTCACGTACCCTCAAAATTCCACTTACGTACCCCGTGGGGTTATGTGTACCCCGGGTTGAGAACCCTTGGTGTAGGATCACAAACTACTTCTAACCAAACAGAATTTAAGACAATGTTCACAGAGGAGTTACGTTGTCCTTGGTAGTATTTATAGGTCACCCTATTTATCCATTCTGTCTCCGCCTTTCCTTTTACTCTGCCTCTTGAGCCGGTATCTTGGGTTAATCTTCATCGGATGTGTACTGACCCGCTACGTGTTTGTTTGACTTGATCGCTAATCTCTTTTTGTTTGTCTGGTCTTTTGTTTTGATCTGCTCTCCGGTTCCTGATCCCAGATAATGTGACCGTTTCGAAGAGATGTGTAAAGTAACTTTCCGTATGGGACCAGATTGTTATTCACCGTTCATCTTTCTTCTTTCTTCCCTCTTCTTTCTTCTCTTCATTCTTCTGTCTTAATTCTTTCTTCTTTACTTGCCTTCATGGCAGACAACATGTGCAGGTGTGAGGTCATCACACTTACTTATTAAAAGTTAGTATTTCTAATTAAAAAAAAAAAAAGTGGCATAATTTAAAAAAAATGTAAATGTTGATGTCTGTCACTAATCCACAGAACAATTTGAATCCATTCATAAGCACAATATAGCAAAACACAAAGCAAAATACAGAAACCCTGCCCTCGAAGAACAAAACCCGAACACACCACAACAAAGAAACACAAACCATAACACCTGACACTGAAAAGGCTGAAAGTGACTGAGAGAAAACACATCAGAAAAAATCATACATAGTATTTTTAAAATATCACACATGAAATAAGGAATAACGAATAATATATATATATATATATATATATATATATATATATATATATATATATATATATATATATATATATATATATTACTACGTACAAGAAAGGAAAAAAAATAATAAGACACTAAACGAAACACAGGACTCTTACAGTACGCAAAACAACATACTGACCCGAAACTAGAGGACGAGAACGTTGGAGGTAGGTTGACATAGTAACCAATTCCTGAGGGAGCGGTGAAGGAAACTAGATGGGATACACACACATCAAAGGGCTGTGGGGTGGGGAAGGAAGGGTGGCGGGGAGGGAAGAAGGCGTAGTGATGGTGAGCGGGGCCGAGCAAAGATGCAAAGATGTGAAGCAAAAAGAGGAGAAAAGGAAGATAAAAGAAGAATAACTGCCAGGCTATGATACTGGAAACAGTTGTAGAAGAGGAGAAGGAGGAAAAAGCCGAGAGAAAAAGGAAGAAGAGGTTAAGGAGAACGGAAGCGAAGGAAGAGGAGAAGACGAAATGGGAAGAGAAAAGGAAAGAAGTGAAAAAAAACATTATCAAAATAAAAAGTGAAAAGAGGAAGGAAAGAAAGCAAGAGAACGGTAGAGGAATGGAGGAAGGCATCACCAAAATAAGAAATATACAAGATATTTGTTCCATATGTTACATATTTCATGAACACTGAGCAGTGGTTTGAAGTGTTGCTATGAAATATCAATGAAAGAAAAAAAATGAAATTCAAACTAAAAATTTCACGTTTCCATTCCTGGCTTTGACATATATCTCGGGGCATTTAACATAGTATATAAAAAAAATATTGGTGTTTCTAAGGCTGTGATTGAAAGGCAAATCAAAAAGTATTACGTATAGTTCATAAGGAAAATTTTTATGAGAATCTGGTTAATAATGTGTGTGACCTTTGAAGATGTTGCCACCATCACCATTATCATCTCCATCATCAGCGTCACAACATGACGGCCGGGGGATCAAGGAGTAAAACCACCCTCTGCCTGAGTGATTAAAGGAAAACACAGGCCGCTTCTCCTAACCTTCACTTGCAAATAGACGTAACCTTGACCTGACCTTGAGGAACGAAGGGCCGATTGAAAGACCTGTTAAGAAAGTCAAGCCGATGTATGTTTTTATGGTAACTTATTCTTTGCAGTGGCAAAATTATGGGGTTCATATTTTTCATCTTCCTATTTTGTTCGTATTCTCGTTGTTGTTGTTGTTGTTGTTGTACTCTCGTTAGGAGGTAAACACACACACACACACACACACACACACACACACACACACACACACACACACACTCACACACACACACACACCCTGTTCACCACAGTAAATAGGTACGGGATGTAACTCGACCACTTAGTCCACCGAAGATCACCAATGGGAAGACTGGCTGGGTGACCAGCAGGCGACCGAGGTGAACACACAACAACAACAACACACACACACACACACACACACACACACACACACACACACACACACACCACCACCACCACCACCACAATAACAATAATAATAATAACAACAACAACAACAACAACAACAACAACACGACACCACCACCACCACCACCACCGTCACTGCCACCACCGCCATTGCTTCCCTGTCAGATACCCGTCCCTGTATGCTGACCGCTTAACAGAGGTGGAAGTGTTTGGTATGGAGGCCCGAGGACAGGGACATGATGCTGGAAGATCAATTTCTTGGGGGTCAGTTTCAGGTTGGCCTTCCGCATTCGAGGAGGAGCTGGAAAGGCAGGAGGAAGTACTGTGACGCCTGAGAAAGGTGAACTTAAAGGTAAGACCCGAGAAATGCACCTTTTTCCAGCACGATGTCCTTTTCCGGACATCGATTTCCGAAGTAACGATTTCCCTGCCTGTGGATCATGGTTGTAAACCACCGTACCGTTCATCAGCACCACCTTCTTCACCATTGTTACAAAGCTCCTCTCTCGCACGCGAAACACTCCATTTGTCCCACTGGCATCCTCAACACACAGCGTGGCTCGCGCGAGTATTAGCTAGTTACAGCTAATACTCCCTGTTATCTTACGATATTCTGCAAAATCAAGTTTAAATATGTATAGATACTCACTGATGGCTCATATAGACGTTGCATGAATGTTGTCTTCTTAGAAATGTACTTGCAGCATTTCATCAAAGTCCTGTCTGTCGCGAGTCGTGCCACCAGATGACAAACAGAAGCGGCGAGGATGAGGAGGGCTTACCATCTCCATCGTGATCTGGGCAACGATACACAGTACACACACGTACTAAACCAGTACGAGACACGTATAGTATGTGCGTCATGGTTGCATGATATGTTTAAAGATAATTTTGAAATCCATTGTCTTGCATTAACTGATAATACATTTATATTGGCGGGACAATAGTTAATTTATGCTGACTATTCTGAGCAGTAAAAAAAGGCCAAGAAAAGTCCAAAATATGTTTGGCTTCTAGACTTAAAGTAAAGCACATTATCTCTATCCTTTCGGGGAGATCTCCATCCTTTGAAATTTCAATGTTCACCACAAGTTTTCGCTTTCCTCTCCCTCTACTGACCATCCTGGTGAACTTGCTTTCAACTTTGATATCCTACATGACCTAGAACATTAAAGATTGTGGTCGGAGGAGCCCAAAGGAGAAGATAGGGTAACATCATAAACAGAAGGATTAGAGGTAAGGAAAAGATCATGAATGTTCGGCATATCTCCAAGACGGTCAGAAATACGAGTATGGTGTTACACCAGTTGCTCTAGGTCATACAGGATAGCAAAGTTGAAGGCTAGTTCACCAAGATGATCAGTGAAGGGAGAGAAAAGCCAAAGATGGTGGTGAACATTAAGATCTCCAAGAATGGAGATCTCCGCGAAAGGATAGAGGGACAGAATGTGCTCCACTTTGGAAGTTAAATAGTCAAAGAATTTACTATAGTCAGAGAAGTTAGGGGAGAGATAGACAGCACAGATGAATTTAGTTAGAGAGTGACTGTTGAGTCTAAACCAGATGGTGGAAAACTCGGAAGATTCAAGAGCGTGGGCACGAGAACAAGTTAAGTCGTTGGGCACATAAAAGCCACATCCAGCTTTGGAACAATAATGAGAATAGAGAAAGTAGGAGGGTACAGATAAAGGGCTACTGTCAGTTGCCTCAAACAGCTGTGTTTCGGTGAGGAAAAGATGAGGTTTAGTAAAGGAGTGGTGGTGTTCCACAGATCGAAAATTAGATCAAAGACCGCGAATGTTGCAGAAGTTAATGTAGAATAAGTTGAGGGAGGTGTCAAGAAATTTGGGGTCATCGTCAAGAGAGCAGTCCGACCTGGGGACATTTCTAGTTCCCTCCCCAGAATGGGATTCCGAGGCAGGGTTTGGAGTCCCCATTTTAAAATTTTTAATTTTAAGTAAAGGGTGTGTGTGTGTGGTAAGTGCATGTAATTTTGAGTGAAGTATGAAAGTTGTCTTTAGAGAGAAAGCTGTGACTGTCCCCTTGAGTTGTGAGACACAAAGGGAAACACTCAGCGAGATCACAGCTAGCTATAATGGAAGGTTCACAGCACCCCCTGAACTAGTGCTATTAGACTTCGCTGGGATTAAATTATCGTTTCAGTAGATGTCTATTACCTCCAGGGATACTACCTCCTCAATATATATATATATATATATATATATATATATATATATATATATATATATATATATATATATATATATATATATATATATATATATATATATATATATATATATATATATATATATATATATATATATATATATATATATATATATATATATATATATATATATACTACATGTACATGTTTCGTTCGTATTGTTTCAATGTATTGTTCGTTGTTAAAACCGAGCTGACAAATGGGCTTCTTATATGAATGGAGTAAAGAAGACCAGCAGAAGGATTTGTTTTCTCACACCTCCACTCCTAAACCGCTACAAAACCTACACATATACGTTGATTCAATCCATTATTGTATTTCCCCAATGAAGGTACCTTTTACACTGCTGCTTTTCTATTTGAAATATAAGAACTGCTCTTTTTGGAAGCATACACACACACAATTCAATATTAATAGTATTCCATTCATCTTACCACAGGAGCCTTTCACAAACGTATCATTTTTTCTTCCTTGACTCCCACTAATTAACTCTGTTATCATGTATAACTTTAAAAACTTCACCCCCCTAAAAAAAAACATAACTCCTCAAAACAAAACCCACCTCGGTCCAGTCTGGTTTTACATTTCAATAACATCAAGAAGAGGAAATAAAGACTCCCCATGAAAAAAAAAAAAAAAAATGGACACGTTTTTCTAGATCCGTCTTGATTTACTGGATTGTTGTTGACCGTCTTTTGTCGCCGGCCGTCTTTCCAGGTAGGAATATTTTCACTCCATTACACTGGCCAAAAATAATCAGTGCACCCTCACTGAAAGTTAATCATACGAAGACAGACGCTCCATCGCTCGCCCAGACAAGCCAGGCTCCTCCACCGGTGATTTGTATGGGAAAAGGGAAGGGAGAAAATGTGAGGGAAGGGGAAGAAAATTATCAGCTAGAGGAAAGTAGGAAGAGCGACAAGAAGGGAAAGTGTTAGAGAGCAGAGAAAAAGAGAAGGAAGAAGTGGGAGGCAGAGGAGGAAAGTAAAGAAAGATGAGAGATGAGAAGAAACAACTTAGGAAAATGAGAAATGAGGGGAAGGAGTAAAAAAGACGAACATAGGATAAAGGAAAGACAAGGAAGATGAGGGTAAAAAGTCAACGGAGACTATAGTATTATGACAAGAAGGGTGAGAATAAGATCAAAGAAAAGAGGGAATAAAAAAATGCGTTTGAAAGATGTGAGAAAATATCTATAGAAGAGGCGAAAGAAAGTGTTCATGTTATTGTTTTGAAATATTTTTATATAATTTTCAAGATTTATTTCATCGGATGCCTTCACAATATTAGAGACTTGAATTAGATCCTCTCTGATCCCTCGCTGATGAAGAAAGAGAACGTAATCTAATCGCCTTAATCTTTCCTCGTACAGTAAATTAAGCAGTGTTGGGGTTCCTTTTGTTGCTTCTCACTGTATTGTATTCTTAATATATGAATTGTCTCAGGCGCAGCGGGGCATCTTGTACCCAACGTAAGTGAACGAACCTTTTAGAATTTCCTTTTATATTTTAGTAGCATATTAAGGTTTTTTTTTTTTTTTTTTGTGCGTGTGTTTTTGAGTTCTTAGCCGGACACTCTCACTTCTAAAAATACTTTTTTATATTAATGATTTTAGATCTTAGATGCTCATTCTTCTGTACTGTATTGTTTCCTTGTTATTTTTCCTGTGTGTGTGTGTGTGTGTGTGTGTGTGTGTGTGTGTGTGTGTGTGTGTGTGTGTGTGTGTGTGTGTGTGTGTGTGTGTGTGTGTGTGTGTGTGTGTGTGTGTGTGTGTGTGTGTGTGTGTGTGTGTGTGTGTGTGTGTGTCTATATATATATATATATATATATATATATATATATATATATATATATATATATATATATATATATATATATATATCTCTCTCTCTCTCTCTCTCTCTCTCTCTCTCTCTCTCTCTCTCTCTCTCTCTCTCTCTCTCTCTCTCTCTCTCTCTCTCTCTCTCTCTCTCTCTTCCTTCCTTCCTTCCTTCCTTCCTTCCTTCCTTCCTCCCTCTTCCTCTCCTCCCTCCCATTCGCCACTTTTTCACTGATTGTCTGCTTCCTTCGTCCTTTCCTTTTTCCCAGAAATTTGATTCTCTCATTCGTTCTCTCATGAATTTTCGTTTCCTTGTTCCCTTCTACTCTTTATTCTTTTTCCCGTTCTCTCTTTCCTTCTCTCCACCAAAACTCACTCCTTCCCATCTTTCTTACTTCTCTTTCTATTCCCCTTACTACTTCGTCCCCCTCCATCTCCCTAATTCTCTTCCTCCTCCCTCGTTTCCCTCTCCTTTCCTAACTGCAATTATGACGTCACGGCGAATCACGACTAATTTGGTAAACGACATCACTCTTGATAATTAACGGATTGCGGGTAAAATTTGTTGTTGTTGCTATTAGGTTGTGGCTATTATTACCATTATTTTTGTTATTATTATTAATATTGTTGTTATTGTTGTTGTTGTTATTTTCTTGTTGATTATCGTTTTCTTTCCACTGTTCTTACTTTATTTGGTCCTGCATGAGTTTCTTCTCAAAATTTGTTGAAAGAGAGAGAGAGAGAGAGAGAGAGAGAGAGAGAGAGAGACAGCAAAGTGGTTGAAATTACCATTATTCTCGCACTAGTAGTAGAAACAGAAGCAGAAATAACAGCAACAATAATGGCAGTAGTACTAACGATAAACAGGAGAGCCATCACCAAGGCTAGGTAGTGGCAGGACACACCAGGGGAGTGAGTACCAGCAGAAGTAACAAATGACGCAGCACTTCTCACACTTCCTGCGTTCTTATACCATTTTCCTGCCGCCTAATGAGTACAGATGACGCACGCTGATGAATGACGAGCTCTTGTGCAAATTTAATGAAAACTGCTACATTAGAAACAGGAAATATTTAGATGATATGCGTTTTCACTGCGATGTAGGCACGTGAGTTAGAGAGAGAGAGAGAGAATGTGTAAATTAGGTATAGGCCTCCATTACTGTGAATCATTCTAAAATCTTTCCTCGTGCTTTACAGTCATTTTTAAGCGGCTAAAGATTTATACATCTACTTTTTAAATTCCGTTTTCTTTCTCTTTCGTCGGTGTTCATTAAGTTTTCGTTGCTTCTAGCATTGTGAGGTGATGGATATCTTAGTGAAAGGGTTAAGAGGCTAATGAAAAAGGTGTGTCTTAAAAATGTGTGGGTAAACATTGTAAAAAAAAAAATACTTCTCCCTGACCAACCTCCATGTGTGACTCTAAAGGAAAGGCCATCCTGGTGAGAAATCCTTGTTTGACATGACACTCGACACTTCCCACGTTCAATTGTCAAGATTTAATTCTTTCATCCATTCGTCTTGTCCGTCGTCTGATGGTGTTCGTGGAGCGGCATTAACACTTTCAGGACCACAATATCGATTTCATTATATTATGTGTCATTTGAGGAATTAATTACGTTAAGGATGATAGTTTTGTTATGAAAGGAGTTATGATATATGTAGCTATCAAATCAAGACAATTATATTTTATTTATTCTTTTAATGGAAGTAAGAAGTTGCTTGTAGTACTGAATATGTTACTTGTCAATCTGTTTTCGTGTTTCCAAGGTTATAGATCATATAGTTAGTCATTTATCACCGCTATATCTTATCTAACCTTTTGTGAATAATTAGTAAGTTATTTGATGAGAGTTGTAAGTTGTGTATGACACTGAATAGCTTAGTAATCAGTTTTCACTCTCTTTCATACCAAGCAACATTCTGTACATTTAAATCATAGAATTCCCCCTGCGAACATTGACAGTGTCTCTGCCGCATCAGTTTTACTCAACTAAATCATAACTTCTCCATCCAAACAGTAACATAATTACCCTCTGTCTTGTAATTCCTTTCCTTGTTCGTTGTACAAAGTTTACGACATTAATGAGGCCAATGTAGATCTTCCCGCTCTAATATATTCCTCTCACCGCATATTTTTTCCACATTAAGTTAGCCTTTTATAAAACAATACAGACAAGTGAATTGAAGTCTCTAATCTTCTAATCGGACAGAATCCCCACTCTCTCTCTCTCTCTCTCTCTCTCTCTCTCTCTCTCTCTCTCTCTCTCTCTCTCTCTCTCTCTCTCTCTCTCTCTCTCTCTCTCTCTCTCTCTTAATGCTGTTTGCGTGCAAGCATTATGGAAATCTTTCCCTCAAAACACTGCAGACTTTAACTCTTTCCTTTAACGCTTTTAATGTTGGACTCATGTTTTATTGTTCAGTAGTTGTTTTTCCTGTTTTTGTAATTGTTTTCTTTGTTGTTATTGTTGTTTATGTTGTTGTTGTTGTAGTTGTTGTTCTTTTTCAACGTTATCCTTCTTTTCCTTTTCCATTTTTCTCTTTCATCTTCATTTTCCTTTTGGCCAGCCTATAGCTCCACACAAAAGGAAGATAAATAGCATTGCGGCTCAGCGTTGGCCGTGCATGTACCTTCGTGCTAGGTTTTACTGTCAGGACAAACAAATCTTGTATGTTTTATATCATCAGTAGCAATAGATCCGTAGCTTTGTCGATGAGTACTTTTGAATAACACCAACTTAGCCCAATTTGATTCAGTGCACCTTTAAAAGCAAGAGAAAACGAATGATGCGTGTCGTTTTCTTTATCATTAGGCGTACTTGGCTTAACACTGAATCCTCTTCTGTGAAATACTTGAGCTGTATTCTTTGCAGGCTCATAATGAAATCAGAGAGCCTTTCGACGGGGAAACATATAGAAATCTACCATGCAGCGAATGAAAGAAAATATATACATGCATAATGACCGCTGCGGGTTTGTGGCAAAAAAAATAATAAAATAAAATAAAAAATAATTAGCCACAACTTCACTACCAAACAGTTAGTTTCAGGCGAAGGTTGTTTGGGGAAGAATTTACCCATAAATAATAAGTAAAATAAACTCAGTGATAGTAATGGTAGTAGTAGTAGTAGTAGTAGTAGTAGCAACACCCACAGATACAATTGCAGTAATAAGCCTGTACTAACGACCGCACTCACTCATATCCCTCATAGAAGAACAGTGGCCAGGTATTTGTATCCCAGCTGGGTAGTCTGCATCATCCACGGCCTGGGGGCACTGTGCGGGGAGCCTCGTGGTGTCCGGCCCGTCCACTGCGGCTGTTGTTGTTGTTGTTGTTGTTGTTGTTGTTGATGATGTTCATTTCATTATTATTATTATTATTGTCGTTTCGTCATTGTACTTGTTTTTGTCGTCGTTATTTTCGTCATCGCTGTTACTGTTATGACAGCAGCCTCGCTGAATTATGATTACATAGACAAATTTTATCGCTGATTATTATAATACACGATCATTTCATTGCGATATAATATGATAATTAATTACAACGGCTTAGTGTTGTGAGCCTGAGCGGGACACTCGGCTTATTCGTGAGTGTTCCGCGTGTTTGAATCTATCTGGTGAGTCAATAGTTTTATTTGATAGTGAGCCTATCCATTATTCAATCAGAAACTCATTCAAATTATAGATATATAGATATCAATTAATAACATTAATACGAACATGCGAGTGGCTGCAAAAAGAAGAAAATAAACTAATATGGGATTTACTTAAGCAATACATCTAAAGGTGATGTAATTAACCCTTAACTTCCGGGGATTAAAATATTTTTTCCTGTCTAATGACGGGGAAAAATGGTACACCTAAAAATTGTCAGAACACAGTTTGAATACTGATAATTATTTTCTCTGTGTTATTCTGAATACAATGATGTACTTTCCAGCTCGATATGACGTCTGAGAGTTTAGTTATTGCCTTATCAAAGTTTCCTCCTCCGGGCACGGTGTGACCAGTCAAGAGGAAACAGCCCGGAGAGCGACGCCGCGCTCGCTCTCTCTCTCTCTCTCTCTCTCTCTCTCTCTCTCTCTCTCTCTCTCTCTCTCTCTCTCTCTCTCTGTGTGTGTGAGAGAGAGAGAGAGAGAGAGAGAGAGAGAGTAGGGGGAGGAAGGAAGGACATATTATCACTGATTTCTGAGACACGTGTGTGTGTGTGTGTGTGTGTGTGTGTGTGTGTCACAATTGTGTTGCACAGGAGTGAATTCAGCTGTTATGCCATATATCACTGATTTCTGAGACACGTGTGTGTGTGTGTGTGTGTGTGTGTGTGTGTGTGTGTGTGCGTCTCCTAGAAACACTCTGTGTCCTTGACTTATCTGGAGTCTCTCTCTCTCTCTCTCTCTCTCTCTCTCTCTGACTCTCTCTCTCAAACACGTGTCCTACGCTCTGTCCTTCACCCACCTCTGTGTGGACTTTTTGTACGCCCATCAGGCTTAGGTATTAGTCAAATAAAGTTAGGTTTCCCATTGTCCCGTGTTTTTAGCTTTGCCCTTTCACTGTCCTCTCCTTAGCGGCAACAGAAGGTGTCTGTTGCCCGGTTGTCAGATTGTCTTTCCTCTCACACCTACGGAGGATCCGCCTCAGTGAGCGTGCTTTTGGGGTGAATTAACACCGTCCGGCCCCTTAGAGTGGTTTGGCAGGACAATCTGACATTAGGTAACTCCTCCTGACCACCTCCCACTTGTGTCCTGCTCCTCCTGCAGGAGGGGGGTGTACCCCCCTCCATGCCTGACGGACCTTCCTGCCCTCCCCCCGTAAGGGGGAGGGAGGACACTGATCGACGACCCCCGACTGCCAGACTGTCTATTGACCCCTCTAAAGCGACGTATGTGACTCTACATTCCAAGACGAACACCCGCCTGTCTACTGTTAATTCTTTTATAATAAAGAAGGTCATTGACTGTAACATAGGAAATGTCGTTAATGTGAAAAAACTTGCTAGTGGTGATCTACTTGTTCAGACACTTAACGTAAATCAAGTTAAATCATTGTTGAAGCTCCGGTTCATTCATGACATCGAGATCGAGGCTTCGATTCCAGTGTCCATGAACTCGTGTCGGGGAGTCGCTTCCCACCGCGATTTTGTGGATATGGAACCGACCGAGATCGTCGATTGCATGACTGATCAGGATGTCATTGAGGCTCGGAAAATTACTAAAATGGTTGACGGTACAAGAAGGAGCACAGCATCAGTCATTCTCACCTTCAGTGCTGCTAAGTTGCCAGAGAGGATTCATGTAGGGTACGAGTCGGTTCCCGTTCGTCCCTACATTCCGAATCCTCTCCGTTGTTTCAAGTGCCAGCTTTATGGTCACCATGGTAACGCTTGTCGGTCTTCCCACGCTTACTGCGGTAGATGCGCAGGAGAGGGCCACTCTGTGGAGCAGTGCACATCCTTGGTAGAGAAGTGCCGTAATTGTGAAGGTGCTCACTCCACTTTTTCACGCGATTGTCCCGCGTGGAAAGTGGAGAAAGAGGTCTGCACGGTTAAGGCTACTGAAGGATCTCTTACTATGAAGCAAGGATGCGAGTGAAGCAGACGCAGGCCGCGCCTGCTTCAAACGTCTCCTACGCTTCAACAGTAAGGGCTCCACCTAAGATGTGTACTGTTGCTATCCAGACTGACCTCAGCGACCTGCTGCCTGCTCCATCTACCACCACTGATTCCCCTTCAACCTCTGCCTCATCATCTGCTAAATCTACTACTACTACTACTAAAACCTCTACTCCTATAACTTCCTCTGCTCCATACCTGTCTGCTATTTCTCGTACTCCCAGTAAGGGTGAGAAGACAGACAAGTCTAATAAATTAAATTTAACAAAGCTTGAACGTCAACGCCCTTCTCATGTCGTCGCCGCTCCCGCGCCGTCGAGAAGGAGTTCACACGCTCGCTCCCTCTCGACGAGCTCCGGGGAGTTAACAATTGATGAATCGATGGATGTCACCATTAGTAAGGGCCGGGAGAGGTCCCCCGGCAGCGCCTCTGAGCGCAAAAGGACTAAGAAAACGGCCGCCACCACAACTCTTAAGCCATAATGTTCAAGGTGTTACAGTGGAATTGCAGAAGTATTCGGAATAAAGATCCATATTTGTCACTTTTAGTGAACATACACAGGCCGTCCGTTATTTGTCTACAAGAGACGAGACTACAGGATCAGCCTGATCCTGCAGTGCTAAAACACTACCATCCGTATAGAAGATATGAGGGACACGGCGTTGCTATATACATACACAAAACACTGACACAAACAGAAGTGACGTTGAATACACCTCTGGAAGCGGTCGCGTGCAGGGTGAGATTCAACGACACGTATCTGGCTATCTGTTCCTCTACTTGCCTCCCAATACCTCCATTGTTGATGATGACATTACATCTCTTATTAGCCAGCTTCCGGGCAACAGGCTAGTTGTTGGCGACTTTAACGCCCATCATCAACAATGGGGAAGTGAGAGGTCAAGTGTACGTGGGGAGCAGATAGTAAACATTTTATTACAGACAAACCTCTGTCTTCTGAACGATGGAAGTGCGACTCGTGTAGATGATCGGACTGGTAACGCGTCTGCCATTGATCTGTCGTTGCTCTCGCCAGGTATACTCCCTGACTTCTCCTGGGAAGTCATCGACGACTCCACGGAAGTGACCATCTGCCCATCTGCATCTCTTATGTACGCGACATCCCGCCCACCCCCGCCCTCCCAAGTTTAACTTCAAGAGAGCAGACTGGGCAACCTTCCGTGGGGTTGCCGACGTGGATATATCTGGCGAGGACGTTGACACGATGGTCAGCAACGCAACACAATCCATATTACACGCTGCTGAGGCTTGTATTCCGAAGACTTCTGCAGTTTACACTAAGCATGGAGTCTCATGGTGGACAACGGATTGCCGACAAGCACTTCGTGAGCGCAATAGACGATACAGGTACTTCAGCCAGCAGCCCAGTCAAGCTAATTTCATAGCCTATAAAAAGGCAAGGGCTCAGGCAAGGAAAGTCATCCGTAATGCAAAGAAAGACTCATTCAGACAATTCATATCATCTATTAACCGCACCACTCCTCTCTCCAAAGTATGGCAAACAATAAATATCTTAAATAACAGAAAACCATATATTCCTATCACCACCCTTAAAATAAATGATATTATAATTGATAACAAAACAGAAATAGCAAATGCCATAGCCCACCAATTCCATCAGGCCAGCAGCACAACTTACTATGACCCTACCTTCCTTCCAAGGAAGGAGGCTGCAGAACTCACTGTCCCAAACTTTGCCACAGGAGGCGTAAACTCAGACTACAACACAGAGTTTACGTTGGATGAACTCCTCTTTGCCCTGAAATCCTGTAAAGGCTCCAGTCCTGGTCCAGACAATATTTCATATATCATGTTACAAAATCTCGGCCACCACTCCCTTTCAAAATTATTAACGCTCTACAATAGAATATGGACCACCTACACTTTCCCTCAGTCTTGGCACTTCGCTCACACAATCCCAATCCCCAAAAAGACTGGACGCCTTACGGACCCCAGTGCGTTTCGTCCTATTGCGCTCACGAGCTGTTTATGTAAGGTCATGGAACGTATGGTAAAGCGAAGGCTACTTTTTGTTTTAGAAGCGAAGGGTCTGTTAGGTGATCAGCAGTCGGGCTTTCGGAAGTACCGAAGCACGATGGATCACCTAACACACCTGGAGCATTGCATTTCAGAGGCTTTTGCCAAAAAGAATTCATGATAGGGGTGTTTTTAGACATCCACAAAGCCTTCGACATGACATGGCGACACGGCATCCTCATGAAACTCTACGCTCATGGCTTCAGAGGTAACTTGCCCATTTTTGTTTATAATTTTCTTCAGGACAGAACATTCTCTGTCAAGCTTCCTGGTAACGTAATCTCGGACGTTTTCGTCCAGGAGAACGGGGTGCCGCAGGGTAGTGTTCTTAGTCCCATTTTATTTTGTATAATGATTAATGATATTCTGTCAACAACTCCCGTCCCAAGGAATCTTAAATACTCATTGTACGCCGACGATTGTGCGTTATGGCACTCCTCGCCTAACGCACAATTCTCAGCGGGCGGATTCAGGATGCTCTTGATTCCGTCCAGCATTGGGCCTCATTATGGGGATTTAAGTTTTCAGTTGCTAAGTGTATCGGTGTTGTTTTCACTAGACGTAACGTACCTGATTTGCAAATAACTCTTCAAGGCCAACCGATACCGTTTCAAAATTCAGTCAAGTTCTTGGGTCTGCATTTTGATAGCAGACTCAATTGGAAGACTCATGTTAATGAATTGCTCATTCGTTGTCGTAAAAGATCAATGTCCTCAAATACCTTTCTGGTACTTCATGGGGAGCAGACAGAAAATCTTTATTAATGGTGTACAAGTCCTTAATTCGTTCTCATTTAGACTATGGCTCACTGGTGTATGGGTCTGCGTCGGAACCAACACTGAGGAGATTGGATGTACTGCAGAATGAATGTGTGCGAATGTGTCTTGGAGCCCTGCGCTGCACTCGTGTGGCGCGGATGGAGGTTGAGGCCAATACACCACCGCTACAACTACGTCGCGACGCCCTCCTTTTATCTCATGGGATAAAAGCGGCTCGGAAAGCTCCCTCGGTAACACAGCAAACAAGATTATATGGCAGCACCACCACCTCCACAATGCGGTCCGCCGTCCAGTCTCAGTCAGACTACACACGCTCTGCCAGCAAACGGGCGTGAGACTGGACGATGCGGACCAGCTCGTGCTGCCCACCCTTCCCCCATGGAAACTTCCCACCACCACCTTCAACATCAACTGGCTTCAGGGGAAGAAGGCTGTGGTTACCGAGGTGGAGCTCCAACACCACTTCCGAGCCCTAGTCGCTGGCCTCCCTCCATCCCTACATCTCTACACAGACGGCTCCAAGACAGGTGAATGTGTGGGCGCAAGTGTATGGTCGTGTGAATGTGCCCTCAGGTTCCGGCTGCCTACCCATACATCGGTTTTTTCTGCTGAAATTTTTGCTATTGACAAAGCCATAGATTATGCTTTAAATTCAATTCATAATTCAATTGTCATTTTTTCGGACTCTATGTCAGCCCTTCAGGCAATAGAGTCCGGCCGCACGGATACAAATGAAATCCAGGGCAACATCATTAATAAGCTGAATTCATGTCATAAATCCTTCTCACTGGTTTGGGTGCCTGGACATTCCAATATACGCGGGAATGAACAGGCTGACATGCTAGCTCGGTCTGCTGCAGAGCTCGAGGGAGCGTGGAACCTCCGTCGGGATCTGCAGTCATGTCTCTCAGTTGTTAAATCATCAGCAAAACTCCTGTGGCAGAGTCACTGGGACAACCTCCACCTCCACACCACCAAACCTATCCTGGGCGAGTGGGCCTCCTCCAATCGCCCCACAAGGCGGGAGGAGGTGGTCCTCGCACGCCTCAGGATGGGCTGCACCCTCCCCACCCACATGCTCCCCTACATAGCCAACGCCTTCCCACCACAGTGTTCCAGCTGTAATGTCACTCTCTGTCGAGCACATCCTGCTTCACTGTGTGCGTTATCGTGAGGAGAGGCGGCCCTTGGCGGCGTATTGCCGGGGTCGCGGCCTCCCGCTAACGCAAACCACCCTCCTGGGTGATGAACACCCGGATGTGGTCGATAGATTGATGATTTACCTGACTGAGGCCAATTTAATCAGAGAGTTGTGATTTATGTGTATATATTATGTTATTTATTCCATGTATTTATTCTATATATTTATGTAAATAAAAGTATGAAAGTGTGTATGTTTCCAATTTTGCGTGATCTAATGTGAATGTTTTCCCTTCATGTATATATGCAATACGTAGTGATACTACGTAGCCACCCTGTGTGATTGTGATTTATCCCTCCCTCCCCCATGCCCTGACAAAGGACAATAGTTTTGTGATAGGTATAGGATCCCTGTGTGAATGAAGCGTGCATGAGAATATGTGAAGTCACTTACTGTTAAGATATTTAAAAAAAAAAAAAAAAAAAAAAAAATAAATAAATAAATAAATAAAAAATAAAAAAAATAAATAAATAAATAAAACCAATAAAAAAACTGTATATACGTTAAAAAAAGGCTTTATTTTAAAAGAAATTAAAAAAATAAAAAGTTAAAAATAAATAAATGGCCTAATACCCAAGACAGGGTGATGGCCAAAAAAAAAAAAAAAAAAAAAAAAAAAAAAATAGGAAAAAAAATATCCATGAGCATGAGATTATTTATGTGGCCTTTGAGATTAATTCTGGAAGTATAAAGCGTTTGAGAATAGACGTCCTGCTCTTCTTGTCTCGCTAGTGCTGGTGAGAAATCACATTTGATAAGTAGCTCTAGGTTTTAATTTCATGGGGGATTCTTTTCATCATTTTTGTTTTATTAGGAAATGCATTATAAATTTCTAACCTGGAAAAACTGGCGTTCCAGTAATAACTTTGTGCTATCATGGTATTTAGTTCATTTAGTTAGGTTGGATTTGGTTACTTTTGGTGTACTTGTGTTTCCCGTCTAGTTTTATCTCATTTTTCTTTATTCATTCCTTTATTATATCTTTGGTGCTTTTTTTTTTTTTTCTTGTTCCATTTTTTCTTTTGTCCATTTCTACTTCTCTTTCCTGATACAATCCTTTCGTGTGACTTTTCTCTTTTCATTTTCTTGCAACATTTTTTCTTTGTCTTTTCCACAATCTTATCTTCATCTCTCTTTTTATTTTCCTGTATCTTTTTTTGGCCCTACTTTATTTTCTCATCAGTTTTCCTATTTTTTTTTCTACTCCTGTTATTTTTTTCCCTGCGTATTTTTCCTCTCTGCAATCAGCCAGCCTCCCCAGCACCTGAAGGTCACGTAGCCAGGCAGTTTTCCCTCCAAACAGCCACGAATAGCCGGCAGGTAATGAGTTTCTGGCCTCGAGACATCATTAACATATCAGGAAATTACACGGACACGAACCAAGCAAGTAAAAAAAATCTATGAGTGATGTCAAAAAAAGAATATGTTCATGTCAAAAAACTGGTTATCGCTTTGGCCACCGTCTTCAAAGTTCGCGTGATCTTCATTTTTTAGCATCGGAATATTTTGGAATTCGCTTTTTAGACTCTTAGATTAATGATTCCCTAGAAAGTTATTGGCACCGTGAGTTTTCCGCTTGATGGTGTGAAAGATTCCCGCTCTCTGGGTCACCGGAAAATTTACTGAAGGTGTTAGAAAAGCAGGGGTTGTGAGGAGTGGCCTGGTTAGAACTTGTTTGGGGGCTTGGCAGAGTTTGACTTGGTTTGGTTAAAGGCTTTGCGGGAATTGGTAGAGGCTTGGCTGGGCTTCGTTAAGAGTTTTTCATCTGGAGTTTATTTAAGTGCATTTCTGCAGGTTAAATTCTGGAACCCCTTGCTTGATTATGTATGTTCTCCATCCCATTCAAGAGGAAGGTTCCAAGACGATTACCCTCCAGCTGTGGGTGAACCATTTGATTCTTTTCTTTGGCTGCTGGCAACTCTAAGTATTTTGACTTTTCCTTTTAGTCACTACCGTTTTTCTTCCCTAGATCAGAGCTTTATTGAATATAAGAAAAGGAGAAGTTGTTAGATGAAAAGTGAAGAGTGATGGTAGAACACACAGAGGGGGCAGAAGAGCACTTTCCAGAATTCAGATTATTTATAACAGACAAATGTGAACAAATATTTGATAAGACATATGAGAAAAATCTAGATAGAAGAAGACCAATATATTCTAAAGACAAGATCGCTATCTTAGTTGCTGAAAGTCGTTGTGAAAAGATACGAAAAAGAAAACATGCAGAAAGAAACTTTGAAGGGTAAAACACCGTATTCTCAGGCAATATCGTAATCGTAATAATTACATATGACAATTGCTGTTAACACGAAAAAAGAAGATATCCCAGATTAAAAACGAAATGTAAGATAGCAAAAATATTCTGAAAGCAAGATCAAAACCATGATACAGATATGGACAAACATGAAAAAAAAAAAAGGCGTACCTGGAAAAAATGGAACATAAGACTTTGAAGAGAAGACCACAAAAAAACAGCAACATCAGAAAGAAACGCTTGGAAAAACACAATTAGTTTATCCATACATCTCATCTCATCATGCAATGCAACACCAGGAATATGAATCACCATGAATTCTGCCTGGTCCAGTTGTGTGTGTGTGTGTGTGTGTGTGTGTGTGTGTGTGTGTGTGTGTGTGTGTGTGTCTTCAGGTACTTGTATTACAAATAGCGTACCTGCACAGAGAGGAGGGAAAGAAGACAAATGAAAGGGCGGCTTACGTAAATCATGCAAAAGAACCCTAAATGATTAAGGTCAGTTCCCCAGGATGTGGCTGCTGCCTGATGCATTACTTGCCTCCACTGCAAGCCGCGTACCTCAAATTGGGAAAGGAAAAAGAAAACAAACTGTGAGAAGAGATTAATAATACAACATCAACACGATTTATTGTGACAAACATTCCGAGGTACAATTGCTAACTTGCTGGCTACCATTGATTACCGTGTGTCTGCTCTGTGTTCAAGTGTATAATGAAACAATCCTCCTGTGGCTTACTGGCGAAAGATGATGGAGTAGCTAATGTATTACTGAAGGGACTTTTTCTATAGGGATCGATTTCTTCCACCTCTTGCCAATAAATCACAGTCGTAGTGGGGATTGTTTCCTTGTTCACCCCATTCCAACATGCTACTTGCTCTCGACTCAAGGCTGGTGCACAAAAGCCTCTTCCTTCACTAGATATAATCAAAGGTGCCTTGGGAGATAAAAGGCCTGTATTCCCAAACACTTCAGTATCTAATCCAAATCATCGTTAACAGTCTGTCGTGGAAGCTATCCGAGTTTTCAGAGGTGTTGTCATGATTGTAGTGATGCTTGAACAAGGATCATGTATTGTTCTTAGGGAAAATAATCATAACATTTCCACTTAGAGCAGGGGTTCTCAACCTTTTTATCGTTAAGAATCCTCTGAGTTATAAGATCATCTACCCAAACCCATGGAACATGGAACTCAATATGCAATGGTACTGCAAAGGATTTTATTAGATCAGTCATCTAAGTACCCCTGGAAATCTTCTTATGCACCCCTTGGGGTTTCGCGCTGTCAGGATGGCCACTGTCCATGAGCTAACATCATTAAGTTTCTATGACGCTGAAGACGTCTATGCAGAACGGTTTGGTTGGCAATAGACAATCTCATTATCAAACTTTGATTTCTAAGTTAAGAAAATAAACTCATTTCTCGAGGCTTCATATGTTCGTGGTGTCTTGTAGTCTACTTACTAACCTAGAAGGAAAGAAAATATCATACTAACTTCGAGTTATCAATTGAAGAAGAAGTAATTTTTGTCCCAGGAATAGACCTAGATGGTATATATAAAAACAATGTATAGTTATGACCTAACTACTATTATAGCGTTTTTTGTCGTAGGTACATGTTTGAAAATAATTTACCTATCTTGATATCTCCTTATGTGACAGAAGAATATCCAAAAATATACGATATGCAGTTGA
The DNA here is from genome assembly GCF_017591435.1 of Portunus trituberculatus. Lineage (NCBI taxonomy): Eukaryota > Metazoa > Arthropoda > Malacostraca > Decapoda > Portunidae > Portunus > Portunus trituberculatus. The sequence continues at coordinate 9,512,763 of NC_059291.1, forward strand.
CCATCTTTTCTGTGAAATATTGCGATATCTATTGAATCTGGCAACTTCAACGGGAGTTTGGGTCCTCCAGGGCCGCTTTCACACCAAGGTGGCAAGTGGCAGTGGCGGTGGCGTATTCGATAAGATGGTGAGCGTGGGAGCGGGCAGACGTCCACGCGTAGGTTCGTATCCCACCACGTACAGCCTTAAACACTTTGCCATTTGTCGAGTGGTTTAAAGTTACTTACATGTCACCATGAAATCCAGGTTTTAGGTGGTCACACCCAAGATGAGCTTGGGTGGTGATATGGGCCCTAATATGGATACCATTATAAATAAAATTGCCTGCGCCACTAATGGGCGGAAGCTGAACAGTGTTTCCTACACACTCTTCAAGTGAGACTACAGGCGCTATAGGCCTTAACGTAAAAAAAAAAATAAACAAATAAAATAAGCCACGTGAAAATGAACATCCGGAAACACATGAAACCTTGCACACCGAAGTGGCGTGGCACGTCCCATGTGCCACTTGCGACGTGCCATGCCACTCGGGAATCGGACTTCCCCGTCTCGCGGTACAGAGTAGTCGTCTGTAAACACTGTATTACGATGTATCTATTGATTTACCATGCTTTTACTCCTTCCAGTATTTTTCTGTTCTTATTCTACCATGGTATTTCTTTATAGTTACTTGAGTTTATACGACTAACATCATAATATAGAACAAAACATAAATGTCTGGTGTACCAAGATCTTTCATTTCTAGAGACTTAAATACAGCACGGAACCTTGACACACATTTCACCTCGCTTCTGCACAGGTTAATTCTCCACAAGGAATGAGTAGAGCAATGTTTCTTCGGTTTTCTTTATGAGAAAAAAAAAATTAGCGGCCGAAACAGAAATAGTTCGAGGGAGCTGTAGTGTTTTCATCACTGTGTTCCTAAGCTGTGTCTTGCCATAGCCTGAACATGGTATTCAGTTCATTTCAGTTGATAGGCGGAAGTGTAGCCTGGATATCGGCACTTCCTGATGTGTTTTGGTTTAGGTCTGTAACTGTAATTAATTATTATTTAAACTTTTTACTTTATGTTTTCTTATCTTCCAAAAATTATATATTATTTCTTTATTTTCTTCTATACTAGATTTTTCAAAAAGTAATTTTCCAATGAGGTGTTCTTCATTTTCTGGGTAAGGACGCTGCCAATTGGGGTGTTTGGATCTTTCATTGGTGTAGGCTGGACATTGTAGGAGGAAAAGTTTATGTCTTTAGATCAGGGGTTCTCAACTTTTTTTCTCGTTAAGAACACTCTTGAGTTATAAGACCATCTACCTGAACCCCCAGTAATTTGACATCGAACAGAATGTTAATTTAGTGACCGACACTAACTCAATAGGCAAAGGTTTTCTGCAAAGGATGAATCATTAAATCAACCATTTAAGTAGCCTTGGAAATCTTGTGAACTCCAGATTGAGAACCCCTGACTTAGAGGAATGCTGCCTACTAATCCTGTTTCGTGGTGTGTCCTCTGTCTGTCTGTGGTGGTGGTGGTGGTGGTGGTGGCGAGTACTTTTCTAGTTATCAGTATTACCAGCGTCGCCTCTTGGCTGCTCCGTGTTCTTTGCATCTTTGTTTTCTTTTTCATTTTCCTGATGCTCTCTCTCTCTCTCTCTCTCTCTCTCTCTCTCTCTCTCTCTCTCTCTCTCTCTCTCTCTCTCTCTCTCTCTCTCTCTCTCTCTCTCATGAAAATTTCATTTGTGGTCGTTTGCATTTCAATTTTCCTTCGTTGTTTATTTTTTTCAGATGTGGAAAGCGGGGGGCGGAGTAGGTGGTGGAGTGTTTGGAGAAGTGGAGCGGGTGGGTGGGGATGTGAGGGTGAAGAGGTTGCAGAAGGTGGTGAAATAGCATTGCTGGGTTGGATAATATAACTGAACCGTGAGGGGTGTGTGGGATGCGGTGTGGAATGGAGCAGATGAAAACTGTAATGGGGGTTGTTTACTTAAGTTTATAAAGGGACTATGGATTTGAGACAATACTGGTGCTTTTAAGATTACTTAGTTTGTGGTTGTGATCGACCTGAGAGATTATAGTAGGAACTTTAAGAGGCGTCAGGGATTGTGAGTGGATGCGTGAAAAAATTGTGTGGAAGGAACCTGAAGTGGGAAAGAATTTTTGTTTTAGTCAGTGAAGCAAAACGAATTAAAGAGTACGTGAGTAAGTGGGCGGAAGTGACATGCAGTGAGAGAAAATGACGTTCTTTATCAGTGAGGAAAGACTAAAGTTCATTTCTCTTCTATAAAATGAATAAAAATTTAATGTTTCACAATTCGTTTCTTTCCTTTAATTCCACATTACTGAAGAAGAATGGGGGAAGGTGTGGAATTGATCTATCACCTCACTGTCAGGGATAACGATATCAGGACGTTTGAAAACCGATCAATTAGAATAAAGTGAATGAAGATTACTGTGTATTATGACTGAAACAAAACTCATCTGATCAAGAGATGCGTGGATAAGTAGATTCAGAAGAACCTGAAGTGAACATTACTATTTTGTCAATGTGATCTTCTTCGTTATTTCCACTTCTCATAACTTTCTCTTCTCCATCATGTAAGTGTAGATTATAGACAAAGTACACATGAGTATAGATATAAACCCATGAAATGTATGATGTAATGCAGAGCTATACGCTCATGTCTTCAATGTAGTCAGTCATTCTACTAATAAACTGTCAGTCTTTTGGGTTGAGGGAATAAATAAGAATTATCGTTGGTTGAAGGAGAGGGAAGGGAAGGAACAAGTGAAAGTTGATGGTACGAATAAGATAAAAAAAAAAAAAAAAGTCAATGGAATTGTTGCAAATGTTTATTAAAAAATTATTTAGGAAAGAGAATAAAAACAAAGGAGTTTATTTCCTGAAATATTCCAGTCTGTCTTCTCTGAGTTCACCATTAGTTCCTCCTTCTCCCACAAAGAGGATACGGTACTGTTTGGCGTCTTATAAAACGTCCAACAAACACAAAGAAAACATTGCAAACTGAAGAGCTCTTTCTTTAATCGTAGCAAAGTAAAACATTACAAGTTTGATCATGTCTCACGGCAGTTTCTCGGTGGGAGAGATGGAGCGCGTTTGTAGTCCCAGCCTTCACAGTTGTTATTGCTGCAGCACCTTCACTCAGCCAGGTTAAGACAGTGGCTCACCCTCGATCATTCACATTCACTTCATCTCTTGGTTCCTCCATCACTTTCATCTCGCCTCCGTCTTCGTTTTTCCCTCATTTTCACCTCACTATCATCATCACCCGTCTGTAATTGTCTCCCTCTCGTTTTCCCGTCATTTTCATCATTTTTCTCTCGTCACTTTCATGTCTTATATTATTGTACCTCTGTCACTTTCACCTCATCTCTTTCCGTCATTTTCATGCCACTTTTATAATCAGTCCACAATATTTTTTTTTTTTTTTTTTTCATGTATTCTATTTTCGCTCCACCGTCACCGTCCCTTCGTCACTCTCAGCTCACCTTGCGTCGCTTTCCTTTCACCTTTGCCATCCTAGTTCTTCACTTGCCCCTCTGTCATTTCAACATTATTTCCATTTTCCCTACCTGCTTTTGTATTTCTGTCTACTTCTGACCTGAACTGTTTCAAGCCATTTATCACATTCTTCTGGCTAACTAACTCTCTTGACACTTTTCGGGGACTGGCATCGCGGTAGGGTTTTTTTTATCGTTTTTGTTTTTTATTGGCCGGTTTTCCTTCGTACGTGAAAAAAAAAAATCTATCTGTCATTCCCACTTCGTCTCAATTCAGTTCAGCTTCACCTGTGCAATAGTAGCCCGATGCGCGTGTCTACATCCTCCTCCTCCTCCTCCTCCTCCTCCTCCTCCTCCTCCTCTGTCATTACAACTTGCTATAGAATCTCGCTCAAGCATCGCGTCTGTGTGTGGCATCGTCCTGGATTACCGGAAAAAAACAGAGAATAGCTGGTATTTTTTAGCCCTACCTTCCCCGTTTGATTTTTTTTTTTTATTTCTTTTCTCTCCTTTCCATCAAGTCTACCTGTTTTCATAGCCTTGCGGAAATCCGGGTATTGAGTAGGATGAGGTTTGTTCGTTTATTTGTGTGTTTGTATGTTTGTTTGTGGGTTTGTGGTATCCCTTGGAAGTTCGTGGGTTTGTTGGGATGTTTTCCTCCAGGTATTGCAGAGTTTGACGGGTCCAATGTACGTGAAATGTCTACCCTGCAGTTTTCCCGTTCGCTGACGTTTCCACATTTTCCCTTCCTCCGTGGCGACAAACTTGAATAAACACCTTGTAAATTCTCTCTCTCTCTCTCTCTCTCTCTCTCTCTCTCTCTCTCTCTCTCTCTCTCTCTCTCTCTCTCTCTCTCTCTCTCTCTCTCTCTGCTTCCTCCAACTCTTAGCACCAAAAGATTAATTTAAAACCAACGACCACAACCGCATTGATATTTGTTGAGTCAAGGCGGCGCTTCACGGAGGCAGAACAGAGGAGCCGAAGAAGCAATTACGAGCAGCATTCCTTCTCTTTAACCTCCAGCCAGGCAACAGTAGCGGGCAAAATCTTCCATTACGGAGCCTCACTGCTAAACACAACACGTGTGCCTTTTTTTCCTTCACTGCCTTGCAACGAAATAGAAATAGGAAAAGGAAGTGGAAATGATAACTGAAGTCTTTTCTTTTCCTATTATGTCTGTTTTTCTATCTCTCTTTCTTCTCATTTATGCTTTGGTTTTGCTCTTTTTCTATTTTCCTTCTCTTTTACGCGGTCCCTCTCTGTTTCCAAGGACCTTCTCGCTCATTCGCTATCATATCCAGACTTTCAGGGACAAATCTCCAGGATCCCAGGTATCTTCCAACTTTACACCAAGGGAAACCAAACGATGTACTGAGTAAATTTGAAGTAAGAGAAATAGGTTAGTTTTGTTGTTGTTGTTGTTGTTGTTATTATTATTATTATTATTGTTGTTGTTGTTTTCGTGCTTTTTCTATTGTATGTACAGTAATTTAGTTGTGTAAGGGGACGAGAGGAGGAAGGGTTTATGAAGGTTTGTTGCGTTTATGTATTTAGCCTCCCACCAGGTCTCTCTCTCTCTCTCTCTCTCTCTCTCTCTCTCTCTCTCTCTCTCTCTCTCAGGACACAAGAAAAGAGGGAAGCTGCAAGAGGCCGCCAGGCCTATTCGAGGCAGTCCCTGTGTGTTTAAGCTGCCTAGTTCCATCTATCCTCCCCATCCATGAACTTATCTAACCTTTTAAAAATCCCTATTGACTCAGCCCTGACTACATGACCACTGAGACCGTTCCACTCATCAACCACTCTGTTTGAAAACCAGTTTCTTCCCATTTCTTTCCTAAACCTGATTTTTTTTTTCTGGTACTATCCAGAAATAATGGGTTTAATCTCTCTCTCTCTCTCTCTCTCTCTCTCTCTCTCTCTCTCTCTCTCTCTCTCTCTCTCTCTCTCTCTCTCTCTCTCTCTCTCTCTCTCTCTCTCACACACACACACACACACACACACACACACACACACACACACACACACACACGAAGATCGGTCGATGAGCTCTGAGCTCGCTCCGTAATGGGAAAGACTGGCTGGGTGACCAGGAGACGACCGAGGTGACACACACACACACACACACACACACACACACACACACACACACACACACACACACACACACAGATCGGTCGATGAGCTCTGAGCTCGCTCCGTAATGGGAAAGACTGGCTGGGTGACCAGGAGACGACCGAGGTGAATTACACATACACACACACACACACACACACACACACACACACACACACACACACACACACACACACACACACACACACACACACACACACACACACACACACACTGTAAATCCCGACCATTCCTCTTTTATCCTCTGTGGTATAATGGATGCATCATGGAACCTTTTATAACTTTCATTCTGGGACTCCCGCTACGAGACGCCGCTGATCTCCCCGAGGCCACGGCACCGCAGCTTCTGAGGGAGGAAAGAGAAGAAGGTGAAGAGAGGAGAGGGAGATGAAAGGAGCGAAAGGGAGAACAAAGGTTGTGGATAAAGAAAAGGAAGGTGTAAGGAAGGAAGAGAGGAAAGGATGGTGGTAGTGGAGAGAAGGAAAGAAGGAAAGGTCGTGAAGGGAGGTAAAGAGGAAGGGAAGGTTGTGGAGGGAGGGAAGGAGACAAAGAGAAAGGAATGGAAGGAGGAAAGGGAAAAGGGAAAAAAAGTGAAGGGAAGAAAAAAAGAGAGGATGTTAAGGGAGGGAAAATGGAAGAAGGAAAGATAGCGCAGGGAAGAAAGAAAGAAAGGTCGTGAAGCAAGCAAAGAAAGAAGACCGAGAAAAAGACTCGACAAAAACAACGAGAATATATAAATAAATCAATAGAAAGAAAGACAGGCATTGATTTACACAATTCTATAGAAAAAAAAAAGTGGAAAAAAATAATAGCACTGACAAATATCAAGATATAAAAAAAAAAAAAAAAAACAGAACAAGAAAGAACAACAAAACAAAAGACAAGTGCCTGCCATCCACCGCCAAGCTTTCCTTCTTACTAATCCTGCGGCCAGTGGAAGGTCCGGTTATCCGCCTCCACCACCCCTCAGCCCTCAGGCGATGACTCAGGACGCTGCACACTGGTCAACTATCACGCCGGGATATTGCAGCGGAAGCGTCTGTAGAGGGCAGGGGGAGCGAGGGGAGTGTTTAAGGGAGAGAAGAGGGGAGAGTGAGCGAGGGGAGTGTTTAAGGGAGAATGAGCGAGGGGAGTGTTCAAGGGAGAGAAGAGGGGAGAGTGAGCGAGGGGAGTGTTTAAGGGAGAGAAGAGGGAGTGTTTAAGGAAGAGAAGAGGGGAGAGTGAGCGAGGGGAGTGTTCAAGGGAGAGAAGAGGGGAGAGTGAGCGAGTGGGAGTGTTTAAGGGAGCGAAGAGGGGAGTGTTTAAGGAAGAGAAGAGGGGAGAGTGAGCGAGTGGAGTGTTCAAGGGAGAGAAGAGGGGAGAGTGAGCGAGGGGAGTGTTTAAGGGAGCGAAGAGGGGAGTGTTTAAGGAAGAGAAGAGGGGAGAGTGAGCGAGGGGAGTGTTCAAGGGAGAGAAGAGGGAGAGTGAGCGAGGGAGTGTTCAAGGGAGAGAAGAGGGAGAGTGAGCGAGGGAGCGTTTAAGGGAGAGAAGAGGGAGTTTTAAGGAAGAGAAGAGGGAGAGTGAGCGAGGAGTGTTCAAGGGAGAGAAGAGGGAAAGTGAGCGAGGGAGTGTTTAAGGGAGAGAAGAGGGGAGAGTGAGCGAGGGGAGTGTTCAAGTAAGAGAAGAGGGGAGAGTGAGCGAGGGGAGTGTTCAAAGGAGAGAAGAGGGAGAGTGAGCGAGGGAGTGTTTAAGGAGCGAAGAGGGAGTGTTTAAGGAAGAGAAGAGGGAGAGTGAGCGAGGGAGTGTTCAAGGGAGAGAAGAGGGAGAGTGAGCGAGGGAGTGTTCAAGGAGAGAAGAGGGAGAGTGAGCGAGGGAGCGTTTAAGGGAGAGAAGAGGTGTTTAAGGAAGAGAAGAGGGAGAGTGAGCGAGGGGAGTGTTCAAGGGAGAGAAGAGGGGAGAGTGAGCGAGGGGAGCGTTTAAGGGAGAGAAGAGGGGAGTGTTTAAGGAAGAGAAGAGGGGAGAGTGAGCGAGGGGAGTGTTCAAGGGAGAGAAGAGGGGAAAGTGAGCGAGGGGAGTGTTTAAGGGAGAGAAGAGGGGAGAGTGAGCGAGGGGAGTGTTTAAGGGAGAGAAGAGGGGAGTGTTTAAGGAAGAGAAGAGGGAGAGTGAGCGAGGGAGTGTTCAAGGAGAGAAGAGGGGAGAGTGAGCGAGGGGAGTGTTCAAGGGAGAGAAGAGGGGAGAGTGAGCGAGGGGAGTGTTCAAGGGAGAGAAGAGGGGA
>NC_059291.1:9523162-9528162 GCF_017591435.1 Portunus trituberculatus
ATATTTCGCTTATTTACTTATTCATATATGTATTTATATAGTTTTTCTACTTTTATTTCTTATATTATTTTTCTTTTTTCTAGAGCAGGTGTAAATGCTCTCAAAACTCTCTATCTTCAGTTTCTCTATATTTTGTTCAACCTTACCTTGAAACAATCTAATGTACACACACCACTTTCTTAGTAAAATTGTTCCATTCATCCAAAACCCTATTGATGAGGACCAGAACCAGGTCACCTGCTTTTTGAACCCACAGTTGTGTACCTTATAGCCACTCCTAGGTATTCTATCTTGGTCCTTAAGTAAATAAACTAAAGCCTGAATTGCATCGCCTTTTACTCAGCTCTACCTTGTTTTTCTCTACACCTTTTCCTCATATACTCACTAACGCACACGCTTCGGATTTTACCCATTTAGAGAAGGAGGAGGAATAGGGGGAGGAAGCGTTGGGGGTAGCAATACAGAGTGGCTATCAGATGCCGTATTCGTCTCAGGCTTAGGAAGTGGTTATCTCTACCGAAGTGGCTGACGCGGCATCCATCAGGGCCTCGGGGCGTAATGAAAGGAGACAGGCGCTGCTTCGTGATAGATTAGAGGCCTGAAGAGAGGATCTGACCCTTTCGTAATGAATTTCTTCTTATGATTTAACTGATCTCTTCCGTCCAGGACAGTGTTGGGGGTTGGAACAGAGCTGAACTTAACCTAACCTAACTTTACGTAACTGAACCTAATCTTATCAAACCTAACCTTACCTTACCTAACTTCATACTACCTACCCTTATCTAACATGACTTTACGTGACCTAAGCTTACCGACCCTAACCGAGCCAGACTTGCTGTGAGTGTTGGCGGTGCTGTGAAAGGGAGCTGAGTAGAGGGCGAAGGGGCAGGTGGTGGAGGAGGTGTAAAAAGAGAAGGCAGGGAAGGAGTACTAGGAAAAGGAGTAGGAGGAACACGTAAAAGAATAGTAAGGAGATTACACAGAATACCAAGACAGTAACAAATTTAACCTTCTATAGTAGCAGAAGGCTCCTCCCCGCCTACCATCCATCGTCAGCTTGTGTCAGCATGGAAATACTCAGACAAAGTATCATTCAGTTTTAAAAAGTGTTCTTGTACCTCCATTATATATTTATAGGAAAGAGTGAAAAGTGATTGTTATTCAGTTTAAGATGAAAAAGGAGATAGGGAAGATGAGGAAGAAGAGGATGAAGAAGAAAGAGGAGGAGGAGGAGGAGGATGTAGAATTCTGTCTGTTTCTGTATTTTTCCTTTTCTGTGACTTTAAGTGTCTCAAGACACTTGTACTTCAACTTTTGGCCTCACCTTTGTCTTTCTTCTTTCTTGTTTAAGGACAGACACACCAGTGGGTCTTTTTTATGAATTTTGCTGCTGTTGATCAGTACTCTTCATACAACCAGGAAGTAAATAAATACGATAAAAGAAGGAAATTCTGGAAGACAAGGAAGAGTAGAGGAAACAAAGAGTCAGAAAGAGATGGAAATAGTAGGGAAAGAAGTAAGAAGCGGAAAAAGAAAGGAAAAAGAAAGTAAGCATGTGACCTATCATATCTCTCGTCTACTTTGACGTGTAGCGAAGAGAGGACACGTAAGAAATCACGAAATTGTACAACTGTCGTATTCTTACATATGTTGTTTGAATGTTTTACATTATGTGATTGTGTTGTATGTGTATCCAGGTGCTTGATGAAAACTGAAGCGTTACCTGGAAAGCGTGACCTGGAATGCATTTTACATATTGAGTGAATTAACGTGCGGTTGATCACTGCGAGAAGACTTGCCAGTTGATATTGTGTTAAGATATGATGAAGTTATTGTTTGTCATTACACGCGTGCATAGCTGGTGCTTTTATTTACTGGATGATAAATACTAATGGATTTTAGGAGCTGCGTTTATGACATACTTCACTGTTAAACATTTGGCCTCACCACTCGGTAATCTGAACTTAGTATTGAGAGGGTAGTAACAGTACCCAGTGAGTATAGAGATTTTACAGCTCTAAAGGTAACTCTAACCAGAGGTACGACAAGGCTTACAACAGAACCATAAATCACAGAGAAACACTACCGCTAAAGGTGATGCATATAGAAAGGAAGGCGGAAGAGAAGGAGAGGGAAAAAAACATTGAGAGGTTGAGAATAAAAGATTTAGCTAACCACAGCATCCCACCACCAGTAGCAACCCTTTTCCCTCCTACCAGATGATATTCCGTCGACATACACGAGGCTTCTGAGAATAGAGTGAAGTAGCGAGAAGGACAAAGGTGTTCGGGAGGACAAGGAATGAAGGAGGAAGACACAAGGACAGGGAGGAGAAGTAGTGGAAAGAGAACTGAGGAAATATGGGTGAAGTTGTAGAGTAGACAGAAGGTAGGAGAGGGAAGGAGGAGAGATGTGTGGAGAGATAGATGAGGCACAGAGATTGGAAGAGTAGAGGAGAGGGTGAAGAGGTGAGTGAGATGTAGAGAATAGGAAGAGAAAAGGAAGTAAAAATGAGTAAATGAGTGAGACTGAGATTGCAGTGAGAAAGAGAAGACAAGAGGGAAAAGAGGTGACATGGTTGAAGTAAAGGAGAGAGAGAGAGAGAGAGAGAGAGAGAGAGAGAGAGAGAGAGAGAGAGAGAGAGAGAGAGAACTGAGGAGGATTGTTAGAATAATCCAGTACAAATATGGAAGAGAAATAGAATAAGAGAAACAGATGAAAATTCAAAGATACGAAAGAGAGAGAGAGAGAGAGAGAGAGAGAGAGAGAGAGAGAGAGAGAGAGAGAGAGAGAGAGAGAGAGAGAGAGAGCGCCATAAAAACTCAAAAGGACTATCTGGAACCCATTGATCGATAAAACCCACGATGACATTCCTCCGGCAGACTCTGCTAAGGCCAGCCAGGTCATTTCTAGAGACAGGCCGGCATTTCATCTCACAGCACGAAAAAAGTTAAAACACTGCAACAATAACAAATCACACACCAAATGCTTCCTTATCCCATTGAAGTAGGGACGTGTGTAGTACTAATAACCTTAACAAGACTATAGTACCATACCTTCCTTTCTCCTCTCTACCAGTTTCCTTCGGCGCTCCTACGCATCCTACCTTATCAGCTCCCGAAACCCGTGTAAAATCAGCCTACATCCTTCTAATTGGCTTACTAATATGTCCCGAATAGCCTTAAGGGGACGCTGGGTTGTGAGGGTGAAAGGCTGAGCAGCTCGAGAAATTGCTGCCTGGCTGGTGTGGGTGGCGGGAGCAGCCTTCTCTCCTTTTGCTGGTCTGCAGAGAAGACTTTGTGTAATATGTTCCAGACAATAAAGTCTGTGTTGTACTGGAAGGGAGGTGGAACTGAGGTGAAGTGCTCGTAGTGTCTGGAGCGAAATTAGATGGTTTGGTTCTGGGGACGAAGGGTTTCAGAGTGATTAGCTCGTGAGGGGCTTTGAAGTGTGTGTGTGTGTGTGTGTGTGTGTGTGTGTGTGTGTAATTCACCTCGGTTGCCTGCTGGTCACCCAGCCAGTCTTCCCCATTACGGAGCGAGCTCAGAGCTCATAGACCGATCTTCGGGTAGGACTGAGACCACAACACACTCCACACACCGAGAAAGCGAGGCCACAACCCCTCGAGTTACATCCCGTACCTATTTACTGCTAGGTGAACAGGGGCCACACATTAAGAGGCTTGCCCATTTGTCTCGCCGCCCTGGGACTCGAACCTGGCCCTCTCGATTGTGAGTCGAGCGTGCTAACCACTACACTACGTGTCTGTGTGTGTGTGTGTGTGTGTGTGTGTGTGTGTGTGTGTGTGTGTGTGTGTGTGTGTGTGTGTGTGTGTGTGTGTGTGTGTGTGTGTGTGTGTGTGTGTGTGTGTGTGTGTGTGTTATATTGTTACGAGTTTCGTTAAGTATTCCCTCCCTGAAGGAGTGTCATGCTTGGGATAAAGAACTACTTCGTTATTCCTGCTTCAGTTATCCTGAAGGTGTTGCTGTGACGCCAATAACGCCCTGCTCGCAACTCTCGCGTAGTGGCACCCTCATTTCTTCACAGGCTCACCTTCCTCTCCTCAGCCTTCCTTTTCCTCTCTAGTTTTTCAAGTCTCCCTCATCTTGACCCGGGCAGATCTTACACTTTCACCACTTACACTTTATCTCCTTTCGTCCACGGTTTGATTATTTTTTTCCACCAATGTTGCTCACCGCTTTATCCGCTGTTTTATGAAGTACGCTTCACATTTACGAGAGTTTCATTCATACTGCTCTCCTAGATAGGCTGGGATCATAGGAAAATAAGCAAAGTTCGCGTGGCAGCCCCTGTATGAAACTTGCCTCCTTATTTCCAGCTATCATTCCCATTCATAAGTTTGTCTCATCTTTTAAATCTTCCTGATGACTCAGCACTATAAGAGTTTGATTGCGGAGTCCATTTCATTTATCTACCTCTCGTTATTCATTTGCTCTAAGTATTCCGTTTTATCAACTCTTCTCCTAATACTGTCTTATTAGCCTACACACCTCTCTGCCTCCCCGTCCACCCATCTTCCTACCTCCCACCACCATCCCCAATCCTTTCCCCCTCCGCCTCCCGACTGCCGGTCCTGTCTGGTCTCCGTCCCCTCACCGAGTCCTTTACCACAGTACATCTATCTCGATGTGGTAATATTCTCATCTTATCCATGACACACACACACACACACACACACACACACACACACACACACACACACACACACACACACACACACACACACTATTAATGTTTACGCTAAAATCCTTTATTACTGTGGCAAGTGTGTACAAGCCAATCACAATAAGCTTTACTACCACCACCACCACCACCACCACCACCACCACTACTACTACTACTACTACTACTACTACTACTACTACTAACCACAACAACATCAACAACTCTCCTTCAAGTACAACACGTCACAAGCGTAAGTACACAAGCGCCGCAGCCTTCATACCACGCAGCTGTTAGCTCATAAAGAGAACCAATAC
>NC_059291.1:9533162-9543162 GCF_017591435.1 Portunus trituberculatus
GGGCCGAGCAAAGACGCAAGGTGTGAAACTAAAGGAGGAGAGAAAGGAAGATAAAAAGAAGAAAAACTGGCAGGCTGCTATACGAGAAAGAACTTGTAGATGAGGAGGAGGAAGAGAGAAGAAGAAAGAGAGAGAGAAAAGGAATAAGAGGTCAAGGAGAAGGAAGATGAAAACAAGAGATGGGAAGAAGAAGGAAAAGTTTTAAAAAACTGACATAATGATGAAAAGTGAAAAGAGAAAGGAAGTAAAGGAAGAAGACAGTAAAAGGATGGAGGAAAGCATCTCCGAAATGAGAAATATTTCCAAGATGTTTGATCAGTATGTTATATATTTTATGAACAACGAACAGTGGTTTGAAGTGTCACTAGAAAATATCCTCTATGGAAAATTATTGGTGTTTCTAAGGGTGTGTTTGACTATAATGATGCCATATGGGTTATGCAACGGCCCGGGTTGCTTTGAATATCTAATGGAGAAGCTGCTGATGAGGCTGCAGTGGAAGACGGATTTTAGTCTACCTCGGTTATGTTCTGGTGTTCGCAAGGACAATCGACGGGGAGCTGGAAAGGCTGGACGAGATACTACGCTGCCTGCGGAAGGAGAACCTGAAGCTGAGCCCCAAATATAAAACTTCACCGTCCCCTTCATCACCAGCATCTTCCTCACCATTGTCACAAAGCTTGTCTCTCGTACACGAAAGTTTTCATCTGTCCCACTGGCAATCTCAACACACACATTCTAGCTCGTGCTCTTCTCGTCACGATTTCAGGAAAAAAACACATGGTTACTAGCTCGTGCTGAATTCATTATTTTTATTTTACTGTTTATAGAACGAAAAGAAAGAAAAGTGTATCACATGGTGATTTGTAATTCATGAAATAAGTTATGTTTTTAGTACTGGTTTAACTCAGATTGGGGAATAGTAATGGCATATCAAAGAAAATATATTTGTCAAGTCGTGCATCTGTGTGTCACCCAGCGGCCAAGATGCGGCGTGCGGTCACTTGTTGAGAGGATCGTTTACTATGAAACCCTCCTGGAAAGAGAATAGAAACACACTCTTATTTTATGTTACAAATTAAACCTTATTTTTTAACATATTTTATTTCTTTATTGTTTATTCGCTTATCATTGACGTTACCATCAAATCCCCGTGTTGAAGAAATTCCATCTCATTAATGAATTAAATATATATATATATATATATATATATATATATATATATATATATATATATATATATATAGAGAGAGAGAGAGAGAGAGAGAGAGAGAGAGAGAGAGAGAGAGAGAGAGAGAGGGGGGGGGTAGATATATAATGGCGATCAGAAAGAAGATTAAGGAAACATAAATATTCAATAATCTTCCTGTTGAACATAGACAGGCAAGAAATTAAAGCAATAGGGGGTAATTCAAAGGATTAAAACGGTCACCCGTTTTAGAAACAGGCTGAATGTAAGCAATTTTCCAGCATTAAGGAAAAATATAAGTCAATAGACAGTATTGAAAGAGTTTGCCTAGGCAAGATGCAAGCACTGAGGCACAGTTTCGTAGAACAATAGGAGGCCCTCATCTGAGGGCTAAGGCCAGCGGGAATGTGAAAAACAACATTGCGAAGGACGTGAGGACACCCACTGAAACGATAAATTACTCCCAGTGAAGTCTAATAGTGTACTAGTTCAGGGGTTACTGTGAACCTTCCATTAAATCTAGTTGTGATCTCACTAAACGTTCCCTTTGTGTCTCACAACTAGAGGGAACAGTCACAGCCTGCCCTCTAAAGACAACTCTCCTTCTTCACACAAAACTACATACACTTATCACACACACACACACACACACACACACCCTTCACTTAAAAAAAAAAAATAAAAAATGGCTACTCCAAATCCAGCCTCGGAGTACTTTTCTCTGGAGGGGAACCAGAAATGTTCCCAGGTCTGACTGTTCTCTCAGTGGCCACCTAAAATGTCTTGACACCATCCTCGACTTTTTCTTCATTAACTTCTGCAACATTTGTGGCCTTAGATCTAATTTTCAATCTGTAAAACACCACCTCTCCTCTACTAAACCTCATCTTCTTTTCCTCACCAAAACACAGCTGTCTGAGGCAACTGACAGTAGCCCTTCTCTGTTCCCTCCTACTTTCTCTATCCTCATTTTCGTTCCAAAGCTGGATGTTGCGTCTATGTGCGCAACGACTTAACTTGCTCTCGTGCCCACGCTCTTGAATCTTCCGAGTTTTCCACCATCTGGCTTAGACTCAATAGTCACTCTCTAACTAAATTTATCTGTGCTGTCTATCTCTCCCTTAACTCCTCTGACTATAGTAAATTCTTTGACTATTTAACTTCCAAAGTGGAGCACATTCTGTCCCTCTACCCTTTCGTGGAGATCTCCATTCTTGGAGATTTCAATGTTTACCACCAGCTATGGCTTTCCTCTCCCTTTACTGACCATCCTGGTGAACTAGCCTTCAACTTTGCTATCCTCCATGACCTTGAGCAACTGGTGCAACACCCTACTCGTATTCCTGACATCTTGGAAATACTCCCAACATCCGTCTGCTTATGCTGTCCCCCTTATCTCATTTCTGTATCTTGTCCTATTTCTCCAATTCTTCCTCAGGATCCCCCAAAATGGAGGTGCCTTTGGCGTTATGCTTCTGCCAGTTGGGGGAACCTGAGGAAGTATTATGCTGATTTTCCATGGAATGATTACTGTTTCCTTGTCAGAGACCCAAGTCTGTGAGCTGAACGCATAAAAAAGGTGACAGTGTCTGGCATGGAGGCGTTCATTCCTCATTCTTTTTTCAACCTAGACCTTCTAAACCTTGGTTTAACACAGCCTGTTCTCGTGCTATACATGATAGCGAGGTTGCCCAAAGGAGGTACTTGAGCCTTCCATCTCCTGAATCTCATGCACTTTATATTTCTGCCAATCATGCCAAGTCTGTTCTTCAACTTGCAAACACTCTTCAAAATAGAAAATGTCAAAATCTTTCAAACTCAAACTCCCTCGTGACTTCTGGCATCTGGCCAAAAACATCTCCAATAACTTTACTTCTTCATCTTTCCTCCTTTATTTCATCCTGATGGCACCACTGCCATCTCTTCTGTCTCTAAAGCTGAACTCTTCTCTCAAACCTTTGCTAACAACTCCACCTTGGATGATTCTGGGCTTGTCCTCCTCTCCTCCTCCCTCTGACTATTTCATGTCTACAATTAAATTCTTCGTAATGATGTTTTTCATGCCCTCGCTGGCCTAAACCCTCGAAATACTTATGGACCTGATGAGGTCCCTCCTATTTTTCTCAAAAATTGTGCTTCCGTGCTTGCATCTTGCCTGGCTAAACTCTTTCAACAATGTCTATCGACTTCTACCTTTCCTTCTTGCTGGAAGTTTGCCGACATTCAGCCTGTTCCTAAAAAGGATGACCGTTCTAATCCCTCAAACTACCGTCCTATAGCCATAATCTCTTGCTTGTCTAAGTTTTTAATCTATCCTGAATAGGAAGATTCTCAAACATGTCGCTTCACAATCTTCTATCTGATCGCCAGTATGGCTTCCATCAAGGTCGCTCTACTGGTGATCTTCTGGCTTTCCTTACTGAGTCTTGGTCATCCTCTTTTAGAGATTTCGGTGAAACTTTTGCTGTAGCGTTAGACATATCAAAAGCTTTTGATAGAGTCTGGCACAAAGCTTTGATTTCAAAACTGCCCTCCTACGGTTTCTATCCTTCTCTCTGCAACTTTATCTCAAGTTTCCTTTCCGACCGTTCTATTGCAGCCATGGTAGACGGCCACTGTTCTTCTCCTAAATCTATTAACAGTGGTGTTCCTCAGGGTTCTGTCCTATCACCCACTCTCTTTCTATTATTCATTAATGACCTTCTTAACCAAACTTCTTGCCCTATCCACTCCTACGCTGGTGATACCACCTATATCTTTCCACGTCCTTTCAGAGACGACCAACCCTTCAGGAAGTCAACAGATCACGCAGGGACGCCACAGAACGCCTGACTTCTGATCTTTCTAAGATTTCTGATTGGGGCATAGAAAACCTAGTAGTTTTCAATGCTTCAAAACTCAATTCCTCCATCTATCAACTCGACAAAACCTTCCAGGCAACTATCCCTCTTCTTCAATGACACTCAACTGTCTCCCTCTTCCACACTGAATATCCTCGGTCTGTCCTTTACTCATAATCTTAACTGGAAACTTCACATCTCATCTCTTGCTAAAACAGCTTCTATGAATTTAGGCGTTCTGCGGCGTCTCCGCCAGTTTTATCGACCCTCCAACTGCTTACTCTGTACAAGGGCCTTATCCGTCCTTGTATGGAGTACTCTTCGCATGTTTGGGGGTTTCACTCTTACAGCTTTATTAGATAGGGTGGAATCAAAAGCTTTTCGTCTCATCAACTCCCCTCTTCTGACTGACTATCTTCAGCCTCTTTCTCACTGCCAAAATATTGCATCACTTTCATCTTTTATCTCTATTTTCAAGCTAACTGCTCTACTGATGTTGCTAACTGCATGCCTCCCCTCTTCCTGCGGCCTCACTGCACAAGGCTTTCTTCTTCCTCTCATCCCTATTCTGTCCAACTCCCTAACGCAAGAGTTAACCAGTACTCTCAATCATTCATACCTTTCACTGGTAAACTCTGGAACTCCCTGCCTGTTTCTGTATTTCCATCTTCCCTACGATTTGACCTCTTTTAAGAGAGAGGTGTCAAGACATTTGTCCCAAACTTTAGGATGACTCTCGGACCTTTAGAGAACCTGCAATTCTTGTGGGTCTTTTTTTCTAACATTTTGTTGCCCTTGGCAGTCTTCCCTCTTCCATAAAAAAAATGTATATAACTTAACATTTTTAGTAATTATAGATGAGAGTGATACAAGGAAAGAATATCCATGAGTTGGGCGATACTGTTATAAAGACCATACATGTCGAGTCTTGTTCACTGCAACGGAGGTAAAATCTGATCAGTGAACAAATATATCGAACTAAAGAAAAAGGCAAATATATAGACAAATACTTACTAAACACAGCAATGACAGTTGTCATTATCATTGCAGGTCCCGGTTTGTGACTGCTGAAGGTCAGCGGGACAACCATCAGTGTAGCATCTCCCTCCCTCATTGCAGCACTGTGCGTCTGGTGTGCACTTCTTACAGCATGATTTACCACAATCAAGATCGATTTTGTAGTCACCAATACCATTGCAGTTGCTGTCAAACACTACAGGGTTGGGATCGGCGAGGCAGATCGTATTCCAACACTAGAATGAAAACCATGAAGGAAGATTACATTCCGAATCAAATAATCAAATCAGATACGTAATTTCATAGAATTGTTTTATTTATAATCAATGAACAATTTCAGTATACTTTTGAACAGTGTTTAGGATCCATTATTCCGTAGTGAACTCACAGATAATGATGTAAAATGCAACACAAAACCAGATTAAAAACTCAAAGAAAAAGTAAACAGATAGAGAAACAAATAATGAATGAATTGATCAAACTCAGCGAAACGTAGCTCTGCGTATTAATGATGAAAACATCAAATAGTTCTTATGTACTGTGCTTTAATGAATCATTGTAATATATGTGATAAACGGAGAGAGAGAGAGAGAGAGAGAGAGAGAGAGAGAGAGAGTCAACTTACCGTTTTTGAAGGGTCCGGAATGCAACACACACAGTTATCAGAATCACAACACTTGCCGTTAATGCTCTCCATAACATCTCTCTTACAACCTACGGCGGCAGTGACGCAGTATCCTCCTTCATTAGAACATGTCGTGTCAGGAATGCACGCCTTGCAGCACATATCGGTAGCTAATGGACAGGTGTCATTTGTCATATATCGTAGCCTTCCATTTCTACATGAGGTTCTAGAAGTGCATTCTGTACCATACGCATCAGAGGTGCAATTGAGATCCGTTGAAAGACACTGATTGGAAAGAAATGGATAAAGTCGAGTTTAGCAGTGGTATTGAAATATACCCATAATAATTTGAGATAACTTAAGTCTCAAAATTTACTTTCTGCTTCAAATGTTTCAAACAAATACTTAATATGTTGTAGGTTTCATCATTTATTACGTATTGGAAATTATTTTTAAAGCATGGAGACTTTATGTCATACACACACACACACACACACACACACACACACACACACACACACACACACACACACACACACACACACACAGTATACAAAAAGATAAATGATATACTAACCGGGTTTGGAATACAACAGATACACTCATCGGCACAGCAGCCTCCACCGAGTATGCTCTCCCTAAATCCTTCTGTACAGCCGACACTTCTTTTGACGCATCTGCCTCCTTCACTAGCGCATATTTGATCAG
Organism: Portunus trituberculatus; assembly: GCF_017591435.1. Lineage (NCBI taxonomy): Eukaryota > Metazoa > Arthropoda > Malacostraca > Decapoda > Portunidae > Portunus > Portunus trituberculatus. Next base: position 9,539,542 of record NC_059291.1, read on the forward strand.
GTGTGCAAGTCTTGCAACAGGAACAGCTACCATCACTACTAGAACACTTGTCGCTGGAGATGTATTCATTATTCATGCTGCACATGGTCTCATTAGCCACGCACCTTCCAGGATTGTGTCCTCCGATGCAGCCAAGTGAAGGGTAGCACTGATGGAGAGACACGGTTACTTTTATGTGTAAGAGGGGAAAAACTGGAAAAGGGCAACAAATTAAACAAAAAGGCTCTGTGGGATGCCAGTTCCCGAAAATGGTCAAGAGAGGTAGCCAAAACAATGGGATAAATGTCTTGAAACCTTCCTCTTAATTAAATGAGTTCAAGTCATAAGTAGATGGGAGTAAAGAAGCAGGCAGGGAGTTCCAGAGTTTATAAGAGGAAGTGATGAATGTTAGAGAGATGGACAGAATAAGAATAAAAAAAAAAAAATATGCGTCGACCGGTGAAAAAAAAGGCAGAAGACAGTCAGTCAAAGAAGATAAATGATAAGACGAGAAGTTTTTTATTCCATCCTATTAGATAGAACATCCCCATACATGGGAAGAATACTCATACATTGGCGGATAAGGCCCTTGTACAGAGATAACAGTTGAGGCTGTGATAAAAAAAAAAAAAAACTGGCAGAGACGCCTTAGAATGCCTTCGTTTTATGTAAGAGTGGAAGCTGGCTAAGAGCAACAAAGAAAAAAAAAGCCCACTTCATTGCCAGTTCCCTAAAAAAGTTGACCATAGAGTTAGCCAAAAGTCTGAAACAAATGTCTTGAAACCGCCCTCTTAAAAAAAATCAAGTCGTAGGAAGGTGGAATTACAAAAGCAGGGAATTCCAGGGCGCAGGGAGAGGGAAGGCATGCAGTTAGCAAGATCAGTACAGCAGTTAGCATGAAAATACTGATAAAAGATAGAAAGAGATGCAACATTTCGGCGGTGAGAAAGAGGCTGAAGGCCAGAGGACGAAAACCTTTTGATTCCTTCCTGTCTAATAAAACTGTGTGAGTGGAACCCCCCAAACATGCGAAGAGTACTCCATACAAGGACGGATGAGGCCCTTGTACAGAGTTAGCAGTTGGAGGGGTGAGAAAAACTGGCAGAGATGCCGCAGAACGCCTAACTTCATAGGAGCTGTTTCAGCAAAAGATGAGATGTAAAGTTTCGAACTCATATTATGAGTAAAGGACAGACTGAGGATATTCAGTATAGAAAATGGGAAAAGCTGAGTGTCATTGAAGAAGACGGGATAGTTGTCTGGAAAATTGTGTTGAGTTGATAGATGAAGGAATTGCATTTTTGAGGCATTGAACACTATTAAGTTTTCTCTGTCCCAATCAGAAATCTTAGAAAGATCAGAAGTTTGGCCGTTCTGTGGTGTCTTTGCGTAATCTGTTGACTTCATAAAGGCTTGGTCGTCTCTAAAACGACGTAGAAAGATGTAGAGTATTATCATCAGCGTAGGAGTGGATAGGGCAAGAAATTTGGTTAAGATCATTAATGTATAACAGAAAGAGAGTGGGTGACAGTACAGAACCCTGAGGAACACCACTGTTAATAGATTTAAGAGAAGAACAGTGGCCGTCTTCCACGGCTGCAAAAGAACGGTCGGAAAGGAAACTTGAGATCAAGTTGCAGAGAGAAGGATAACAATGTTGAAGATTAGTTTATCAGGATGGTCGGTGAAGGGAGAGGAGAGCCAAAGCAGAGAGACGGTGGCGTATTGGATAAGTTGGTGAGCGTTTGATCGGGCAGACGTCCACGCGTAGATTCGAATCCCACCATGTACCGCCTTGAAACTATGCCATTTGTCGAATGGTTTAAAGTTACCTACATGTCACCATGATACCCAAGCTCTAGGTGGTTACACCAAAGATGCGCTTGGGTGGTGATATGGACCCTAATATTGGTACCACTATAAATAAAATTGCCTGCGCCACTAATGGGTGGAAGCTGAACAGCGCTTCCTATACATACTGTTTAAGTATCCTACAGGCGCTATAGGCCATAACATATAAAAAAAAAATTGTGGTGAACACTAGTGTTCAAAGAAGATCTCCGCGAAAGGATCTAGAGACCGAATCTGCTTAACTTTTGAAGTTAATTAGGGAAAGAATTTCTTAGAGTCAAAAGAATTTTGGTGAAAGATAGAGAGCACCGATAAATTTAGTTAAAGAGTGACTCTGAAGTTGTAGCCAGATGGTAGAAAACCATGAAGAATCAGGAGCTTGGGCACGAGAGCAAGTCAAGTCATTGCACACATGGACGCAACACCCAGTTTTGGAAATGAAATGAGGATGAAGTAGGAGGGAACTGAAAATGGCCTACTGTAAGATACCACAGATACATGTGCTTCAGTGAGGAAAAGATATGAGGTTTAGTAGAGGAAAGACGGTGTTCTACAGATTGAAAATTAGATGTAAGTCCACAAATAATGAAAAAGTTGCGTGGGGTGTCAAGACATTTAGTATCTATATTTAAAGAATAGTCCGACCTGGAAACATTTATGGTTCCCTCCTCAGAAGGGAGACTCCGAGGATGGTGTAGGAGTCGCCTATTATATATATATATATATATATATATATATATATATATATATATATATATATATATATATATATATATATATATATATATATATATATATATATATATATATATATATATAGATAGATAGATAGATAGATAGATAGATAGATAGATATAGATATAGATATATATATATATATATATATATATATATATATATATATATATATATATATATATATATAAATGAATGTGTGTGTGTGTGTGTGTGTGTGTGTGTGTGTGTGTGTGTGTGTGTGTGTGTTTGTGTGTGTGCATGTAGATTTGTGTGAAGAAGGAGACTTGTCATTAGAGGGCAGGCTTAGACTGCTCCCTTGAGTTGCGAGACACAAAGAGAAGCGTTCAGCGAGGTTACATCTGGCTGTAATGGTAAGTTCTTAGAACCCTGAAAATAGTTCATTAGACATCGCAGGGAATAAATTTCACATGTATGGAATAGGAGGAGGAAATTCCACTCATAGTCTAATGTTAAATGTGGTTGTAACAACAACTTTTCGTCCTATTGACTCCTCTTCTCTGACTGTTTTCAGCCTTTTTCTCACCGCCTTGATATCTTCTACCAATATTTTCATGCCGCCTGCTCTTCTGATCTTGCTAATCGCATGCCTCCCCTCCTCCCACAGCCTCGCAACACAAAACTTTATTCTTTCTCTCATCGCTATTCTGTCCACATCTCTACTGTAAAATATTAACAATACTCTCAATCATTCATTCCTTTCTTCAGTATACACGGGAACTCCCTGTCTTCATCTGTATTTCCACCTTCCTTTTACTTGAACTCTTTCAAGAGGGAGGTTTCAAGACTTTCATCCCTCCCTTTCGCTAACTCTTTTGACCCTATTCTAGACTGGCACCTCAGTGTGATTTTTTATTGCTCTTTTGTTTCGTTTTGTTCCACGTGGCTGGTTCCCTTTCTAAATATTACTAATATCTACTATATATATATATATATATATATATATATATATATATATATATATATATATATATATATATATATATATATATATATATATTCAATAAATAAGGTGAATTTTTCTGTATAAGGACC
>NC_059291.1:9548162-9560662 GCF_017591435.1 Portunus trituberculatus
TTGTGTGCTGAGCACATAACAGAAATCATTGTGTCTGGCGTAGTGGTGTACATGGAAGCGTACATTCCTCGCTCTTCCTCTCGACCTAAACCTTTCAAACCTTGATTTAATTAACGCACCCTGTTCTCGTGTTGTACAGTACATGATAGAACGGTGGCCCAATAAAGGTACTTGCAGAGCTGGGCGCTGCTGCATCAAGTTGCGACTTTCCAACTTTGTCGTACCATGAATTTCGAAGTCGCAAAGTGGAAATTCAAATCGCTAAGCTTTTGAAAAGATCGCACTAAGCAAAGTCGCCGCGCCAATTTTCCGCGACTTTTGCCGCGACTTCGAACAAGAACAAAGACAACTTTTTTTTTCTATAGAAATTGCCGCAGCTGGAGAAGATGGACCAGGAGGACATGGAGGAGGAGGAGGAGGAAGAGGAGGATGACCTGTTGATATTGTTTAGGTTGTGTTTTAACCCCTCCCCAAAATGTCATTAGATAATAATAATGAATATGTTTTTGTCCTCCTTATAATATCATGCTTCTGTTATCGCGATTAAGTTCACTTTAGAATTTACGGCAGTCGAACCGGGAAAAAAGTCGCAGTCGCAATGTCGCGAAATCGCAAATCGCACTATAAAAATAGTGGGCCAAAAATAATCTCAAAGTTGGAGTTGCAGCAGATCCGGCGCCAAAGTCACAAAGTCAAAGTCGTACCTGAAAGATGTAAAGTCGCAAGCAGTTTTGGGTGCTTGATCCTTCGATAACCGGGATCTCATGTGCTTTATATATATTTTTTTTTAAATCATACCAAGTTTGATCTCCAATTAGCCAAAACCCTTCATTAATGAAATGTGTCAAAATCTTTCGTGCTTCTTTCTTTCCTAATGAAAAGATCTTTTAACTTTGTCTACACACACACACACACACACACACACACACACACACACACACACACACACACACACACACTTACCATTCGTGTGAGTGAGGGTGATCAATCCTTAAATAATTACTGGCGTTGACATTAGCCTGAGGAAAAGAAAGAATAGAAATTTGTGGTTGTCTTTCAGTATTCGTCTTCTCTGTCTCACCATTATATTTTTCATATACGCATCATTGTATGTCTGTCTACATGATAATTTCATTATATAGTTAGCAAATTGGCCAATGACCACAACAAACTGCTCTTGTTTCCACAAGAATGTGTGGTATAAAGAATTCCAGAAAGGAAAGGTCACTATTATTCGAGAACACAATTATGTCATCTGTCGCATTGGAGTATGCGTGGCTGTCAAACAGAAGTGCTCCAAATATTCAAATTGCATAACAGTTCTTTTCCACCCAGTTCATGAAAATATTAAGATGAACACACACACACACACACACACACACACACACACACACACACACACACACACACACACGCGCGCGCCCGGTAGCTCAGTGGTTAGAGCGCTGGCTTCACAAACCAGAGGACCGGGGTTCGATTCCCCGGCCGGGTGGAAATATTTGGGTGTCTCCTTTCACGTGTAGCCTCTGTTCACCTAGCAGTGAGTAGGTACGGGATGTAAATCGAGGAGTTGTGACCTTGTTGTCCCGGTGTGTGGTGTGTGCCTGGTCTGATCAGGCCTATCCGAAGATCGGAAATAATGAGCTCTTCCGTAGGGTAACGTCTGGCTGTCTCGTCAGAGACTGCAGCAGATCAAACAGTGAAACACACACACACACACACACACACACACACACACACACACACACACACATATTATTCACACTATTCCTTTTAAAAGTTAGTGTTCTGAACACGATCAGTAGGAGAGATTACTCATTAATGTTGCTAATGTTTAGTTGTTAGGTCCAGGAATGGTGTGTGTTAGTTAGGCTGAACGACAATTGGCATCATGTTACAAGACATACTCACCGGCAGGAACATCATAGCCACCGCCGCCGCCGCCACCACCAGTAATGTTGATCTCATTACCATGATTCTGTCGAAATACATTTATGTTGTTATGTCGTTGAAAACTCTTGGTTTCAAAATAATCAAGTACGTAAGTAGTGTTTTTTGTGGCAAAGAGAGGAAGCGATGGATGAGTGTGTTTGCCAGGGGCAGGAATAGGGAAGGTAGCTGGTGAGCTGGACTCATGCTTGCATAATGATGGGACCAAGCCCTTCTCTCATGTAAGATGGTAACTAGCCAAGAGGAAAAATCACTTATGTGCCAGTCCTAAGTAAAATGTCTAGAGAATAATCAGAAATTCAAGGATATGTGTCTTGAAACCTTCCTCTTGGAAGAGTTCAAGTCATAGGAAGATAGAATATACAGAAACAGAAAAGAAGTTCACCAGAGAAAGGGATGAATGACTGAGAATACTGGTTAGCTCTTGCATTAGAGATGTGGACAGAAAAGGAGTGGTGGCAAGCAGTTAGGAAGATTCGGGGAGCATTTTTCTTGAAAATAGTCGTACAAGGTAGATGAAAAAGAGGCTGAAGACAGTCAAGTAGAGATGAATTGATAAGACAAAAATCTTTTGTTTTCCCTGTGTAAAATAGCGATAGGAGAGTAAATCCTCCCCCTTTTTTCCATTATGAAGTATATTCCATTCATGGACAGACAAGGCCCTTATATAGAATTAGTCGCTGGTGCGGTGGGTGAGAAAAACTGGCGGGGACGACTCAGAACGTCTGATTTTATAGAAGCTATTTAAGCACGAGATTAGAATATACTAGCCTTGGTCAAGCAATGGCCAGTGGGCCAGTAAACATCAGCATGTATGAACGCAGCTCGTAATGACTGTCTCTGTGAATTAAAGAAGAGGCAACTGTACCAGCTGCACTGAAAGATGTCAGAGTGTAAACTCACCTCAAGTTGATGCGTGAGTAACAGCAATCTTGCCTCTGTGCTGCAAGGGTTTTCTCGTCACTATGAGACGCAGTGCGCATGAGTGGTCTTATATACACATGTTTGTGTTTATTTGCATATTCTCTCTCTCTCTCTCTCTCTCTCTCTCTCTCTCTCTCTCTCTCTCTCTCTCTCTCTCTCTCTCTCTCTCTCTCTCTCTCTCTCTCCATGCCAGACACAGTTCTTTCCGCTATGCTGTCTCCAATATAGGATTTCCGAAGCTAGTTTTCTTGCTGCTTCCGTTTCTTTCTTTTTTTCTTTTTTTATGGTAGGTGTACCGTGGGTGAGTAAATCATTTTTAGTGTCATTTAAGAAATACGAAAATTGTCTCTAAAGTCTAAACTACCCTCTAGTGAGGTGAGACACGAGAAGACAGATTATTGTCCCCAGACAAAACTGCCCCCCTGGCAATTGCCTCCCCCCAATCATGATATCAGAGTTTTATAAATATAGTTTTATCAAAATTGTAAGTTGTGAGCAATACCTAATAGGAAATCCAACACATCTCAGTTTTCGTAATCTCTAACTAGGTTTGTTCTCGTCAAAAGTTCTTTTATTTTTTCTCTTCGGTGGTGCCTTGTGCCACTTTGATTAATGAACGATGGAGATCCTCTTCTTTTCCGGCGTACTCATTCCACGTACACATCCTCGAAATAGTCGATGATGTATTCAGCTTCAGAGGAGAGATGCTTTTGCAGTATTTCAAATGCGTTGATAACTTAACGTTGTGGGATTGGACAAAGGCCAGAACAGGGAACATTCGTATCTCAAAGCTGAATTCCTGATCTGTTTGATACAGCGGTTGGAGACTTTCAGTTTGCACTCTCCTCTAAATATTCTGCAATAGTTGATAAATGCATCCTTTCACTGTCACGTTAGGAAAGGTCTCTTCAGTACCACTCTTGGCAGCTTGTTCATAGTCAATGGGGAAATTTGTTGAGTGCAATGTGGAATTGATGACCAGAATTTCTCTAAACAGGCCCCATGGAAGATTGCCCAGTCTGCTCTCGTGAAATTGAACTTAGGAGGTCTGGTGATGGGTGCGATGTCGCGTGCATAATGTTGGAGCTTTTTATGACTACGACACCCCCAACGATCGTAGGAGGGCTGTTGCCGGCAGCAGTAACGTTATTTTAATGGTTTTTGGCCTGTTGTAAGATGTCTTAAGTCAAGTCGTACGTTAACGTGACGATATCGTAAGATGTCCTTGTTGTCACACATCATAGAGGCATTACGACAATCGAGCGCTGCATTCGACTGTCGGGAAGAGATTTACGACAAGCATATATTACTAACAAACAACTATTAGGGTCCAGATGACAAGCAGCCATCTACAGCTCCACAGCCATCATCATCACCTGCTGCTCACCAGAGACACACCACAACTCTTGCAATTTGTTCTTGCTACTTTGGCCTATCTTTTTTTCTTAAGAATACATCTGTCAGGCATTTGAAATACTGATTTCAAAAGTGTGTCTTACCATCACACTAGGTATACAGAGTACTGTAGCAAGGTTCAATGAGCAAATGAGGAAAAAGGAAACAACAGGATAGCATGACGTATATGACATACCGTGCCGTGCCATCTTGAAACTTTGTTATTTGTTAAGTGGCTTGAAGTTACCTACATGTCACCATAATACACAGGTTCTTGGTGGACTTGTAATTCGCTTACACCAAAGATGCGCTCGGGTGGTGATATAGATCGTAATATGGGTTCCACTATAAATAAAATTGCGCTTGTGCCTCAAGGCGAGTTCACACGTTCCAATTTGCGACTGAAATTGCAAGTCGCTAGAAGTATCGAGTGAGCCCTTCTAGTCGGAAAGCTTCTCACATAGCGACTAGAAAGTATCGATTAGTTGGCGCTTTGGCAGGAAGTGAATGTAAACAAACAGCTACCCGCCAAGATGTCTTCCATTAGTGACGATGCTGAAGCGGTGGTTGCTCTTCTTTTGGCGTACCGGAGAATCAACAGAAAAGAAAATGCTTGTGGATATCACACACTAATCTTAAGACTATGCACAATTGCGATCAACTTAAATCCTGACTAGTCTTCAAATCTCACGTCCAACAACACCGTGCAATGAGAGAAACAGCTCTTGGAGAGTGGCAGCTATTTCGTCGAACGACGATTAACGTTTCGCAAGCCCGCCCCCCACCCCTTTTTTTTTAACTGTATAATTAATTTCTGGGGTCCCAGATGTGTTCTTTTCCCTCACCAACTCTAACATCTTCTCTGCATCTGGAGACCACATTTTCAAAGCTTATTCCGTGACGTCGGAACGTAATTAAAGTCTCAAATCGACTGAACAAGACCAACATGTTGGTCTTGTTTTACGACTGGTTTCTCCAATCGCTAGGCACCGATATTTAGTCGGAAACTATACCGACTTGCAATTTTAGTAGCAAAATAGCATGTGTGAACCGGCCTTCAGGTAATGGAAAACCAGTGGGTCATGCAATTCGCCCTGGACCAGCTGGTGACGATGTAGCAGAAGCAAGTAGTGCTCTACGGCAGACGATGCATGCTCAACAGGATATGGTGTAGGGGTCCTCTGCGGCAGACGGTGCTTGCTTAATAGGATATGGTGCGGAGGTGCTCTACGACAGACAGTGCTTACTCAACAAGGCAGGTGCAGGCTCTTCAACAGATTACTGCATATCAGTGGCAATCTGTAGAAATTTAAATAAAAATCTTATAATCTTTTGTTCATACCAGTCACCAGCATTAACCTGTTTATGTAAATGTGTAGAATTATTGTTGTATTTCATTTCTTCTTTTTTTAACTTAACCTAACCCCACCCCGAGGTCCCCCTGAGGTACAAGGGCACATAACCTCGACCCCGTATTTAAACTTTATGTGTATCCAAAGCTATATAGCTTCAAAAAGAAAAGACCAGTAATGAGAGGAAAAATATTTTAGTACCAAGCATGCAATACCAAAAAAAAAAAAAAAAAACTACATATCCGATAACATTTTGGAAGAAACCATTTGCAAAATAACTCTCAGGGCCATTAAACCTGGGTATAGCTGGGCTTTGTATGGCTACACTTAGTCCTCCGTGTAAAGATGACTTCTATAGCAGTAGTTATTACAGTAGAAGGAAGGTCACAAATATTGCGGTGCTTGTGGTGTGGCGGCTCACAACTGCCCATGCATCTCGCCAATCGGCAGAGCAAATTTGCTCTCTCTTCTTCATTTTGTTTTCACTGATTTATGCAAGATTTCATTTTGTACATCACAAAATCATATTTCTTGGGTGGTAAAGCTTGGATTAAGCAAAAAGAGCTTGTTAAATATATATATATATATATATATATATATATATATATATATATATATATATATATATATATATATATATATATATATATATATATGTATATATATATATATATATATATATATATATATATATATATATATATATATATATATATATATATATATATATATATATATATATATATATATATATATATATATATATATATATATATATATATATATATATATATATATATTTTTTTTTTTTAATAAACCGAAAAGTATAATTATTTTCGGTTTCTTTTTACCAACCCCTATACCATTACATCTTTCTTTCCTTATAAAGACAAAATCCCCACTAAGCTAAAACCCAATGTAGTGCATTAATATACTTGTTCGGTAGGTAAGCACCGATACATAGGCGAAACGTCTAGAAACCTCACTCTGCGTATCGCTGAACACAAGGGTACATCTCCCCGTGCAGGATCTAAGATAACTAACCCCAACTTCTCCCCTATTCGCTCAACAGATGACAACTTTAAAATGTTATTGAAAGCTAATTACCCAAGCGACATCAAAATTCTTGAATCTTTATTTATTCATAAACTAAAACCAGAGCTAAATAATCACACTCCTTCCAACTCTTTAACTATTCTCTAGCTTCGTTCACAACTCATTTTTAGTTTCATAAAAGTATTTGTTGAGACTTTCCTTTCCTTTTCCTCTCACTCACCTCACAGCTCCACTACAGAAAGGTAATGACCCACCGTTAGATAAAAGTATTTTTCTCTTATGAATATTAAATTAATTGATTTTTTACTCTATGTTCATATTTTAGACACATATCTTGTCATTTAACTCAATTTTATTTTTTTTAGCTAACCTGATGATGCCGAAAGACTCGGTGAAACGTTGAAAAATAAACTCTGGTCCTCCGTCGTGGATGCTTTCTTACGTGACCTTACCCTATATATATATATATATATATATATATATATATATATATATATATATATATATATATATATATATATATATATATATAATCATAATTCCATGACCCATAGCCTCTGAACCAACGCGAAACCGCTTTTCCCTCCGACCCAAGAACTAACACGTAGAAGCAGGCGCCATTAAGGTACAGGTGTGCGGTGAGCATCATGAATAATCTCGTGTACAAGCTGAACTGTAACGCAGCTAGTCAGTATGTTATTATTACAAGGAAAATATTCTCGTACACTCGATGTTCGAGAAAACGTAGTAACATGTGTGGATTTCGAGGCTAATCAAGGGTTTCTCTAAAATATTCATATGATTCAGAAATGAATATTCAATACTTGTACATAAACGGAAATTCTTTTTACATGAGGTCTCAAAAAGTGTAAAGACAGCTGCACATGAAAATACAGATGCGTACACAAATCCACGCACCCACCCACCCACCCACCCACTCACACCCACACAGACAATCATACACACACACACACACACACACACACACACACACACACACACATATATATATATATATATATATATATATATATATATATATATATATATATATATATATACATATATATATACATATACATATATACATATACATATATACATATATATGTTACGTTCACCGGTTAAACTGGTAAGATTGGCATCGGAGAGCCGGTGAACAATAACAATAAAAAAAACACTGCAGGTTCAACTGGTGAGGAAATGTAAAGGGGTCACTTTAAAAGCTACTTTAATAACCCATAATGAAATTGACACATATATAACAAGAAACATGAAACACAGATATATAACATGAAACACAGGAAAATGACATACACATATACATATAACACAGTAATAAATACAACAATAAAGAACCCAACTTAATACCTAACAATAATCCTAATCCTATATAGAGGCAATGTGGAAAACACGGACGAGGGAAGTGATACTTATGCGGTGTCGCAGTGGTGAAATGCTGGGTGATGGTTGATCCCACGGCAGAACCAAGAGGCGTTGTGTTCACTGGTTGAGGCTTGGATCTCAACTGCCAATCCAGAAAACCAAGAGCTGGCTCAACACTTTCGGTTGAGTCGAAAGGGGCCGCGTGAATCCAACTTCGGGACAGTAGCCGGGCTTCATGAAACGGTGACGTGGAAGGTTCACGAGACGGTGGCGTGGAAGGTTCACGAGACGGTGACGTGGAAGGGAGGCGGAGAGGTGGCGAACGAGGTAACAAGCGGAGGAGGTGATGGTAGTAATGCATGTTACGGGCGGGCCGTAACATTTCCTCCCCCCTAAGACCTCCGTAATGGGCTCATGAAGGAGGTGAGACGGGAGATCTTGATAAGGCGTCGGCGATGATGTTGTCCACCCCCACCACCAGACACAGCACCTCGCAAAGGAAGAACCTGCAGAAGCTTGAAGCGCACATCGGAGGAGACGATGACGAGGAGGCGATACACGAGCCAGACAGCGGTGATGGTGGTGAGAGAGACCAGCCAGAACCAGATGAAAATGTAGATCTTCTCGTTGATGATGTTAACCGCCAGCACACACATGGTGTCGTGGGTCTCGATGGTTCCCGAAGGGCCGAACTTCCTGAAGGTGCACTTGGTGACTCTGGGGAAGATGCGTGTCATGGGATCGATGCGCTTCTCGGGGTCCATGTCAGGGAAGTTGATGACCTCCGTGCCGTAGGTGAGGAAGGTGCCGCCCAGGAACAGGTCGGTGAAGTAGATGTTGCCCTCCAAGTCCTGAGTTATGTAATTTATAGCCCTCTGGAAGGTGGCGGGAGCATTAGACACGCAAAGGGCATCACTGGTATTGGTATAGTCCGAAGGGAGTGATGAAGGCGGATATTATTTGGGCCTCGTCCGAGAGGGGAATCTGGTAGTAACCTTTAAGCAAGTCTATAGTGGTTACAAATTTGGCTACTCCTATACTATCTATAAGGTCCTCTATCAAGGGCAATGGGTAGGAGTCTGGCAATAACTTTTTAAGATCAGACTGTTGTGAAGGTGTTAAGGAAGGAAACACCTCATCAAGGTTGGACATGATTTGGCTGTTTGAGGGGCGTCCTTTAGGTGACAAGAAGAGGAATTCGATGTCGGACTCTTCCTCGGGGGGCACAGGACCAGACTCCTTTCCTATCAGACATACAGGTACAGCGCGAGACAAGTCGTCCTCTGGTTCTCTGGAGTGGTAAGGTTTCATTAGATTAATATGAACAAGTTGGGAATCCTTACGACGGTCAGGAGTGTGGACCACATAATTTAATGGACTTAGTTTTGAGCCACAACATAAGGTCCCATGAACTTACTGTGAAGAGCATTGCCTGGAGTGGGGAGAAAAGTAAAACCTTGTCTCCTGGTTTGAAACTTCTCATGACAGATTTGGGAAGAGAATTCTGTTGCATTTTAGTTTGAGATTTGAGGAAGTTTGATTTAGCAAAGATCTGACTTCACTGATTTTATTCTTAAGGTTACTGATGTAGTCAGACACACTGGGGCTTGAAGGAGTATTTTGAGTAAACCATTGATCCTTTAATATTTTGAGAGGCCCCCTGATCTGTCTACCATAGAGTAATTCAAAAGGGAGTAACCTAAAGAATCTTGAGGAGATTCTCTTAAAGCGAAGAGAAGGAAAGAAATACTTTCATCCCAGTCTCCTTGATGCTCCAAGCAATACTTCTTCATCATGGATTTTAATGTTTGGTGAAACCGCTCCAGACAGCCTTGGGATTGGGGTGGTAAGCCGAGGAGGTAACATGGTCGATGTTTAGCTCATTCACTATCTGTTGGAAAAAATGGCTAGTGAAATTGCTACCCTTGTCAGACTGAATTTGTTTTGGAATTCCTACCGAGGTGAAAAAATGTATTAGATGTTTTACAATGGTCTTTGATGTGATGTTCTTAAGAGGAATGCTTCAGGGTACCTGGTAGTGGGATCCATGAGGGTTAACAAATACTGATTCCCTCGTTTGGTTTTGGGTAAGGGCCCTACGCAGTCTAGTATGATCTTTTCGAAGGGCTCCGTCTGAACTGGAATAGGCGTCAGAGGAGCTGGCACAAGGCGTTCGTTAGGCTTACCCACAACTTGACATATATGACATGTTTTTACATAGTGTGACACATCCTTTTTCATTCCTGGCCAAAAAAATGTTGAAGAGCCTTCTTGTAGGTTTTTTGGATGCCTAGATGACCTGACAATCCATCATGAGCTAGTTCTATAATGGCTGGTCTTACAGACAAGGGATGACAACTTGATGTGTTTCTGACCAGGTGTCTAGTTGTTTCAGTTCAGGAGGTCTGTAGGCACGCATCAGGACTCCTTCCTGATAATAAAAACAAGGCAATTTAGACATATCCTTTGTCTCACTGGCCACATGTCTGATCTTAGCCAAAGTGAGATCCTGTTCCTGAGCATTAATCAAATTCTCCTTTGAAATGATGTCATTATACAAGTTGTCAGTAGAGGCAATCATTGGTGGAGGAGGTGATGAAAGGGCAGGGGACTTGGACTGAGACCTGGTGACTGCACACACTGGGAAGAAGTGAGGGATGTTTCGTCCAGGGTCTTAGTGGGACTTTCTGTTAAGGGAGAATCAAGAACAATTAAGTTTGGAACAGCCAAGTTACCCGCAAGATCATTACCCAGTACAAGATGTACCCCGGTACTGGCAGTTCACCAGGTTTAATGGCTACCTCAACCTCTCCTGAAATGAACGGGCACTGTAAGCTAATATTAGCCAAGGGATAGGAGAGCTGTGATTCGAGACCTGTAAGGATCACCTTCTCCCAGTGAAAGCCTGTTTGATGTTAGGGATGACATCTTCCCTTAAGATGGATTGGGCAGCACCTGTATCACGCAGAACCTTGATATTTATTGCCTTGTCTTTACCATCAGTCAGGGACACTTTACCTTGATACATGTACGAGTCATAAAGTTCTAGAGGAGAGTTGACAGGGTTAGCTAGGGCCACTGGTTTCTTGTTCTCAAATGTGTTAGGTCTAGGGACACAAAAGAAAATTGACGTTGAGAACCCTTGCAATTTGGGTGTCTACATTTCTGGATCGTGTGACCTGGCTTCTTACAGTATGTACACCAGGGGGAATTATATGCATTTGGCGAGAATCCGGTTGGCTTACCACCCGCGCCCCAAAACCTTCCCCAAAGGAGGACCTAACATTAGACAGTGAACCACGACCTCTACTACCCAGGGATCCCATCAACAAAGCAAACGCATCAGCCACTTTAGCGGCAGACATAAGCTCACTCTCTCCCGTTCTTCCACATGCCTCAGAATATTAAATGGTAACTTGTTCTTCCATTCTTCCAGGACCATTAGATTGAGCAACTCCGAAAAGGTGGTAATGTTAAGGGCGGCTAACCATTTCTTAAATTGTCTTAGTTTCTCACTAGCGAATTCAACATAGGTGTGAGACTCTGGTTTCACATACTTTCGAAACTGCTGTCTGTATCCATCAGAAGTGATAGAGTAGGCGTCTAGAATGTTACCTTTGATCTCTTCATATTCTACCTCATCACTAAGGCCGTTGTATACCCTATAAGCTTTTCCTACTAGCTTAGGGACAAGGAGAGACACCCACTGATCCTTGGGCCATTTATTCCTATGAGCAATGCTCTCAAAAGCGCGAAATGACCCGTCAACATCAGATTCATCAAAAGGGGGAACTAGCGGAGCAGCTGTAGCAGGATTAAAGCTTGCTAACTGTTTCTTTATATCTATTTCTTCCCTCTAAACTTAGCGTCATTTCGTAGGGCTAACTCCTGAATTTCTAACTCTTTCTCCTGCCTTCTAAGTTGTAACTGAAATTCTCTCTCTTTATCTTTATCTTCTTTTTCTGCCTGTAGTTGCATTTGTTTTTGCCTGTAGTTGCATTTGTTTTCATGCATCCGGTATTCTAGTTTAAGCTTCTCAATTTCCCATTGACTTATCCTACTCTTATCCTGTTCTTCCTGGGGACTGTGTATTATAGTCCTCGTAGAGGCTGACATGGGAGTTAACTCTTCTATGGCATTTCCTAGCAACTGACCTTCTTGCACTAGATGTTCAACAACTACATTCTTAATGACCTCTTTAGTCATCTGAGACGTGATGGGAACATCAAAATGTTTAGCGATGGCTTTCCATTGGTCCTTCTTTATATTAGCATATTTAAGTTGTTCCAGAGAAGGGTCGGCACAAAATCTTCAACGTTAAACTGAGCGGAAGCCATATTAAATAGATGTTAAACCACAACAAAAAAATGATAAGCGAATTACTTAAGTGAGGAACTTGGCAGAGTGATAATAAAGGCAACCTTGAAATTACCTAGA
>NC_059291.1:9565662-9600662 GCF_017591435.1 Portunus trituberculatus
TTATGAGTGGAGCAAGAAGTGGAAGTTAGAATTCAATCCTAAGAAATGTCCTGTAATGGAACTAGTAAAGAGTAAGAGAAGACCAGTATTGAACTATTTGATGGAAGAGGAACAAATAATTATGATTATACAAGAAACGCTGAGCCTCGAAAAACACTAAGTTAAATATTTGGTTAACAACGTATAAAATATTGACCAATATTAGGGTGGCATTTCACTTCCTGGACAAGGATATGATGAAAAAAATAATACGAATATGATTCGTCCACAATTGGAATATGCAGCAGTGGTGTGGTCGCCGAGCTTGAAAAAGGGTATAAGAAAATTATAACGGATCCAGAGGAAAGCTATACAAAGATAAAGGACCTACCATATGAAGAAAGGCTGATGGAAATGTGACTGCCAGCTTTACAAGACAGAAGAGAAAGAGGAGACTTAATAACAATTAACGCTTAAAATAATGGCACTAAAAAGATAGACAATTAGCAAGACCTGCATGGTGCTGGTGGCAGATGAAGCTGGAAGGGCAAGAGAATATGCTAAGATCAGGAAGAGGCAGTGTGTGAATGATATTGGAAAATATAGTTTTTCACATAGAACAGTGGAAAAGTAGAATGCATTGAGTAATGAAGTTGTTACAGCACATAATGTGCATAGCTTTAAAGAAAAAAAAGATAAATGGAGGTATGGAGACAGGACACTATGAGCCCCGCTCGAACCCTGTTCAATACAACTATATAATACGTACAGTCTTACACCTATAGGTAAACACACACACACACATGACTGTCTATTTTTGGAAGGATAGATGTTACACAATGAATATCGATCATTGCATACAGATAAGCTCGTCTTCTTGATAATAACAGCAGCAGGTGAGCCATTCCACTTGTCCTCATCTTCACCCAGGCAGGAAAGCAGCAACTTGACTGGATTCCCTTACGAGTTGGCGATAAATCATGGGTGAAACTTTCATTTAAATGGAATGGAAGACATGTTAATTGACAGAAAGCAAAGATGAGTGTAAAAATAAATGTATATCCTGCTATCTGATTAAACTTCATGATGAAGTCTAATATGCAAATATTTTAATAATAACAGTATAGAAATAAAAAGCATACCCAATGTGTTTGGTAAAGAAGGGTGTAAAGTAATGAGATTCCCCAATTCTTTTTATTAGAAGTCCAGTCGTACATGAACATAAACATATATTTTCTTTTCATGCATATCCTATACCGCCAGTGATTATTGTATATGGGTGAATGGTGCAGTGGGAATAGCTTAGGAGGACAGACCGTTAAGTGAGAGATGCGCCTGCGGGTTACTCACTTGTCTTAGTGCGTCAAGTCAACAAACATGGCGGCCGGGACAGCAGGGGGCGTCTAGAGGTGCTGTGAGAGTCGCCGTCTGATGATCTGCTGGTCACTCATATAATAATAAAAGGTCAGTGGCAGATGCAGAGGAGAGAGTGAGGGTGTGCGGAGAGTGGGAATGAGTGTGTAAGGGGAATGTACCCCACGTCACCGTCCCTGGTCACCAGTGTACTATCACCGATTTCATACACTGCATCATCACCCATCACTTGTGAGGTGCCGGTGGTGTTTGTGGTGAAGCTGTAGGAAGGTATCTAGGGGTGGCAAGGCACGATGGGGCCAAGACGGGGCAGGACTCACTGTGATGGTGACTGAGTGGTGGGCCTGGTCTGTGCTTTGGACATCCTGCTGGTGGGATGTTCTTAGCCAGAGGGTGGCACGAATCCCTGCAGTGCATCATTGCAGCCTTGATATCTTTCATTATTTAGGCCTCATCTGAAGTACAAAGTGCCAATTTTCAAAGTAAGTGAAAGTCAAACTTAGGCTTGCCTATCCTGCGTCCATGTGTGGGTAAGCCCTGGATGTACAGAGATAACCTTATAATTGCAGGACATGAGGCCCTCACCCGTGTTACTTGTCTGGTTTGTTGCAATTAGGAAAGGGCAAGGAACAAGAGTTTATCTATAAAATTTGTACATTAATGCCACATGCAGTCCATCACAACAGTGACCAAGCTTTGAAGATTGAATCACAGACATAGGTCATACAGAAAGACACAGAATGACTGCTGGCTTCCAGGAATCATGTGATGTACTGTCTCCCTTGAACTCAAGATAGAAATACTGTGGAATGTGGTTCTGAACTTAATCTGTTTCATGTCTTTGTTCCCAAAATGAGTTGCTTTTTTTCCCCTCCCATTGAAAGTAATATAAAGTTGTTATAGACAATATCAGGTTATTTTGCATTCATGTTAGTTCACCCACACTATGGTCTGACCATCTTATGAAGATCATTTAGGTCAGGGGCGGGCAACCTCCGGCCCGTGGGCCACATCCGGCCCACGAAGGCTTAGCGTCCGGCCCGCCACCCTGCTAGGCTTTATTAATGCAATCCGCCCGGACCTCCCACTAAAAGTAGAGAAGAAACTCTAATAAATTTTAAGTTTTTAAATGAATAAATTATACTATTGAATTACTTTACATTTCATTATTATTATTATTATTATGATTATTATTATTGTTAGTAGTAGTAGTTGTAGTAGTAGTCGTGTGTGCATACGTTTTCTTTTATTACTATAGTATTCCATGCATTTGTCTGAGATTTCGTTTTTCACTCCGGCCCGCGACCTCCTTCCAAGAGTCTCATCTGGCACTCACTCTAAAAAGGTTGCCTGCCCCTGATTTAGGTGTTGGCTATTTTGGGGATTTCCCGGCCTGCGACGCTGCCAAACCTTGTGCTGGGCAAATTAAGGGATTAGAGCCTATGTATCAATGAGAATCTTGCTTCCCACTCTCTCTCTCTCTCTCTCTCTCTCTCTCTCTCTCTCTCTCTCTCTCTCTCTCTCTCTCTCTCTCTCTCTCTCTCCATATAGAATTTACATTTCATGCAAATATATTTCTATCAGAGATCTATACTTACTTATAAATTACTAAAATTTGAGAAAAAAAAATATGCCTGTCAGTCTCTCTCTCTCTCTCTCTCTCTCTCTCTCTCTCTCTCTCTCTCTCTCTCTCTCTCTCTCTCTCTCTCTCTCTCTCTCTCTCTCTCTCTCTCTCTCATCCTGGCTGGTAGTGGGAGAGGAAGTGACCCATGGATTAACCTGGTCACTTTGACCTATGACCTCACTCAGTCACTCAAAGGGATGTGACAACGATCAGAGGAAACGTTGTCAAGTATTGTTTTGTTTGCAAAATATATTTAAAAATAAACACAAATTACTCTAACTTGCCTTTTTAGAGCATCACAATGTATATGTACTACAACACCATTCAGTTTATAAGTATTAAGTACCTGACTTGAGGTGCATATTGGTATAGGTGTGACAGCGCCGCAGGCTGGGAAATCCCCAAAAAAGCCAACGCCTAAGTGATCTTCATAAAATTGTCAGACCATAAAATGTCGTTTCACCCGAAGTCAGTTCACCTACACCAAGAGGTTGTTTCCCCCACATTAAATAACTCCTATACTCTTACTTGTCAAAAGTGCACAATTGTTTTTGGGGTCCTGTATCTATTTGTCAGCAGTCTTCCACCCACCCGCTGCTCAGTTCATACTTGCTGCACTCCAAAGCTGAGCTACCTACACACCTACATGACATTTATGGTAGGTGTCATCTTGTCTGCTGAAGGTGAACGAACGCAATCAGAGCATCCAAGAATACTGCTCAACATGCATGCAAATACAGTAAGTTGATATGTATGGGATGAGATACATAATAATTGTGGAGTGTTACATGGAGAAAAAGTAAGCTTGTATGAAGTTGAAATGGTTAGCCGTATATCGTCTGCCTGTGAATCAGACATGGACAAGTGAAAGACACAATTTAATGAGTTACATACATAATAGATATTCTTTAATATATTGTTAGGTTTGCAGTCCATCTGCCCCAGGACAATGCACCCCAAGTCCATTTACCCCAGAAGTTGGGGCAAATCTGCTACATCGGTAGTTGATGTACCCCAACTGCCTCAATATTGAGTTGTTGTGCCCCAAGTCCCTTTTTCAAAGTTTTAAAACTTTTAGTCATTGTGATAAACAAACTCGCAATTAAAAAAAGTTATTACACATTGGATGTAATAAGTCTTAATATTTATATAAAATAAAATAAATCTATTGCATACTTGTCTTCAAAACCTCTTTATTGCATAGTTAACTTATTGAGTTCCTGCGCCCCAAATCCTTTTTGGGCTCCTAGATCTTCACGGCACTAACAACAACAACAACAACAAATCATTATTTTAAGGAACTCATTTTGGAAGATGAAATTATTAAACACATAGGATGTAGTAATAATAGTGTTGATATGAAAGTTTGTTGTATATTCATACATCATGAAAACCTTTTTATTGCATAAAATTTTTTAATTCTTAAAACAGCTTATATTTGTATCAAGGCAAGTAATTTGCCATTTTCTACTGATCTCAATGGGTATATACTGATACATACTTTCATTTTAATGTACCAAACAATAAGCAAATTCATGTATGTATAGAAAATATAATTTTGTGTTGCACTTAATTTTTTTAGTAGGATAGCTATATATCCTCAGCTCATGGCAGGCTGGTGTGGCAAGCCACAACAGCAAATGCACTGTTACCCGGCTCACAGGCTCATGGCCTCCCTCACCAAAGACCCTTTACTACTACTAATAATAATAATAATAATACTGTCTGCCAACTGCCAACAGTTTTTTTTTTTTTTTTTTTTTTTTTTTTTCTCCACTGATTATTTTTGTATATAGAATGCAACAGTGAATTCCATTATTTCTTAACAATCACATATGATATATAAACCAAAATTAATGTTCTTTTATTGGCTATAAACAATATTTGTACTCCTAAGTAAACTCATTTGACTGGCTCGAATTGGTAGAAATTATTCGTTCACCCAATGATCCTAACTGAATTGGGTAAACCCATAGTATATATATATATATATATATATATATATATATATATATATATATATATATATATATATATATATATATATATATATATATACACACACACTATTTTTATGAGAGTTGAAATTATTCATTCATCAGTAGTACAATATATATAGAGTACTGGAGGGTCTGTGCATTATGTCCCATAACACATAAACAAGAGAGTGGAAATGACGAGGCAAAGTTCATATTTTTCCGCCAAAGTGAGGTACACTGTGGTCTGATAACAGTTTTAATACTGTAGTACACATGAATGTCAGTGTTAGTCACTGCACCACCTATTTTCATACAAAACTAACATAACTTGTCAGTGGATTCATCATTATTATGCCTGGCTGTCAAATGGTTGAGGATAAACATGTCTAGTCTCAACAAATAAGGAATTGTATGGGTAACGTGTAAACCCTCCATAAAAGGCCCTTGGAGGGTAGAGCATCAACCAGGGTTGGGCATTACTAGGCTATAGTATAAAACAAAATCGTAGTGGCCCGCAGGGTGAGGCCGATAATCCCTGCCACAGTGCCATATCTTTAATTAATTTAAGGAAAATTACATAGCAGTTTTCTATTCAAATAATGCATGATTTTGCAAAAAAAAAAAAAAAAAAAAGAAAAGTGGGGGAACACAAAGGTGATTATGTTAAAGGTAAATAAATACAGTAAAGGCGCTGGTTATAAAAGTAAAAGTGAGACTGATAATTTGCATAATATTTTTTTTTTTTATGTCCTCTTGAGATACCCAGTCTAGCATTGTGAATGGTGAGAAGAAACATAAGATGAGAAAGCATTTTATTTCAGTTATTGCCCCAAGCTCCTCTTATTTAGTGAACATCATTGGACGCAGAGACTTTTTTGGCTGTACAACATACAGTAAGACAGGGAAACGTCAGTGTTTACTTCCGTTGTGGCAACTAGAAAGTGAGTTGATTTGCACGTGTGCCTGCCTGGTGACCTGACTTCCCCTTCCCCAGGGAAAAAATACAAAGCTTTTTTTTTTTTTTTTTTTTTTTTTTTTTTTCTTCTTCTTCTTCTTCTTCTTCTTCTTCTTCTTGACGGGTAAGAGGAATTACTAACTACTTAATGAGAATGATTTTGATAGCTTGTGGGTAAAAATAAAGAATTTAAGACACCTAGCACCATGACCCGACATAACCTATCGCAAAACCCTGCCAGTAGGTGCACTGAGCCGGCATGGCCTTCTTTCACTTACAGTACTCCATGCTGAGACACTGCAGGATAGAGGGCAATACGATATCCACTATCATAGCAGATACAATTTTACACTACTGGTAAAACTTTCGTGGTTGTATTCCAGTCTGGAGGTTTCGTAGCTCATATTGTCTGCTTAAGGTATCGCAGACTACCTCCTCTACTCTAGTGTTTATTAGAGTTAGGGCACAACGTTGGTTATGAGGTGCATTGGGGTGCATCAACTTCCTCATGAGTACACAATTCTGTGTGCAGTAGGGTTTTTTTTTTTTTTTTTTTTTTTTTTTATGCAAGAGGGAACCTTGCCTTTTGCTGCTCAGGAAAGCACGTGCTTTCTTAATTCCACCTGGTATCCCCTGTTTGAGTGGTGTCTATAATCCAAGGAATTTTGATAAACTCCATGTCTTATGAGCGTGTCTATGGTAGGTGTGGTTTTTCTGATTCGTACAGACATCAGGACATAAGGCGAAGTCTGACAGGATGGTAGAACACATGCCTTGCAAAGATCTGTATGCTGCTGTGTTTTCAGGCAATGCATATTTGATGCAAAGTAAAATGTTTTTCTCTTTATGAATCATCTTTCCAACCACCCTGAAGGGCTTGAGACTGGAGGGGGTTGGGAAATTCATGTTTAACAGCGTCCTTATTTCCACCTATTTAAACAACTTGAAAGGCACCTGACCTTGATATCAGTAACAAGCTACAGCTGATGGCAAAGAGACTTACTATTGTATGATAATCACACTGTTTATAGCAGATAGACTGCAACACAGCTAAACAAGTGAGCATGTACGTACTTGCTGGCTGAGAGTTTTTAGGGTGTTATCCTAGTAGAACACCATTTCTGAATTGATGCAAAAATTTTTCGAAAAATCTGTTTGTGAATAGGAACATTCATGAACTGAGGTTCTGTTGTACAGAGTTGATCTATGATGGAATAAATCTTAAGCATTGAGAGGCAGTAGGCACCTTAGATGTCAAGACCATAACAATTTATTTTGTGTGGAGTATGGGTAGCACACAAATGCACTGAATGTCATATGGCTTTGTCTTGTCTCCTTGTGTGATAATACTGACAATGATTAACAGTTTATTTGTAAAAGCAACCTTGAGGTCAAAAAATTTTCAAATAAAGGGAAAGGGACAAATTAAGTGGTAGGAAGTAAGTAAAAGATATATACAAAATACAGATATTTCTCAATTTATTCAGATTATGTGATTCTGAAATAACATGAGGTAAAAAAAATTTGTAAATTTTTCAAATTATCCAAATTATTTAAAAGAACACAATGTCAAGATCCTTTGCTGGTATGGCAAATCTCAGAAATCACAAGATTCTGCAAGATGTTTGTTTGGGCAGTCATATTGTCACTACAGCTGATTGTAGCACAGAGGTGCTTCACCTTCAGAACAGCTAATGATGCACGATAAATGTCTTCAGGAAGGTCAGTGTGTGCTGTGTTGCTGTCAATTAGACGCCGTTACTATAGCAATGACGATCCTTTGTTTATTCCAGGTGAGAGGTGCACAAAAGTGTTTTAAACAGTACACATGCTGCAGGGACTGCAGGGTGCATGCCCAGTCACTCAGATGCAGTCCTTCCAGGATTAGATTAATTTATTTCACATTGATTCCTATAAAGGAAAATGGTTTTGGTGTATATATATATATATATATATATATATATATATATATATATATATATATATATATATATATATATATACACACACACACACACACACACAGTGGAACCTCTAACAGTGTACAGTTTCGTTTAGTAATCATGTTCACTTTATGCAATTTTCACATTGTATGATCCCTTCAGGAATGTATCCCTTGCATAAATTGAGAAATCCCTGTACTTTACAGAGCTTAGTTTTTTATTTATTTATTTAATTAATTTATTTAGGTTATTTATTTTTATTTTTATTTTTTATTTATTTATTTTATTTATTTATTTTTTTTCTTCTTTTTTTTTACATGGCCTGTAGGTATACTTGAAGAGTATGTTTGGGAAGTGTTGTTCAGCTTCCACCCATTAGTGGTGGAGGCAATTTCATTTATAGTGCTACCCATATTAGAGCCCATATCACCACCCAAACACATCTTTGGTGTAACCACCTTGAACAAGTGTGGGCAACTACAACCCATGGGCTGCATGTGGCCCAGCAAAGAAATTCATGTGGCCTGACAAATGTTAGTAAATTTGAAAGAGCATGTTAATAAACAACGCCAAATAGTATTGGGAGCATTTCATATTCTTCCAGCAAGTGTTCACATGCATGTGAGAATGGCCTTTCTTTAGAAGCCTTTAATTTTTTTTATTTTGAATATTAATGATTTTGGATTAATGTACTATGTGGCCATACAAGACTGTTTTTTTCTTAATGTGGCCCTAGCACTGAAAAGTTTACCCAGCCCTGATCTAGAACCTGGGTATCATGGTGACATTTAGGTAACTTTAAACCACTCAACAAATGGCAAAGTTTCAAGGTAGTATGTGGTGGGATTCGAACCTGTGCGTGGACATGTGCCAGATCCCACACTCACCACCTTATCCACTATGCCATCACCTGTTACTGATGTTTTACTATTGTGAGCATGAGGTTGCTTTTGTGTCTGAGAGTGTGAGACTGAATGGGGAGTAGCTTGTTATGGATGTGAATGGTGTGGTGCAAGTTGCCCCACAATGCCTTCCCAAACTTGAGGAGATTGGAGGATAAGAGGTTATTGAGTGTTGTGTGGTTGAGTGTGTCATGACTTTACTCCGGTAGAACTAGTTTTGCTGCTCTCTTATTTTCCATGTTGTGATGGCCTGTGACTGTTGCAGGAAGATGGCTTCATGGTGGCCAGGATGGAGCTGAAAGTGTGGGTTGAGGGAATCCAGCGAATTGTGTGTGGCGTCACAGAAACCACAACCTGCCAGGTGAGTGAGTGTACTGTTGTAGCCACACTTGTACAGTAATTAAAATTAAGATCAACCTTCCCAGCTATGAAACTCCTTGCCTATCTACCTATTTCTTCCTTTGTATGATGCTTTTCCTCCATTTTCAGATGAACCTTTTACCCTCTTTGAAGTTGGCATCTCAGTGGACACTTTTTGTTGCCGTTGGCCAGTGTCCCTCTAACATTAAGAAAAGAAAAAGTGCAGGCTGACAATTTTTTATTTATTTAATGAAGATGAATCCTCCTCTATGTATTTATTTGATTGTTGCAAAATGTCAGGTATGATTTTTCAAATTAAGCTCAAGAAATGGTACCTGCAGGATGTTGTGTATGCACTGGCACATGCTACTGGCAAGACTGGCCGCTTCACCCTCATTGAGCGCTGGCGGAACAATGAGCGTCTCCTGGCCCCCAATGAGTACCCTCTGAAGGTGAGTGTCTGCAACACACACACACACACACCGCGTAGTGTAGTGGTTAGCACCCTCAACTCACAATCGAGAGGGCCAGGTTCGAGTCCCGGGGCGGCGAGGCAATGAAATGTGTAGCCCCTGTTCACCTAGTAGTAAATAGGTACGGTATGTAACTCGAGGGGTTGTGGCCTCGCTTTCCTGGTGTGTGGAGTGTGGTGTGGTCTCAGTCCTAACTGAAGATCGGTCTATGAGCTCTGAGCTCGCTCCGTAATGGGGAAGAATGGCTGGGTGACCAGCAGACGACCGTGGTGAACACACACACACACACACACACACACAACGGAATGGACCAAGTGGATAATGAGAAACTGATCCTGAGAGAAGAATATGACACCCGAAGCACAAGATCGCATAATAAAAAGCTGAGAAAGGGAAGATGTCTGAGAGATATAAAAAGATATAGTTTCCCGCAGAGATGTATTGAGACGTGGAACAGTTTAGATGAAGAAGTAGTGTCTGCAACGAGTGTGCACACTTTTAAAGTAAGATTGGATAAGTGTAGATATGGAGACGGTGCCACACGAGCATAAAGCCCAGGCCCTGTAAAACTACAACTAGGTAAATACACACTAGTCTTGGTAACACTGGGTGTTGGTAAGAGTCTGGAAACGGCAAGTGGAGAATTGTATGTAGTGAGGTCTGAAGTTGGTATTTCTGATGTACATATCAGTTTAAGTTATCAGAAATTAATGATGGTTATGTAAGATTTTCATGAATTTGGCTTTACTATATGATTACTGTTGTGATCAGCTATATAGAGCCATGTCATTATGATTTTCCATGCTATAGATGAATGCTATAAGGATTGGAATCTTAAATTGATTAATTTATAAGAACAGTTTTCCATAGTACTCACCTGTATCTAAGGTAATATATAAGAGGCAGGTTGGAGTTGTGTACCTCAAACAGAATCTCACAGTTATCTTGATCATGGAAAATGTTTGGAATTTTTTTCATGAAGGAAAATATATTTTGTAAGCTACTAGATATGGAAAGTCATTCAGGATTCAAGATCTATCTAAACAGCTAGAATCAAGCCACAGAGTTTTGTTGAATATGCTTGCTGGGATATATCAAGTTATGCTTTTTCTGCTTGACCATGTCATCAAAATATGATAGTTTTCTGTTTCTAGTTTTCATGATATCTGAAAAGCATGTCTTTCATTAACTATTTTGTGTGTTATTTTCTAGAATGTAGATTTAAACTTTCTTGTCTTGAATTAGTAACAAGGGTTTTCATTGTTTTTCCACAACCTGCCTAGATTTTATAATTTCCCTTGTCATACTGTATCTTTTTATTGTTAACTACCAGATACTATTTCAGAGTTTTGAATGTTTCATTCCAGATACTTATGAAATGGGGAGAATACTCCAATGATGTTCAGTTCATCCTCCAGCGGTCTGCTCTTGAGCCTAAGACCTCCAATGGCCCGTCTGGCCTCCGTCCCAGTGGTCACCCTAGAGTGGAGCCTCCAAGTAGAGCCACTCTGTCCCAGAGTCCGCCGGTCACGCAAGACCGGCCCAGACAGTCTCCACATACTCATAAAGATCTGAAGAAGTCACTCACCTTCAGTGGAGGGCATGCAGATTTGCGGCGCTTAGATGCAGGCACCCCATCACCCTCCCAGGGATGTCCACCCTTGTCACCAGGCATGATGTCCCCTACCGGCCCACGCCACAGTGATTTCCCTTACTCCTCTCCACCCACAAGCCCCCACTGGGAGGGCCAAATGCTGCCCACTGAGGCATGCAAGGCAGACCAGCAGTCTTGCCCTGTTGCCTGGAGACCCCCTGCACCCCCACCCTATGAGCTGGTGCGAGGCAACCCACCTCCTCCTCCATCAGCTTCAAGGATTGGAGTTGACAATGTCCGGGCCACTAGTCACTGGAGTGCCCCCTGGCCTGGCTCCCATTCCCCTCCAGCCACCTCCCAGCCAACCCCATTAAGTCCCCACTCCCCTATTCGTTCTCCACCTGCCACAGAGCCCCCATACTCCCTGGGCAGGAGGGAGCAACGCCCCGAGCTGCCAAGGAATGAACCTGTATATAGCGATGCCAGGCGGCCTCCCTTCCCTGGCTATGCACACCCTGGGAGCGGCAGTCTCAACACCACTCCTCCTGGCTCCCTGTATCAGCCCCGTGGCCCTTCTCCTAGTCAGATGTCTCCCATGTATAATGGTCCTCCTCCTCCAAAACCACCCCACATATCAGGGCCACGAGAGCTGCCTCCATATCGACACCCACCACCACCTTCCTCTGTGCCTACCAAGGCCTCCCCTTCCCATGGCTCGCCCCGGAAGGTTACAAATGTTCAGACATCTCCCACCAAGCAGCCATTGCCACCGCCACCATCAGCCCAAGTGCCACTTTCAAGCAACAAAGTGCCTAATCCCCACCAAATTGGCTCATCGTCCCATTCATCACCCATCCGCCACCCATCACCCACCAGGCATTCCTCGCCCACCCGCCACCCATCCCCATCACGTTCATGTCCAGTTGGCTCATCTGTCATCAACTCGCCAAGTCCTCACAGCAACACCAAGAACCCTCGGTCTGGCAGCCCTGTAAAGGCCATGCAGGTGAGACACAACATGGAAGAGTTCCCAGGTGGTAACTTACTGGACAAGGGCATTGCCAAGACAGGCACGGAGGAGCAGAGTGCAGTACGTCACGGGGAGTACCACCCAAGGAAAGAAGATGGCGCAAACAGCAACTCTGCAAAAGAGGTTATTCAGTCTAACATTGTGAATAATAGCATTGGCAAGCCTATGCCAGATGTCCAGAGCAAGACAAACCAGCACAATCGAGGCAGCATTGACCGACTGGCTGTGGAGAGTGTGAGTGTGTTTGGGAGGCGAGGTACCAGTGAAGAGCCCTTCACCAACAAGGACTCACCACACCCAAATTGTAGTGACCGCCTTAACACATCTCTTGATTCTCCACATTCCAACCATTGCATTAAGTCACCTCATACCAGGAGAAGCCCTGCTAAGGTGAGTACTACTTCCAATACACTTCCACTGCCCATAAAATCTCAGAAAAGACTAGTAGTCCTACATCTGTGTTTTTGCAATAAGAGACTACGATTTGTCTGTGCCAGTCCAAGAGGGGTGATCCAAGATATTACAGTCAACCCTCAGTATTCACAGATTCAACATTTGATTACTTTCTGTATTGAAGGTCCCATAGGAGAAAGGTATCAGAAGTGCTTGTTAATGGGTGCAGTTCTAACCACAGAGGGTCAAGTGCTTTGTAACAGCGGACATCAATTACTTGTAGATTTTTTACGTCTGTTGATGTCTGTTATCTGACTCCTACACATGCTTACTGCTGGCTCGAATATATTTGAAGAAAATGTTAATAGGATAGGAAATGAGTGTGTAAGTAATAAGAAAGTGTTGATTTTCAGGAGTCTCCAAAAAGTGGGAGTGAGGGAGTGCGTGTGAGCCACAACAACAAGATGGAACAGGTGGTGATAGATGGCAAGTATCGTGATCTCATCAAGCTTATCAACTTGCAGCGGGACAAACTCAACAACCAGCAGGTGGAAATGACCAAGGTGTGTGGGTCACAATATTATTAGACATTCCTTTTTCCTTAATTAAATTTCTATCTCTAATCATGACTGCTCATGAATTGTTTTTAATGATAATTTCAGCTGTTTTCTTTAATTGAAGCTGTGAAAACCATGTCTTACAATTTAGGTTTCATTAGTGTCTATGTTATGTTTAGTAACTCAGTAATTCTAGTTGTTTGTTTCTGTAAAATCATTATCAGTATTTCATACCATTCCTGTTTCCTTCCTGACTTGTTCCCCCTCTGTGACATGTTCCTGGTATGGTGCTGATCACATATTAGGGGTTGGGACACAGGTATACACCTACATTCACAAGTTCCAGGGAGGCATTGGTAAGGCCAGTAGAGTGACTGTATCTGCTTGTTCCTTGCAGTACGAGGCTGAGATAGCATATCTGGAGGGGCGATCCAGGGAGGATGAGTCTCGGCTTGCCCATGTCACTTCAGAGATTGAAAGGCACGAGAAGTTAGCTCAGCAGATTGATGAAGAGGTGATGAAAATTTTTGCTTAATTCCTTATTTGTCAATTTGTTTGTGTATTTACTTGAGTTTATTTTTATTTATGTATTTATTGTGTGTGTGTGTGTGTGTGTGTGTGTGTGTGTGTGTGTGTGTGTGTGTGTGTGTTACCTAGTTGTAGTTTTACAGGGCCTGGGCTTTATGCTTGTGTGGCCCCGTCTCCATATCTACATTTATCCAATCTTACGTTAAAAGCATGTACACTCGTTGCAGACACTACTTCATTCAAACTGTTCCACATCTCAATACATCTTTGCGGGAAACTATATTTTTTAACATCTCTCAGACATCTTCCCTTTCTCAGCTTTTTACTATGCGATCTTGTGCTTCGAATGTCATATTCTTCTCTCAGGATCAGTTTCTCATTATCCACTTGGTCCATTCCGTTGATCAATTTATAAACTTGTATCAGATCCCCTCTCTCCCTTCTTTGTTCCAGGATTGGTAGATCCATAGCCTTTAGTCTCTCCTCATATGTCATCCCTTCAAATTTTGGAACCATTCTTGTAGCCATTTTTTGTAGTCTCTTCAACTTCCTTATGTGTTTCTTTTTATGAGGGGTCCACACTACTCCTGCATATTCCAATCTGGGTCTTATTATAGTGTGTGTGTGTGTGTGTTGCCATTTTAAGTATGTCATTTTTAAGGAATACAACCAGAATTACAATCTATAAATATGTCAGGCATGGTCTGCCGAGTCAAAACTTCTAAGACAGAAGGTTTTAGTTAAAAATTATATGCAGTGAGAGCAGAAAAATAGTTTTATATAATATCTAACCTAGTTAGGGAGTAATCCTAATTCATTATAAAGTTAACTTGCATACAATGTGCTGTCACCAAGGTAGAAACCTAACTAATACATTCTATAGTCTGATTGAGACACCATATATACAAGTATTCAATAAACAAAATATAAGAAGAAAAGAAAAAAAATAATAATAAACAGATACACAACACAAAGCTTAGGTACAACTTTATGCTGAATTTTGTCCAATCAAAATATGTTTCTTTATTTTGTTTTTATACATTTGTATGTTGAAATTACCAAGAAGTTTGATCTCGTTTGGCAGGTTGTTATTCAAGTTCAGGCCATTGTATATGACGCTATTCTTATACAATGTAGTTCTAAAGGTAGGGCATCTTAAGTTTACATTATTTCTGTGGGTATGAACAGGATTATCAATGACTGTAAACATTGAATTGTGTCCAATAGATTTGTAAATTAAAAGAAGCGTGAAGTATTTGTGTATGGAAACAATATTAAGAATATTTTTTCTACTATAAATATCTCTTGTAGAATCATATTTTTTCATGAAGATACATCTTAAAATTTTATTTTGTACTATTTTTAATTTATTAAGAAATGAAGGCCATGTACTTGCCCACAGTGAGACACAGTATGTGAGGTGAGAGTAGCAGAGAGTGTAATGTTTGCTGATCATCGCTTCTGAAGCTAAGTTGTGCTGAGTGCGATACAAAATACCTGTAATCTTTGAGAGTTTTAATCGTACATGTTCAATATGGCAGCTCCAATTTAAATTATCATCTAATTTTACTCTAAGAAATTTCATATCATTAACTTGTGTTAAAACTTAACCGTCTAAAAATATAGGAGGAAGTACATTTTTAATTGATCTATTCTGAAAGAGAACATATTTAGTCTAAAGAGTTCAGAGCTCACACTAAACAATCTTTGGGTAGGATGGAAACCAGTTGTGCACCACACACCAGGGCAGAGAGGTCACAACCCCCTTGAGTTACATCCCATACCTATTTGTTAGGTGAACAGGGGTTATACATTAAGAGGCTCACCACATTTGTTCCTTCTCAGTTGTTAGCCTAGCATGCTAACCACTACGCTATACTTTGTGTGTGTGTGTGTGTGTGTGTGAAGGAATTCTTAATAGCTACAGGCCAAGACACCTTGCAAATTGAAGTGGTCACCTTTCTTTTAGAGCTCTTCTGAATCTGCTGGAATTTAAGATGATTTTTTTGCCAATTTAGAGGCTCTTAAATCAAGGGGTCATCTTATATGCCAAGAATAAAACACAACCCTTTAACCCTGTGGTGAACATTAAGTGCCACAGTACCTTGGAATTAATTCTGCAGCCACACACATGTGCATGTACATTACCTATGTACATACATACATTCATATACATACATATATATATATATATATATATATATATATATATATATATATATATATATATATATATATATATATATATATATATATCATAGTTACATTATACATACAGTAACTTTTTCTTCTGGCTTATGAAGTTCATCTCTCATTTTAGCTAATGAAGTTAGGGATTGAATGGAAGTAAATGTGTCTACTACCTCCCTGGAGGAGGTAATAGACACCTACTGAAATGATAATTTACTCCCAGTGAGGTCTAATAACACTAGTTCAGGGGGTGCTATGAACCTTCCATTAAAGCTAGCTGTTATCTCGCTGAACGTTTCCCTTTGTGTCTCACAACTAAAGGGGGCAGTCACAGCCTGCCCTCTAAAGACAACTGTCCTTCACACAAAACTACATGCACTTACCACACATACACCGTTTACTTGAAAATCAAATTTAAAAGAAAAATGGCGACTCACAACAAGCCTCCCAGGAGGGAACCAAAAATGTCTCCGGGTCAGACTCCTCTCCTGACAACAACTCCAAATGCCTTGACACCTCCCTCAACTTTTTTACATTAACTTCTGCAACATTCGCAGTCTAAGATCTAATTTTCAATCTGTAGAACACCACCTCTCCAACTAAACCTTATCTTTTCCTGACTGAAACACAGCTGTCTGAGGCAACTGACAGTAGCTCCTTCTCTGTTCCCTCCTACTTTCTCTATTCTCATTTTCACTCCAAAGTTGGATGTTGCATCTCTGTACACAACAACTTGCTCTCGTGCCCATGCTCTTGAATCTTCTGAGTTTTCCACCATGTGGCTCTGACTCAACAGTCACTCTCTAACTAAATTCATCTGTGCTGTCTATCTCTCCCCTAACTCTTCTGACTATAGTAAATTCTTTGACTACACAGGTGCAATACGTAGCGTGGTTAATACGTACCAAAAACTCCCGGGCAAGCAGGGGGAGTGTGGGTAAAG
This sequence comes from Portunus trituberculatus, assembly GCF_017591435.1. Taxonomy (NCBI): domain Eukaryota; kingdom Metazoa; phylum Arthropoda; class Malacostraca; order Decapoda; family Portunidae; genus Portunus; species Portunus trituberculatus. The sequence goes on from NC_059291.1 coordinate 9,582,487, forward strand.
TTACACTATGTCACAACTGACTGTCGCCTTGCGTGTGCCGTGTTGCGTATCTGACTTTTTTACAATTGCCACGCACAGTATTTTCCGCACAGAGTACCTACACCTGTGTATTTAACTTCCAAAGTGGAGCACACTCTGTTCCTCTACCCTTTCACAGAGATTTCCATTCTTGGAGATTTCAATGTTCACCACCAGCTTTGGCTTTCCTCTCCCTTCACTGACCATCCTGGTGAACTAGCCTTCAACTTTGCTATCCTCCATGACCTAGAGCAACTAGTGCAACACCCCACTCGCATTCCTGATTGTCTTGGAGACACGCCCAACATTCTTTATCTCTTCCTCATCTCTAATCCTTCTGCTTATGCTGTCACCCTTTCATCTACGTTGGGCTTCTCCAATCACAATCTCATTTTTGTATCTTGTCCTATTTCTCCAATCCCTCCTCAGGATCCCCCAAAGCGGAGATGCCTCTGCGTTTTGCCTCTGCCAGTTTGGGGGACCTGAGGAGGTGTTATGCTGATTTTCCATGGAATGATTACTGCTTCTGTGTCAGAGACCCATCTTTTTGTGCTGAACGCATAACGGAGGTGATAGTGCCTGGCATGGAGGCGTACATTCCTCACTCTTTTCCTCAACGTAAATCTTCTAACCTTGGTTTAACTCAGCCCATGCTATACATGAGAGAAAGGTTGCTTCCATCTCCTGAATCTTATGCACTTTATATCTCTGCCTGGAATCATGCCAAGTTCTTCAACTTGCCAAGCACTCTTTCATAAATAGAAAATGTCAAAATCTTTCTAACTCCAACTCCCTACGAGACTTCTGGCATCTTGCCAAAAACATCCCCAATAACTTCACTTTTTCATCTTTCCCTCCTTTATTTCATCTTGATGGCACCGTTGCCATATCTTCTGTCTCTAAAGCTGTTGCTCACAACTCCACTTTGGATGATTCTGGGCTTGTCCCTCCCTCTCCTCTCTCTGATTATTTCATGTCTACAATTAAAATTCCTCATAATAATGTTTTCCATTCCCTTGCTGGCCTAAACCCTCGAAGGATTATGGTCCTGATGGGGTCCCTCCTATTGTTCTCAAAAACTGTGCTTCTGTGCTTGCACCTTGCCTGGCAAAACTCTTTCAACTTTGTCTATCAATTTCTGCCTTTCCTTCTTGCTGGAAGTTTGCCTACATTCAACCTGTTCTTAAAAAGGGTGACCGTTCCAATCTCTCAAACTACCGTCCTATAGCTTTAATCTCTTGCTTGTCTAAAGTTTTTTAATATATCCTGAATAGGAAGATTCTCAAACATATGTCACTTCATAATCTTCTATCTAATCGCCAGTATGGCTTCTGTCAGGGTCACTCTACTGGTGATATGGCTTTCCTTACTGAGTCTTGGTCATCCTCTTTTAGAGATTTTGCTGAAACTTGTGCTGTAGCATTAGACATCAAAAGCTTTTGATTTCGAAATTGCCCTCCTATGGTTATCCATCCTTCTCTCTGGAACTTTATCTCAAGTTTCCTTTCCAACTGTTCTATTGCTGCTGTGGTAGACAGCCACTGCTGTTCTCCTATATCTATTAATAGTGGTGTTCCTCAAGGTTCTTTCCTGTCACCCACTCTCTTTCTGTTATTCATCAATGACCTTCTTAATTAACCAAACTTCTTGTCCATTCCATTCCTTTGCTGATGATACCACCCTACATCTTTCCACGTCCTTTCAGAAACAACCAACTCTTCAGGAAGTCAACAGATCATGCAGGGACACCACAAAACACCAGACTTCTGATCTTTCTCAGATTTCCGATTGAGGCAGAGAAAATCTAGTAGTTTTCAATGGCTCAGAAACTTAATTCCTCCATCTATCAACTCGACAACCTACCAACCAACTATGCCCCTCTTCTTCAGTGACACTCAAATGTCTCCCTCTTCCACACTGATTATCCTCAGTCTGTCCTTTATTCATAAACTTAACTGGAAACTTCACATCTCATCTCTTGCTAAAACAGCTTTTATGAAGTTTAGCTTTCTGAGGTGTCTCCGCCAGTTTTTCTCTCACCCCTCTAACTGCTAACTCTGTACAAGGGCCTTATCTGCCCCTGTATGGAGTACTCTCTGCATGTTTTTGGGAGGTTACAGTCACAGTTTTACTAGATAGGGTGGAATCAAAAGCTTTTTGTGTCATCAATTTCCCTCCTCTGACTGACTGTCTTCAGCCTGTTTCTCACTGCCAAAATGTTGCATCTCTTTCTATCTTTTATCTCTATTTTCATGCTAACTGTTCTACTGATCTTGCTAACTGCATGTCTCCCCTCCTCCTGCAGCCTTGCTGCACAAGACTTGCTTCTTCCTCTCATCCCTATTCTGTCCAACTCTCAATAGCAAGAGTTAACCAGTACTCTCAATCATTCATACCTTTCACTGGTAAACTATGTAATTCCTTTCCTGCATCTGTATTTCAGACTTCCTACGACTTGTCTTCTTTTAAGAGGGAGGTATCGAGGCATTTGCTCCCTAATTTTGGCTGATGCTTTCCTCTTTGTAGAGAGCCAGCACTCAAGTGGGCCTTTTTTTTTTCCTTAGCTGGCCTTCTTTCCTACATATATATATATATATATATATATATATATATATATATATATATATATATATATATATATATATATATATATAAAAAATGAGCGAGGAAGAAAGCTATTGCAAATTCAAAATAACGTTTTTGGTTAGGAGGTAAGAGTTTGTGAGAAGTATAGTTTACTCTTGTGGAATGAAGTTCTTCAAAATATACATGACTTTTTTAGGTAAATCACCTGCAACAGCTGGAGCAGGAGGCTGAGGGAGCACATCAGGCAGAAGACAAAGTTAAAGCAGAGATCAGTGCTCTGCAGGCACAGTTAGCTCACTGTGAGAATCAGCTGGCTACCCATAGAGAGAAGGTGTCTGAGCTGGAGAAGAGCATGGATGAAGAACACCAGCGCAGTGAAGAGGAGGCACGGGCCCAGCAGGATGCCATGGTGAGGGAGATTGAGAAGCTCCAGGCAGCCATTGCTCAGGCCAGTGCTCAGGCTGAACATGCACAGGTTCAGTCTCAACAGATTCTACAGGAGGTAAAAACTTGTGATATATTGTTTGTATATGTAGCCTACCTTCCTACATTTTTTCCCATATATTTATGTATCATTCAGAAAGAACCATTTTATCTGTGGTTTTTAAGAAAGCATGGTTGAGTACAGCCTGACCTCACTGTTCATGCCTGAGTAAGTAAATCCGCTCCTTCAGATGGCAGACTCTGAGAAGACTATAGCAGACAAGAAGAAAGAAGTGGAAAAACTTGTGATGGAGATGAAGGATGCCAACCTGGAGTCCCTGTCCATCACACCGTCAGAGGAAGTGCGCACCCTGCTGGAGGGTAAGACAGGTAGGGTGCCTCACACCACCACCACCACCACCACCACAACACCACCACCACCACCACCACCACCACCACCACCACCACCACCACCATCATCATCATCATCATCATCATCATCATCATCATCATCATCATCACCACCACCACCACCACCACCACCAGTATTACTACTACTACTTCTACCACCTTACTTTAGCCACAGTGTGTTGCACACCACCACCATGGCAGGTGATGGCCAGTCTAAAAGCACTTGTAGCAGAAACATTTTAAATATTTCTTTGAAGCAACTGTGAAAAAATGAAATGGGAAAAGGTAGTTCCTTTTGTTGCTTATTACAGTGGTGCCTCATGGTGATGGACCTCATAGTAATGGATTTCACTCAATAATGGACTGGGGAGACACTAGCCAATTTTTTGGACTGTTATGCTTTCCTCCTTCCTACACACGAATCCACAGTTCAAAAGTGGCTGTGCGGATTAATACACATATGATACAATAAACTAGCCAAAAAAGGCATGCAGGATACCATTGTAACTCGATTTGTTCATCTATGATTTACAAAACTTGTGATAAGATGGAGAGTGACGACTCCTTGCTTGGGGGTGTCACTGGATTGGCACTCCTGGTGATTTGTGGTCCCTGGCTGGTTGGATCCATGGCCTGCCAAATTGAAATGCGAGTTATGCATTTGTTCGAATGTTTCTGGGCAAATGAGGATAATGACACTGCCACACTGAGAGAGAGAGATAGGCCTGCTGGTATGAATTAGAGATATTTAGTTTACAGTCTATCATCTGCACTTCAGCCATGGTGCATGTGCACACACACACACACCAGACGCAGTCGAGGAAGGACGCAGTGGCGTCGCTCCGAGAATCAGCTGATCTTCACTACCTGTTGTATAGTATTTGCAGTGGCCTGGGCAAGAAGTGTAGACTCGTTTTTCATGAAATCAAGTGTTAGAGAATCATGAGTAAAGAAGAGATTCCATCTAAATGCAAGTATGAGACTAGGGAAAGAATGAAAGAAGAAGATGAATATGTTGATGAGGGAGTAAGTGCATTCGAAGGTTTTGATGCGGCATATACTTCACTATTTAAGAGAGTGTTGACTATTGAACATAAACTAGATAAATGGATAAAGGAGAGTATGGGAATGAAAGAGAATGAAGAACAGGAAAAAGAGTTTCAAAAACTGAGAGAAAGGATAAAAAAAGTGGAAGAAAACGAAGCTAGGCTAAGAGCGGAAAACGAAAAACTGAAAAAGGAAGTAGCTAACTACTAGAAGCAGATGGAAGAAGGACTTGGTAAAGCCGAGAAAGAAAAGAAGCTGAAAGATCTTGTAAACAAAGAAGAGGAAAGAGTACAGAACTTGATTAAAAATAGAAGTACAAATATGGAGAGTCCAAGATTAGAAAGATAAGGATGATTTTCAAGAGGTGATTCAAGAACAACTTAAAGAAAGAGATGAAAATATAACAAACAAAATGATAGGAGTCCTCAAGACAAAAGAAAATCTAGTTAGAGAAATTGTTGAAAAAAAAAGAGTGTAATCGTATTTGGATTAAAAGAAAAAAAATATAAAATATAGACCAAGAAGAGAAAAGAAGAAATGAAATCAGTCAAAGACCTACTAAAAATCTAAACGACGAAGATAGGCAGAACTTAGAAGAGGAAGTAGAAGAAATAAACAGAATGGGACCATATCAAGAAGGAAAACGAGACCAATTAAAATACTACTAAAATCACAAGCAGCAACAGAAGAAATATTATACGTATAGAACAACTAAACTCAGAGAAACAGAAGGTTGCAAGGATATATATATATATATATATATATATATAATATATATATATATATATATAAATGAGGAAGAAAGGAAGAGATACAACGAACTAGTGGCAGCAGTATGGGGGAAAAAATAATGAAAGGTCAGTTTTTTTTTTTAGAATTCTAGGAGACAGGATAAGGAAATGGTATATAAAAGAGAAGGAAGAGGAAAAAGTGGAACAAGTTTAACTAAAATTGATAAAGGCAAGAGACTGATAATGTCAAGGAAGGAGATGGTGATAAACCAAGTGGAATGTGGGGAAGGAAAAGCAGAAGTAGTACGTATGTTAAGATGCATATTAATAAAAAAGAGCTAACAATCATTGTAACATATGTGCCACCAAAAACAAATTCATGGACCAATCAAGAATATAAAGACATGATAGATGACACAATAAGGAATCTAATGAGAATCATTAAAGAAAGGAGAAAAGTGATATTAGTAGGAGATTTCAACTGTAAAGAAGTGGACTGGGAAAATTATGAAAGTGGTATGGGGGAAGAAGCCTGGGGAGAAAGATTCCTGAACCTAATGATAGATAATATGATGGACCAAAGAGTAAAGGAAAACACAAGATTCAGAGGAAATGATGAGCCGACAAGATTAGACCTGGTTTTTACAAGGGGTATACAAATGAATGATGATATAAGATATAAGTGCCCATTGGGAAAGAGTGATCATGTAATATTAGAAATGGATATAGAAGAGGGAAAAGATAGAGATGAATCATACAAAGGAGACCGATTAAATTATAGAAAGGCTGATATTGAGAATCTCAAGAACTATTTCAAATACGCTAACTGGGAGGAAATGGAAAACTCTGAAGAGGTGCAAGAGAAATATAACTTATTTTTGGAAATATACAAAACAGGAGTCAGGGAATATGTCCCGAAATATAGACCTAAGGAAGAAGGAAAGAAAGATTGGTTTAACGCAAGGTGTGCTAGGGCAAAGGAGAAAAGGGATGGAGCATGGAAAAGGTGGAGGAGAAATAGAAATGCAGTAAATAAGGTAAACTTCAAGATAGCAAGAAATGAATATGTTAAAGTGAGGAAGAAAGAGGAGAGGAACTATGAAAAGGACATTGTCGAAAAATACAAGGAGCAACCGAAATTGTTCTACAGATTCATAAACGGAAAAATAAGACAAAAAGAAACAATAGAAAGGTTAAAAGGAGAAAATGGGATGGAGGAAGACCCAAAAAGTATGGCAGAACTATTAAATGATAAGTTCCAGGAGGTCTTTACTAAGGAATCCAAATTTGAAAGACCACAGGGTAATAGAGAGACCATCTATATGGAAAAGATTAAAGTAGCCAAGCTTGAAATAAAAGAATTAATGAAGGAACTGGATGAAGAGAAGGCAATGGGACCAGATGAAGTCTCAGGCAGAATACTGAACGAATGTAGGGAAGAACTAGCAAGTCCTGTATACAACATCATAAAATGCTCAATAGAAAATGGAACAGTACCAGTGGAATGGAAAAGAGCTGAGGTGGTTCCCATATATAAGAGTGGAAGGAAGGAAAAACCTCTAAATTACAGACCAGTATCACTAACTAGTGTAATATGTAAGATGTGTGAAAGAGTAATAAAGAAACAATGGATCGAGTTCCTTGAAGACAACAAATTATTATCAAATAGCCAATTTGGCTTTAGAAAAGGTCGGTCATGTGTAACTAATTTACTGAGTTTCTACTCTAGAATAGTTGATAGGGTACAAGAGAGAGAGGGATGGATTGATTTTATTTACTTGGATTTAAAAAAGGCATTTGATAAAGTGCCACATGGAAGGTTACTGTGGAAATTAGAGGAGAAGGGTGGTTTAAAAGGAAACACATTGAGATGGATGAAAAATTATTTGAGGTGGAGAGAAATAAGGACGGTAGTCAAAGATATGAAGTCCAAGTGGAGAGCAGTAGAAAGCGGAGTGCCACAGGGATCAGTATTGGCCCAATACTTTTCTCATTTATATAAATGACATGCCAGAAGGAGTGAAGAGCTACATAAATCTGTTTGCAGACGATGCGAAACTGTGCAGAGTTATAAAGCAAAAAGAGGATTGTGAAATACTGCAAGAAGACCTAAATAAGATCTGGGAATGGAGTAAAAAGTGGGAGATGGAATTCAATGTGGACAAAAGCCATGTCATGGAAATGGGAAAGAGTGAAAGACGACCAGTGGGAATCTATAAGATGGGAGATGGAGTAGAACTGGAGAAAGTAAAAAAGGAAAAGGATTTGGGAGTGACGATGGAAGAAAATAATCAACCGGCAAGCCATATTGATAGAATTTTCAGAGACATATAATTTGCTAAGGAATATTGGAATAGCATTTCACTACATGGACAAAGAAATGATGAAGAAACTGATAAGTACTATAATAAGACCCAGATTGGAATATGCAGGAGTAGTGTGGACCCCTCACAAAAAGAAACACATAAGGAAGCTGGAGAGACTACAAAAAATGGCTACAAGAATGGTCCCAGAACTTGAAGGGATGACATATGAGGAGAGACTAAAGGCTATGGATCTTCCAACATTGGAGCAGAGAAGGAGAGAGGGATCTCATACAAGTTTATAAATTGATAAATGGAATGGACCAAGTGGACAATGAGTATCTGATCCTGAGAGAAGAATATGCCAGTCGAAGCACAAGATCGCATAGTAAGAAGCTGAGGAAGGAAGATGTCTGAGAGATATTAAAAAGTATAGTTTCCCGCAAAGATGTGTTGAGACGTGGAACAGTTTGAATGAAGAAGTAGTGTTTGCAACGAGTGTGCATAGTTTTAAAGTAAGATTGGATAAGTGTAGATATGGAGACGGGGCCACACAAGCATAAAGCCCAGGCCCTGTAAAACTACAACTAGGTAAACTAGGTAAATACACAGTGTGTGGCAGTGTCATTATCCTCACTTTGTTGATTACTTCCTTAGATTGACTTAGGGTGGCCATACGGTAAGTTTGCAGCAGGGCACTACTCCATAGCAAGACTGCATGAGCTGCAAGCCTGTGCAGCACTCAGCAGGGTCGCACTTCCCTGCTAAGATGCCACGCTTAGGATGGAAGACATCTTTATTGAGAACATGCCTTAATTTTTACCTTAACCCCTTCATTACCGACTCCATGATCCTGTGCGTACCAACCCCTCCCCTCAGCACCGAGTTTTTCGAGTGCTCATAATTTCGCATAGGTAGTCTTATGTTCATTTCTATGCCCATATTTAGTCATCTAAGTATTATTTTTCATGTCTTTTGATAAATTTGGTCATGGGATGTATACTTTTTCAAATCGGAAGTTGTTATACATGATTTCCTATGACCTCGTCTGACATGAATAGCTGGAAGCAGTCCAAAGCACTAATGTTATCCCGTGAGATATCAGGATGAACACCTGAAAAATCTTCTACTAGGGCAGGAACAGTGCCAGGACGATGATCAGAAAAGGGATCAGCCATGAGTGTGAAGGTGTGAGGTGAGGGGCTGGGTGGTGTCTCCTCATCGTCACCATCACTCTCATATAGGTCATCACTACTCGCCTCACTGTCATTTTCTGGCAAATATTCATCATCTGAATCACTTGTGAGGCCTTCTGATTGTGTCAGATTATCATCTGATCCTTGCAAGTCATCGTCAAGAGGGTATAACTCTCAGAATCACTGCTGGAGGAGCACAAAGATGCCATAATGCGACGCGTGTCAAAGTCAAACACACGCGCGTACCAACCCCTTCCCCCCTGCACCGAGTTTTTCGGCGCTTCTCATAATTTCGCGTAGGTAGTCTAATGTTCATTTCTATGCCCATATTTAGTCATCTAAGTATTATTTTTCATGTCTTTTGATAGATTTGGCTCATGGGATGTTTCAAAGTCAAACACACACACTGATGGGTGGGGCGGTTCACATCACCACCCCCCGCCACCACGGGCCAACGTCCTTGAAACACAAGGTGCTAATTAGTCAATTTGTCACTGTTGTAAATTACAACCATACAAACCGAGAAATATGGAGCCCTGGGTATCATTACTAAGCAATGAAATGCACGCGTACTTCATCGGTTCGGCAGCCGAAAGTTGACATGAAGTACTATGGTACCTCATCGGTAATGAAGGGGTTAACGGCAATGTGAAAAAAAGAGAAGGATTTTGGAAGTCATTTCTGAAACACGCCAATTAATTTAGAAAACAGAGTGAGAGAAAGAAAGATAAAGATAGGGTAAGGAGATGGAGTGGCATTAGAGAAAGAAGGCAATCCTGTCAGGAGGTGGTAATAGTGAGGAGATAGTCTACTCTAACTTTGACAATCCCTGGTCTTCCTTACCTCCTTTGTCACCTCAGCAATGTCCTTCAGGCAGTCATTAAATGTTTGTTAAAGATGCCACTTGACGACAGAGGAATCGGCCATTGCAACAAACAGGAAGCTATATCTTTAATTCATCTATTCTTTGTAAGACAAATTTTTATTACTATACTCTTCTTAAACAATAATGGACTCTTTTATTTCAACATTGAGAGTAGAATAAGACATTGAAATACCAAAATAATTTTTTGCATTATTAAAAGAAAATAAACTACAGAAAAAGGGAAAGGGTGTGTTTAAGGGTCTTAGGCAAACTACTCTCAGTAACGAACAACTTGCGGTAACGGACAACCCCATACCCATGAAGTGTCCATTATCATAAGGCACCACTGTATTTGTTTGAGTCTCCTGAAGGTATCATTCTATCCTGAGCAAAATTAATGTTCCATATTAGCTTTATAAGAGTTGGTTGTTTTGGTTAAGTATTTTCTCCGAACATCCATATACTGATTGGATGCAAGTAGTTCATTCATCAGTTAATCTGTAATGATGATTAGACCAAGAAACCATTTATCTAGTATTGACTCAAAATATAGTCGTAGTGTAGTTGTCTCAATACATTCTCCCAATACTAAATATTGAAGTTTTTAGTACAGTAATTGAAACTTTACCCTTGTTCCAAAGTCCTTCCTTACACAACCAGGATTATTTTGTTAAATATTATATTGGTTTTCCTATTGAAAGTATCTCCAGTAAACCAGTAAATTTTACAAAATCATAGCTTAAGATATGAGAAAACGACATAGCTGTTTGTATTTAGCTTTGTTGTATTGATGAATGCCAGCTTATGTATTATTCATCCACTGATTGTTTTTTCTTTTTTTTTTTTTTTTTTTTTTCTTTCTTTTTCCTGATCTTTATCTGTCTCCTTCTGGCTTATTTGGTTCTGCCTGCCTATCTGTCTGTCTATCTGCATTTCTTTTCTTGCAATTTTTCCATATCTGTGTGACTTCTTTCCATTTTTTTTTTTTTTTTTTTTTTTTTTTTTCCGCTTTTCCCTTTATCTCCCTTCCACAGGAGCCACCAAACCTGGCAGTAGTCGCCGCATGATAGGATCTCCAAGACAACTGGAAAATGCTGTTCCCACATCCAAAAACCCACATGGGGTTTGGGTTTAAAACTGTAGTATTGAAAGCCAATACCCACTCAACAAGTGTATGCATATCCAATATCTTGTAGCAAGTACTATGTGTGTGGCCTGTGGTGAAGCCTCTTGTTACCAAGACAAATGCTGAATGAAGTGCAAAGGATGGAAGGTCAAGCTTCAGTGCATCTGATTTGTTTTAAGGCATAGGGCAGGTAGGTGCTGTGGGTGCAGGTTGTGGTGCTGGAGTCACCTGGAGGACACTCCTCATTACCTGATGTGGTTCATATTTGTTTCCTGTCTCAGTGAAAAGGGATCACGGTGTTTTGAAATCCACTATTAGGAGGATAATGTCTGTGTTAGTTACAATCAATATTACTACTAGATGCATTGAAAGTATACATATTTGTATAAGATTGTGGAAGTAGAGTCTAGGTGCTTAGTAAGGATATGTATAATGAATGGCAAAGAACACACCCTTGCCTGAAGTACTGTTATGATGTAGATTATACGTACCATGTATAAGTATGAAGGGAGTGATTTGTGGTTTGGTGTGTTTCAGAAACCTGATCTGTTTTTGTATTTGAAATATTGCTTTCTATGTATTATTTTGCTGAAATTTTAATAATTTAATGAAAAGATGATAGCACAAAGCTATGCTGATGATACGTAATATTCCTTCTAGTTCTCTCTCTCTCTCTCTCTCTCTCTCTCTCTCTCTCTCTCTCTCTCTCTCTCTCTCTCTCTCTCTCTCTCTCTCTCTCTCTCTCTCTCTCTCTCTCTCTCTCTCTCTCTCTCTCTCTCTCTCTCTCTCAATTGTTTTTGTTCAGGATTGTGTATGGATTAAGGCAAATGTTAGTAAGTATGAGGTGCAGATTTCAGTCTAAATAGAGAGGCACTTCAACACACAATAATGCTCCCTGAAGTATCTTGTATAGGGCTCTAGTCATCCACTACCACCATTTTGTTATGGTGCTGTGGGCACCTTGGCACCTCCCTACACACCTGGCTAACATTTGTGTAAGTGGAGATACACTGTATTCTAAAAATTCATATTGAAATTTGTCCCAAGCTTAAGGAACCCTTGATATTTTTGACATTCATGGCGGTGGCTGGCCTTGTTATCCTCCACCACAAGGGGGAAATTTATTATAATGTTTGATAGAGACTAAAAACTATTTGTCCATTGTCACAGTGATGGTAAAAAGTGAGTGACCTGCAACTTATCTCTCTCTCTCTCTCTCTCTCTCTCTCTCTCTCTCTCTCTCTCTCTCTCTCTCTCTCTCTCTCTCTCTCTCTCTCTCTCTCTCTCTCTCTCTCTCTCTCTCTCTCTCTCTCCAGTTCTTTCATCTCTTTAGAATATATCAGCACCCAGGTCTTGTGAAGAAATTTTATGACTGGTTATATCCAGCTTTGTACAGTATCGGCGGTTGAAGTTGCAACCCACATCGACGCCAACCCAAACATGGAAAATATGATAGATAATGAATAGAAAATTTACATTTATTTCTTTATTAACATCCTATACTTGGTATGGTTACCATGGATATCAATGACAGCTTGAATGCACGATTTGGGGTAGGGAACATCATGTTAACCCAGGAAACTCATTCATATACTGGCAGCCAGAACCTGGAGAACAGTTGCCATGTGACAACTAATAAGAGCAAAAATCTCATTGATTTTCATTCCTGCTTACTTTAGTGTGATGGTACGTGTCCTCTCTATCTTGCTTATGGTGGTTCCGGCCACTTTTGTTCTTCAGAGGAAAACTGGGACAGCTATTGTCTACACACTGTGATGAATGTGAGGGCAGGAAACTGGACACCTAGCAACTAGATGTGACCCTGAGTTTTATATATATATATATATATATATATATATATATATATATATATATATATATATATATACACACACACACAGTAATACTCCGCTTAACGAACGTTCGTTTAACAAATTTCCGGTTTAACGTACTGTATAAAGTTAGACCAAAAAGTCCGCATAATGTACAACCACATCCGTTTTAGCGAATTTTCTGGGTTTGAATTTGCCGGGTGAGGGACCGAACGCGGCAGCTTCACTGTGATTGGCTGGCTCTCTGCCTCTCTCTAGCGCTCCTGGAGCTGGATCCAAGATTCTTTAACAACCTCAGAGCAACCTCCTGCAATGGCTTCCATGAACGCTTGGAGGGACGGTGATGAGGTTGCTGGGAACACCACCTCAAAACAACATTTCTATTAGCTTTTTAGAAACCTAGCCTCCAAGAAAGGATTGTTTTGTAATGCATAAAGTGAAATCTTACATGAAATACCAAAAAATAAAGCAGAGATGATGAGATCGGCCACAGACGGCAGAGACTTTGGCGACTGCCGCTTCTTCTTCTTGTGACCTTTTTAGCTTGGCGTGTTGTTTTTCACCACGATATTAAATGTTTCCATTCCTCTATTACCTGATATAATGGATATCATATCTTAGTATTCATATACGCTTATGCCATGAGGATAACCTGGACTCCGTGGTAGTGAGTGATAGTGAATTACTAATGAAATACCGCGGTATTTCATTAGTAATTTTTTGGTATTTCATGTAAGATTTCACTTTATGCATTACAAAACGATCCTTTCTTGGGGACAAGGTTTGTAAAAAGCTAATAAAAAAAAATATATATATATATATATATATATATATATATATATATATATATATATATATATATATATATATATATATATATATATATATATATATATATATATATATATATATATATATATATATATATATATATATATATATATATATATTTTTATACCTAAGTGGTATGTTGGAGATCAGCCCAGAACGCATCCCCCCCTTTTTCCATTATTTCCTATGGGAAAACTCTACAAACAGCTTTGACACCCCCTATCCTGTTCGTTAAGCGGAGTATTACTGTGTATATATATATATATATATATATATATATATATATATATATATATATATATATATATATATATATATATATATATATATATATTTAGGTAACTCTCAATTTGCATTCCAAGAGGCATTGCGTATATCAAAATTCGCGTAAAACAAACATGTAATTCTCATAAGAAACCATAGATAATAGGGGGGATGTGGGATGTGGTCCAAAAAAATTTGTACAAAATACTCTATTTATTTGGCTAAATTAACATGTTTTTATTATTTACCATTCTAAATACTAGAAGTGTATTTAAAGTAAAGGGAAAAGCAAGAAATAATAGGAGAAAGAAAAAAATAATAAGAGAAAACAACAAAACAAAGAATACGTAAACACAACGCTCACTGCGTATATATATATATATATATATATATATATATATATATATATATATATATATATATATATATATATATATACACCATGTAGTCTTTTCACGGGAATTTGTGGGGTAAAGGGGATACGTACTCCTATCTCAAAGCCCACCTGCTAGGGAACTGTTGCTCCAAGTGAGGAAACGTAATCTACACTCAGACCGTGGACAGGATTCGAACCCGTGCACTTGGAGACCCCTCAGACCCCAAAGCACACATGGTTCCACTGTACCACAGCAGCTCTGAGTTACTGAAGTGGTGTTGCTACCATGTGATCACACATTTATCCTAAGGATGCAGGCAATCACAATTTTGAGATAGGCGAGAACTTACTGAATATATAGCAATTAGAGTTTAGATGTGTTCACCGTGCACCTACAACCGCCGACACTGTAGTGGCATTGACCCTAGGAAAAAATGCCAATATTCTTTGTCATTATGGCATAGAGGGTTGATTGAACTATATGTAAATCTTGATCCAAAATTAATGATTGTGAGGATCCCTTTCCACTTCTAAAAATATTAATCTTCATGATGGAACTGTTGTTAGCTTGTTCATAATGAGATCACTAATAAGTTGTTCATCATTGGGACGTTTTTTAGTTTGTAATTTTTATATATTTATTTTTTTATTTTATTTATTTATTTTATTTTATTTTATTTTATTTTATTTTATTTTATTTTATTTATTTATTTAGTTAGTTTTTTTGGGGAGGGGTGCAGTTCAAAATTAAAACCGCAATAAAAGAGTGAAGACCAGCATCTGTCTTGATGTTTCTACAAGTTGTCACTGGTGATGGTGGTCCTTCCCAAGGGTGTCCTCAGTGACTAGCTATGTATGTTTGTTCATCATCTCTGGCTACTTTTTCAAAACTCTGTGATCTGATTTACTTGCTATTTACTAATAAGTTTTAGAAGTTCTCCAGCTCAGTTTGTAGACATTGTCTGCAGAACTAGTGAAGCATGAAGACCTGAATGGATGGCATTGTTAAAGAGAGAAATTGACTCGAGCTAGTAATAATAACACTAATAATGGTATTCATCGTGATACCATGCTAAAATGAATGGTGCGCACTTCACCATTGTTTTACTCATACACATGCTCTGTATGTTCCTAGACTTGAGAAGAAAATGTTTAATTCTCTAGTGTTGCTGTATCCCTGTGATAATAGTATTTCTGGGTTGAATTTGCAAATTTAAAGGTCTGTAAATGGGAGGATATAGAGATGTGCTCTTCTCCTAACATGTTAGAATCCCAAGTGAATGATGCAGTAGTAAGTCTTAAATACTAAGAGCAGCTGCCATTCTAGGTGTTGTTTTATGTCACTAGAGGATATCTACTTAATTCCTTTTCTCCAGATTTAAGGGTTTCCTTCACTGTCATTAGTCTGAATTTGAACAGTTAGTTTGGTAACTCTATTTTGCACAAGATTTTCAGTTTGCTAGTTGGACAGATGGAGAGAAGCTGATACAAGGGTATCATCTCTCCAGATCTACTTAGGTACACTGAAAGGAATAGAGCACTTAAAGATTCATGCTCTTGCGTTAATTATTTTTTTTAGACTTTGTCAGAAGAGCTCCTAAACTCTGCAATGGGAAGTGTACTTAGTTTGAAATACATTGCTTGCTAATCAGTGATGTCTCTTGCCATTATCTCCTTACTACTGGAATGTGATTATACTGTTTGGTTTTGCATTTATGTAGAAACTGGCCTTACAGGTTTGTTTTTAGTGAAACCACCATACCTTGAAGAATAATTACACACATACACATATACAGATAGTCCTCTATTTTCAAACATTTGAGTTATGAATTTTCAGTACTTAATTGTTTGTGTTCGAAATAAATGTGTAAAAGTAATTCACATGTCAGCTGAGTGGCGGCACCAAGAGTGGGAGACATGGGAGTTGTAGTAGTATCATGCTGTATGTGCTCCTATAAGCATATTAAAACATATGTTTCTAATAACTCAAATGTGTCTTGTATTAAGCACAAGAGTAGTGGTGACAACCCATACTCCCCTGTTGTTGATGCATCATTGTCTTGAGTTCATAGTATTCTGCTGTCACCCACCACCTCCTCCAGCTCTAATTACTAACATTTGCCTCACCAGAGAACACCAGTCTGTGTATACCAGCTGTGTCCTTATCAAGTCTTATTTTTGTTGGTATTATAAACTGTATTTCATGCACTTGAAGATTGTTCAAAGCACATTGAAATAACAGAAATGTAGTGTCCAATTCTAGAGCTGCTCCTAACAAAAATGTGCATCATAATGTTGTGTACTGTAGTGCAAATGACAGATTAACAAATTAATTGGTTTTTAATTTGGATATATATATATATGTACATACATGTATGTATGTATGTACATATCCACACACACACACACACACGCCTGGTAGCTCAGTGGTTAGAGCGCTGGCTTCACAAGCCAGAGGATCGGGGTTCGATTCCCCGGCCGGGTGGAGATATTTGGGTGTGTCTCCCTTCACGTGTAGCCCCTGTTCACCTAGCAGTGAGTAGGTACGGGATGTAAATCGAGGAGTTGTGACCTTGTTGTCCCAGTGTGTGGTGTGTGCCTGGTCTCAGGCCTATCCAAAGATCGAAAATAATGAGCTCTGAACTCGCTCCGTAGGGTAACGTCTGGCTGTCTCGTCAGAGACTGCTGCAGATCAAACAGTGAAACACACACACACACACACACACACACACACACACACACACAGAACTAAAGGACCTAACATATGAAGAACGGCTGAAGGAAATGGGACTACCAACCTTACAAAATAGAAGGGAACGAGGAGATTTAATAACAGTGTACAAGATAGTCAATGGCATTGAAAAGATAGACAAGGAAGACCTGGTGCTGGTGACAGAAAATGGAAGGACAAGAGGTCATGTAAAGATTAGGATGAGGCAGTGTGTGAAAGATATTGGAAAATACAGTTTTCCACACAGAATGGTGGAGAATAATGTAGTTGTTACAGCACATAATGTTTATAACTTCAAGGAAAAATTGGATAAATGGAGACATGGGGACAGGACACTATGAGTCCCGCTCGAACCCTGTACAATACGACTAGGTAAATACACACACACACACACACACACACAGCATTACGATAGTAGGTATAAAATCATGAATCCAGTGTGCTGAAAATGAGTCATGTATCATTAACTTACGCATATTCACAATCATAAGTAAAAATCAATGAGCTTATATAGATCCTTCCAATGTTTAGTCCAGTGGTGCAAAAGTAGGTACTTTTACTTTTTACAGTTTAAGCCTTGATACTCTTCATTGTTGCAATCAATACATGTGATACATGGGTGCCAAGATGTTCCATGGTGTGTACCTATATCATGTACTGTGCATGAGTTTTTGGTAACTTGCCAACCTGCACAAATGCTCATCAGTTTTGTATACAGAGGCAAATGTTTGGTGTGTTCATGTAGGACCCCATATATCACATTCATCATCATTGCCAATACATAACTTTATGTATAATTCAAAGCTTGAGGAATGAAATATTAAGAACAATTGTAAAGATAGAATGGATGTACCCCCCTGTTGGCCACTAGGCTGCCATTCCTTTCCTTGATGTTGCCACACAGTTCACATGCTGAGATATTGCTTGGCCCACAGCTGGGACGAGGTTCACATCTATGATAATGTTCAAATAAAAAGTTTAATGGTTTTGTTAAGTTATTTTTATTAAAATGGCTTCTATATGTGTTTGTGTATATTTTACTGTGTTGCTTACTAAAATAAGCAGCTGAAATATTGTATTTGTGTGAGCTCAACTTTTTATTGCAAGTAAAATTACCCTAGGTATTTGGTTTCTTGCCTTCATGGTAGTTAAAGATGTATTTAAAAAGTGAAGAACTGAGAAGTGGCAGTTAAGAATGTTATGTAGTGAGGAGGAATAGATTAGTGAGTGTTTTTGATTGAGGTGCTCTTGGGTCTGTGTGGACCCTGAAGGGGAAATCTTCTCTAGTCAGCAGTGTCAGATATATTGCAGCTTGACACTGTGAAGGGAAAGTTTGTTTGGTTCTTGTACTCAAATGCCTTAACTGTATTCTACTTAATTGATAGTAAATAATGGAGTGCCTATGGGCTGAGTTTGGTGGTGTCTTGGATCACAAG
>NC_059291.1:9605662-9608162 GCF_017591435.1 Portunus trituberculatus
AAGTACTAGGAACTCTGTAATATAAGTACATATCCAGCTAAAGTTACTAAATGCATAAATTTATAGCTAAGAGAATTAGTTACAGTAAACAAAAATCTGTGTTTGTTCAAGATGAATATTGGAATTTCAAAAAATTTTAGGGTACCTGTAAGAGTTGGATACTTTTATCAGTACACACACACACACACACACACATATATATATATATATATATATATATATATATATATATATATATATATATATATATATATATATATATATATATAGTTGATGTGTCCTGCAAATGTGTTGTGGGGAAGGCATGGTGAATGTCAGGTGTGGAGACTCTTAGAATGATGCAATCCTTTTACCTAAAATTATCAACAACTTAGAATTATGT
The DNA here is from genome assembly GCF_017591435.1 of Portunus trituberculatus. Taxonomy (NCBI): domain Eukaryota; kingdom Metazoa; phylum Arthropoda; class Malacostraca; order Decapoda; family Portunidae; genus Portunus; species Portunus trituberculatus. The sequence goes on from NC_059291.1 coordinate 9,606,045, forward strand.
TATTTTCAAGAGTAACTAGAATGATTTTTTAAAAATTAGCTCATCATTTTCCTGGTTTGCACGCACTCATGAAGAAATTTAGTTTTCCTGATAGAAGATGGAATAAAGGCATTGGGTTCAACTTATATTGCCATTTGACTGTGAGCAATTTGTTTGTTTTTTAGTAATCAAAATATTTGGACAATACCATTCTTCTGAATTTTCTAGATATATTTTGAATTATCATGATATTTTATTTATTTATTTATTTGTTGTTGTTGTTGTTGTTGTACCTCCTTCCGCTATGAAAAGTAATGTCAAAGAAGAGTATATGTATAAGGTGAAACCAAAACACATCAAAACCTGATAAAATTATTTTGAATCTATAATCCATACTTGAGGCAGTTGAGTATCCTGGGCTACACTGTAGCATAGCGTCCACTGCACATTGCTTCATAATATCATGGTTTTATAAGATTTAGGTATAGCCTTATTCAACGATCTCCTAATTGGGGAACCTACAGGCATAAGATTTAGGTATAGCCTTATTCAACGATCTCCTAATTGGGGAACCTACAGGCATGGTGGAGTACTGTATTATAGCACTCGGGACAGATGCATTTTACATTGCCATCTTTGCAATTGGTCAAGATTTGGGACTTTCCCAGCATGTATTGTGTAGTACTTGGGGATTTTCCCCCTCAGCCATGCTCTGGCTACTCACTTGCATGTGTAGTTTTCTTTCATTATATATTGTTGGGTTTTTGCTATTATGTATCAGTATAACAAGAAAATTAAATTAGAATTTTAAAACAGTTACTGAGTGGTGATAGAAGCTCATGAATACACAAGAATAGCAAGGTAGATTTATTATGTCACTGTTTTAGCAGTAAAGGAGATGTGGAGTATAGTGGGTACAAAGATCTGAGGCTGCAGCAGTATGGGATCAACGTTTGGGAGGTGTTGTGTGAGAAGCTTGAGGAAATATCAAGATTGATGATTCATCCAGAGGTAAGAGCAAGAGAAGCTGCTGGGAAACCTCTTGGCCTTGGCTTTTAAAAAGCTTTGCCTGACCAAGTTATATCACTATAAGTAAATAATTCTTTGTGGAGAAGGGAGGCATGCTCTTGTTTCTGCTTTCTTAGACATGATGCTCATGGAAAGTGTTGCACAGGATGTAGTACAAAAGGAAAGTTTCAACAGTGTGATGCAATGTGTAAAGTATAAGTTACTTATTATGTAGAATGTGGTACTAGTGAAGTGATGTCAAAGACCATACCACTGTTACTCACATTGATGTTCATAGAAAGTGTTGCACAGGATGTAGTACAAAAGGAAAATTTCAACAGTGTGATGCAATGTGTAAAGTATAAGTTACTTATTATGTAGAATGTGGTACTAGTGAAGTGATGTCAAAGACCATACCACTGTTACTCACATTATATATATATATATATATATATATATATATATATATATATATATATATATATATATATATATATATATATATATATATATATATATAATTGTGCCACACTTGTGGTATGATCTTGTGTTCAATATTCTTATTAAGTCCATGTGGCAGCAATGAAAATGCTGGTATTCATCATCTCTAATTAAGAAAAAAGGTGCTCTTGTCACAAAGGTTAATATGTTCTATAAGTTTTACAGCCATGTGTCAGATATTAGTATCAGGGGAAATAAGAAAATAGTGTTCAAAGATTTTCTGTAATAAGGAAAATGTTATCATGGTGTAGTACAGAATCTGAGGTACACTGATAAGATCATTCCATTCCAGTAATTAGATTATTGCTTTTTCTCTTTCACTTTCAGTGTATTCCAGATTTGTTGTGTTCTTTTTAACAATTTATTGTTCCCCAGTGTTCAGCTTTCCTTAGTCATTGTAGTAATATATCTGTTTTATGTGTCCTTCCCAGCCCACATTTACTTTTATGTGTAATTCTCTTCTTTCTTTACCTGTTTGTTAATATTCCACTTAGTTGTCTCTTGCCAGGTTATCCAGCTATTGTGTTTTTACCTGCTACTCTTTGCATTCTTACCTTTTTGGTGATGTGTGTCTACTGTGTGAAGAAAACAGGTACCAGTGGTGGGATGTCTGCTCTGTGGTGGTGACCT